>NW_020173204.1:4695092-4784590 GCF_003031525.2 Neophocaena asiaeorientalis asiaeorientalis | reverse complement strand
AGGCGGGGGGGGCCCCGGGACCGCAAAAAAAAAAAAAAAAAAAAAAGCTTCATATAACTCTACTAGGTTGAGCTCTGGATTAAAAATCAGTCACGCATGCACAAAATGTAATAAATGAATGAAAATGGATGTTATGGGTCATTGCTGCTTTAATAGCACCTTTGTGCTATGGAAGCCAAATAGCAATAACCATCTTATCCTCGCCTCACAAATGAAATAACATTAGCTTTCTAGGCACCTAATGACACACGGCACAGAATGAGGCTCCTGCCCACGGATTTATTTCACGCCGACACCGAGGGCATGCAGAGACAACTTATCAGTCCGAGATGGGACTCCACTTAAAGCTGCTGCAACACTGATGCTCTGGTTCATCTCCACTTTTCAGCTAAACAGAGGTTTTCTTTTTCACTTCATTTAAAGTCTTCAACCAGCTCGATCCTTCTAGTAAATTGCAAACTCTGTAACAATGTATCTTCTATTATGCCACTTGTTACCTTACTAAGACAGGAAATTAAAGCAATAAAACACTTTCAAAATGGTACGGCACACTCGGGCACTCATTTTTCTTATGTCCCGTGTTATTCTTCAAAAGACCTTTTATGATACTAATATTAAATTCTAATATTAAATTCTTTGAAGTCTGAAGAATCTGTTGAAAGTGTTGAATTTCTAAGATACAGAGCCCAAACACTGCCTCTACTCTGCATTTATTGAAACAGAATATGTGGTTGAACATTTTAAAATACAGTACGGTTAAATAATATATGACCAGATACATTTCAAGTCCACATTAGAGAACCCATTGTGTGGAAATTTGATTGAAGGCTCAGGAAAATCTATTTTGCTTTTTCTCACCTGGTGTGACCAAATGCACAACATATGTGGTCGTTCATATAAAAGGCTGGTAACTGCAAAACGAAGTGCTGAGAACCAAATACCGTGATGGCCACGTATGCAGCAGGTTCATATAAAAGAAACTGAATCAGGCTTACGGGGCTGTTCTTTCTTTATTAACCTCCTGGAAAAAGGTCAGACAACTGTTCTTTTAATGCTAAGAGTACTATGTGAAAGTGGCTAAAAGAGAAATGTAAAAATCTGCAAGGCATCCTAGGCAGTATATTACGTAATTGTATTCAACAGCTTAGAGAGATGTGGGAAAAAGCCCTCTTCATTGACTACTACGAAAAAAAAATCGTCTTATTTTCATTTTAGCAATATTCATTTCCGTCCAATCTTATGGAAAAAGAAGTGGAAAAAAAAAGAAACGGATAAAAGGAAAACCACTGAAAGTGAAAATTGAGGAGATGTGAGAGCTCATAAAACAGGTCTCTTCCCTCATTCACACCCACCTTCTAGGCTCTCCTCCCTCCTTTCTTCCTTCCTCCCTTCTTTTGGCAAAGGTTTGCTACAAAAGCAGGCTGAAGGAGGATGAACATTCTTTCCCTCATGACTACACAAAACTCCAACTTCCCGTTGGGTGAAACTGCAATGTTGCCTCAGCTGTGCAGGAATTTTTCTCTTCTTTGGAAACCCCCAAAACAGTTGATCTCTTTCTCAACGTGTCATTTGAAACAACAGCTATTTAACAGGTGTGAATGTTCCAATTAAATAGCAAGTGCTTTTTGGAGGTGATCTAAGAGCCTTTGCAGTGTCAGGCTCCAGCCCCATCCACTGCCTCTCCTTGCTCAGCTGATTAGGGTCAGCACTTTAAAATTAGAAAATGAAGCCCTTGAACCTCTCATCACCACTATAGGCATACTTGCTAACATGAAAGGATCTTCCCTCCACCAAAGGGAAGTCAAATTGGCCTGCCTGCCGATAATTTACTCCAGCCCTTTACCAATTCCTCTCCCTGTCGCAGAAATACCTTTTTTGATATTTTTTGAAACACTGTGCTAAATTCCCAGTGATAAAATTAGCTGGTCCAATCTGAGGGATAGTCCTCAATAACTTACGTTTCCCTTCTCATCTGCCACCATTCCTCTCTGCTGGAATGCCAAAGCAATCAACGACCTGGGGATACATTTCCCCAGAGACCTTTCTTAGCACACTATATCAATTAACACAAAAGCAATTTTGGACCCCCTCCAATACCCAGCACTACCATCTGGTCTCCCTGGAACCTCATGGAGGGGGGCAGATTTCAATTTGTCAAAACAATGTAAATTCCCCAAATTATTTTCAAATTATGTGTGTTTAATGTCGTGCCCATTCATCTCTTAAAAGGTGTTTTGCAAATTCTTCCAAATTGATCCTCCAGCTTGCAGGCTTGCTCTCTCTGTCAGGCAAGAAGAAATTAGGGTTATAAAGGCTGAAGTTTAACTCAAAAGAAATGAGTTTGTAAAATCTAAATAGCTTACTAACCAAGGGCAATAAGAAATTATTAGACGGTGTTCACACTCTACAAGCCCACTTGCCAGTCTCCCCGTGATGACTGGGGATATGACTTTTAGGCAACAAAACGTGATAGTATCTGAGAGATGCCAAGAAGGCTCTCGCATCACAGGAAAATGTTCCAAATGTCGCCGTTCTTCACTTTCCCTTTAAGGCTTTGCAAATTCCTGCTAGAATATAAGCAATTAATTTCAAAGTATTAATAAATGAAGTCATTTTTAAACTCATTTTAATCGGGTTGGCAGATGAGTTTGGCTGTTAACTTGAAAAGTTCTGATGTGAAGACAAGTGGCAGGCAATCTCTTATCTTTTTTGTGGCTGTGTTGGGTCTTCGTTGCTGCGCGCGGGCTTTCTCTAGTTCCGGCGAGCGGGGGCTCCTCTGCTGCGGTGCGCGGGCTTCTCACTGCAGTGGCTTCTCTTGTTGCGGAGCACGGGCTCTAGGCACACGGCCTTCAGTAGCTGTGGCTCGCGGGCTCAGTAGTTGTGGTTCGCCGGCTCTAGAGCGCAGGCTCAGTAGTTGTGGCGCACGGGCTTAGTTGTCCCGTGGCATGTGGGATCTTCCCGGGCCAGGGCTCGAACCTGTGTCCCCTGCACTGGCAGGCAGATATAACCACTGAGCAACCAGGGAAGCACCAGTGGCAGGCGATCTCTAGATCAATGCTAGCCAACACAGTAGCCATTGGCCACCTGTGGCTATTTAATTTTAAATGTGAACTAGTTAAAACCAAATACACTTAGAAACTCAGCTCCTCAGTCATCCTAGCCACATTTTAAGTGCTCAGTAACCGTATGTGGCTGGTGACTGCCCTGCTGGACAGCACACAATAAGACACCCCCATCGCCGAAGCCAGTGCTACTGGACCACACTGATGTCTAAGGACATGGGATGTGCCACACAAAGGGTAGCCGGCAGTATGACACACAATTATTCTTGATGTAAAAGATGGAAAATGGCCCCCAAAACAGGCAGGACGTGTGCAAAAAAACAGATTGCAGAGTACTGAGTAGGGTTCCCTGTGCTGTATAGTAGGTCCTTATTAGTTATCTATTTTATATATGGTAGTGTGTGTGTGTGTCAATCCCAATCTCTCAATTTATCCCTCCCCCCCTTAACCCCCTGGTAACCATAAGTTTATTTTTTACATCTGTGACTCTTTCTGTTTTGTAGATAAGTTCATTTGTACCCTATTTTTTAGATTCCACATATAAGTGATATCATGTCTTCCTCTATATGGGAAAAGAATCTGAAAAAGAGTGGACATATGTACATGTATAACAGAGTCACTTTGCTGTACACCTGAAACTAACACAACATTGTAAATCAACTCTACTCCAATAAAAATTAAAAACAAACAACAAACAAATTGCAACTTGTCTGACTTTTGCTGAGACTGAAACAGAGCAGGACCAAACTATGGTCCTTCCTCCCAATCCCATGTCTCCGCTTGCGTTTTGTCTGTAGAAAAACTTTAGCCAAAGAATAAGTTTACTCAGAGAAGTGAGAAAATGCAGGAACAAAGGAAAACACTCCAACCAACTAAATCATAATAGTTTAGTCATTAAGCAAAGTCAAGGACCTTTAGGCCCTCCTCAAGGGCTACAGTTCATATTCTGAGCCGTGTCCTGGGAGCTGTCTTGTACATACTAAACCCCACCAGGTGTAAGAAGTTAACTACGTGATGACCAGGCTGTAGCCATGACATGAGCTGCCACAATTCCGAGAACTGGCCTCAAGGAGATAGAAACAAACCGACCCAGGAACTGAAGACTAACGGTACCTGAAACAATCAAGATGACGCTGGTCAGACCACCGATGACCAATTTCAAGATGACGGTCAGAGCTGCCTGTGCTGTTTCTGCAGGGAGCCCCTCCCTCCTCCTGTAAAAGCTCTTGCCCCTGATTGTCGGGGTGGGAGTCGGTCTTTGGACAGGAGCCCGCCGCCCCCCTCCCTGTTGCCAGCATCTGAAATAAATCAAAGTTTCCTTTCCACCAACCTTGCCTTTTTATTGGCTTTTGAGCAACAAGCAGGCGGATCTCCACTTTCGGTAACAAGAGGGGGCCCTTTCCATTAGCGTGAAGCGTAAATGAAAGATGAGGACATCTTGGTGCGCTTGGTTGTACATAACTGAACAGATTTATCTCATTTATGCATGCTTCTGGCTAATGACTCCTGCCTCCGCTGATTGCAACCATCATCCTGCCACTCTGCTCGGCCAGGTGCTCTAAGTGGAGCTGATTCTAACCCTGGCTCTGGGAAAAGACCCTGGGCTGGCCGGCTCTTGCAACTCTCTAGTTAGAGAGAGAAACGAAAACTGTTCAGCCCCTGAAGCCGAGCTGATCGCATCCCACTAGAGCTGCTTCTGGCCTCCTGCCTGAGTGACTAGGAGGGAAGGCACCGTCCCCTCCGGCTGGAGGTGCTCAGAAGGCGATGCCCCAGACCGGCAACCATCTTACTCCATAAGAGGAGGCGAGCCCCTGACTGATGGCTACGCAGAGGACAGCAGAGGCAGAGGAGGTAAGAGACCAGATCCTGGGGGCTGCATGTCAGGCACTGGGTCCGTTCATGCTCAAAGCCAGTTTTCCCCGGACTAGTACAATTCTCTCCATTTCCCCGTGGAACACAAACTTCTCTCGCATCAGTGGGTATACGTCCACACACACAGATGGGCACACAGCTTATAACAGACCTTCAAGTTGTATGGAATAGATTAAAGAGCATCCCTGGCAGACAGAAGAACGTCTGCAAAGGTCCTAGGGCGGGAAAGAGCCTGACAAATGGAAGGAAAGAAAGCAGGTCAACGTGGCGGCAGGGTCACAAGCTAGGCTGGTTGAGTGGCACAGCAAGAGGAAGAGATGCGGTGTGGAGATGCGGGCTCATTCCACAAACAGGACGACATGGGATGACTCTGTTCACATGAGTGACGACCCTCTGGCTGCTCCGGTGCGTGGAAGAGAAACCAGGCCAGAAACATAGTGTCAGTTAGGAAAGTCAGGTGGGAGACTGTGCTGGGTTGGACCAGGATGCTGGTAGGAGCATGGAGAAGAGCGGGTGGAGGTGGGATGCAGTTTGAGGAGAGAATCGAAAGGACTCGAAATCAGGAGTTTTGGCTGGCGCACCTGGGTGGGTGGTGACAGCATTTACCAGGACGGGGGACCGAGGAAGGAAGAGGGTGGAACTCACAGTGGTACCCTGTCATTTGATGAAAAGGATAACGTGGACTTGCCCAATTAAATCCAAACTTACAAATGAATTCTCCACTCTTAGAGTTGGAAATTGCCCTGAGGAAACAATGAGTCAAAAATTCAACTTAGGCTTAAATCCCACAGGCCCAATACTATCAAAAGATTTTAACTGCTAACTTGTTTTTGGACAATTAGGGTACCACTTATTAGATTATAATAATGTTCCAAAAATACCATTTCTAAGATGGGAGTTTGATGCTATTCTAGTGCTTTTCTAGTCCTCTTGCTTTAGATTCTTTCTCTGGTGCTTAAGATGACTGGACTGTACCGTAACTGTCTTCTGTTGTACTGGTGTACGTGTTTTCTGATTTATTCATTTGTGTATTCCTTTGCTTACCGTATGACCTAGTAGGTTCATACACCATCGTACACTAGTCCTGTATTTTTTATCTCAAGTGATCCACACCACCTGGCGAGTCCAAAATTACACGACTGTATTATACCATAGCAATAAGAGCCATCACTTAATAAACACTTTGTACAGTAACATGTATTAAATCAACCTCCATGGCAACAATACGAGGTAGTCTCATTACTCCATTTTACAGATGAAGAACTGAGGCGCAGAGAGGTTAAGTAACTTCCCAAGGACACAGAGAGCTGAAACGTGCCCCAGACTGTTTGTATCCAGAAGCCACAGTCGGATTCTGTGCTACCTCCTAGGTCATGCGACTAGATTCAGTTCACACCCCTGGGGCCAGTATCTTGATTCAAAAGCAGGGAAGTGAAATGCTCTGCGTAAATCATCCTTACCTTTCTATTTGAAAAAAATATTATCATAGCAGAATTTCAAATCCTACGATAAAATCATAATATGTCATAGACTACGATACATTGATTAGAAAATTCTTAAAGAAAAATTTCCTGTGGACAGCTTTGGCCGGGCTCAGGGTAGGGGTGCAAGGCGTTCTGTCATTTCATGCTACGTTTAGTCTGGGGGTAGGGCAGCTGAGAAGGCAGTGGCCCTGGTCAGAATGCCCACATACTGCTGGGGCACTCAGGAGCGGGGTAACTCTTTGGACTTGGCACTGTACACGGTCTCCAAGAAAATCCCACGTGGGGCTCAAAGCAGGAAAAGTATTATCTGATCTGAGAGGGCAGGAAGTACTGAGGTGCCGTCCTGAGGAACAGGAAGGAGATAATTTATATTTTGAAGGATACCATAATGCTTCCTAATTTTTTTCTCTCTCTACAGTGAAAATTCTGACGAAGCATCTTTTTGAATTCTTGTTTAACAGAGGAGTCAGTGTATTTGATGAAAAGAGCATTCCGATATCTAAGTGGACCTTCCCAGTTTTTAGTGGAGACTTTTATTTTATTGCAGCCCTGATAGGACCAGGCCACTCAAAGCTTTAACCGCAACAGAAATTTCTTTAGGCGAGTTGAAGTCATCTTTATTTCTAGTCTTTTTTTTTAATGCAATTTATTAGTGATGGCAGATTCTCTTCTGAAGCTACTACTGAAAGAACATTTTCCCCATGATTTTATTTCCAAGGGGTTTTGAGATTCTGGAGGGCAAGGATTACAGTTTTATGCTCCTTTATACTCATCAAAGCAGCTTCTAGCATTCCTTGTGTGCAGTAGGTGCTCGCTGGATGGAAAAACGCACGATTTCTGTGATATTTCATGTCATTCTTATTGAAACTTTAGAGGAAACATTTAGGGACAAATTCTCCCTAGAAGGAAAGTTTGCTTTCCTTCTTGAACCTAAATATTTCACAGGCTTTTGAGGCACTGGAATCTTCTGATGGTTATCGTTGATTTTCTTCTTCTTCTTACATAAGTGTTGACTTCTTTGGTGCCGGCAAACCAGTCCTAATGGAAGTGGCTGATAATAACAACACAAAGCATTTAAATAATACTTTAAGATCTACAATTCTGGACTTCCCTGGCGGTCCCGTGGTTAAGACTCCATGCTTCCAGTGCAGGGGACGTGGGTTTGATCCCTGGTCCAGGAACTAGGATCCCACGTACCATGCGGCACAGCCAAAAAAAAAAAATTTTTTTTTCCTATCCATCCCTTCACTTCCATGGACCCTCCCACAATATAATTATGGAGGTATTAGGATCTTCGACTGGAATTTTCTTCTCTTAAGTATCACACCACAATAGATGAAGATCAGCTGATTGTCTCAACTGCATTTCAAAAAGTTTTCCCTGCTTCGTATAGAGTCAGTAAATGAATATGGCAGTAATTTCAGCCACTGTGGCATTTGTCATTAAGAGCCTCTTCATGTCCTAGGAGTTTCATGTTGAGTCATCCCGATAGCCTGGTTACATCCCTAATAAACACTGAGAGAGGAGCAGGAAATAGCCATTTCAGCAGGTGGCACCTCACATACTTGCAGTTTCTGTCCCTCCTTTAGGCAACAGTTGAAGGCTGCATGATGACTCAGTAACCACTGATTGGTCCTATTGTGTATCTGTTACTCTTCTCTTTTTATGTCGAATTTTAGTATGCAGAAGATACTGTGGGGGATCAAAACCAGATATGTGATACACGCACCAAGCTCAAATATAACAATGCCCTGTGGTCAGAGAATTTTTTCTTCCGGCTGACTTGGGCTGAGAGCAAGCTCTTATGGAGGTGGCCGTGTGTCAGAGGTCGCCTAGAGATGTTGAAATTTAGTCCCTAAAACTGAAACTCCTTGCCTCCTCCACCTCTTTTTTGCTTTTTTAAACTTTGGGAGGAACGTTTCTTGAGAATGGATGACTTGCCTAGCCTCACACAAGACAGATTTGGGCAGATATTAAGGATATTTCAATTGCCGAAGATGGAGAATTTTCATTTCAAGTCTAGACTTCATGTAAAACTTGTCACTAATGACAAAAAAAATCTTGGCAGAAATCTCGTACAAATGATGATGTGTAGTACCTACTAGTAACTACAATGAAGGAAAAACTCTTCAAAAGCAGTCACCTCGGTAGGTCTCAGAAAAATGGAAATCAGGCAAAAATAAAATGCCATTTACCTCCATTTGACCGGCAAAATTACTCAGTGAGGATTACTCCTTAATGAGAGATGGGATGGGGATTGACAGAATCTCCTTTCTAAGGCTGTGGGAGTATAAATTGGTAGATGCACTTTGCAAACTACTTTATCTTATAAAGTTGGGCATTTATATTTCTTCCTACCCACCAATTCCATTTTAAATATATTGCTTAATTTTAGTTGTTTCTCACCTTATAAAAAGGGTATTACAGTGGACTGTATTGCGGCACTCAAAAGATAGGTCCACCAGGAGCCTAAAATATGTAACTTTATTTGGGAAAAGGGTCTTTGTAGATGTAATTCAGACTCTAAGGATGAGATCATCCTGGATTAGGGTGTGCCCTCCATGCAAGGACACGTGCCCTTTTAAGAGAAGAGAAGTCACACAGAGGAGAAGGGGATGTGAGGACAAGGCAATGGGAATGATGTGTCTACAAGCCAAGAAACGCCAATCATTATGGACTGAGTTGTGTTCCCCCAGCACCTCAGAATGTGGGTGTATTTGGAAATAGCGCCTTTAGAGAGGTAATTACGTTAAAATGAGGCCTTTAGGATGGGCCTTAATCCAATCTAACTGGTGTCCTTATAAGAAGAGGGGATTAGAACACAGAAAGACACGAGGGGGACACCTGCATGTACAGAGGGAGCACCGTGTGAAGGGGCGGCAGGTGGGTGCACTTCTGCCAGCAAAGGGAAAGGACCCAGAAGACCCAACCCTGACGCTGCCTTGACCTTGGACCTCCACCCTCCAGGACTGTGGGAAAAGACATTTCTGTTGTTTAAGTCACCCAACCCGTGGTGCTTCGTTATGGCAGCCCGAGCAAACTATATGCCAAGGATTTCCAGTGACCCCCAGAAGCTAGGAGAGAGGTGTGGAAAGAATCCCCCTTAGAGCCTCCAGAAGGAGTGAGGCTCTGCCAGCATCTAGATTTCAGACATCTGGCCTCCCAAACTGTGAGACAGTAAACGTCTGCTGTCTCGAGCCACCCAGTGTGTGATCGTTTGTTATCGCAGCCTCAGGAAACTGATGGAGGCATCACACCCAAGAGAAACTGTTGTCCCGGAGCGCCAGTAGTCCTGCGCCTAGAACGCAGCGAGTGGAGCCCACACCTAGAGCCTCCTACAAATCACAAACATGCAACCACAAAGCCTTTCCCCACCCCTCCTTTTGGGCAACATAAGAAATTTGCTTGAAAATTTGATAACCGACCCATCAACCCATTGGGGCTCCCTACCCCCACGTCAAGGATGCACGTCTGAGGGTGAGGGTGTGGGTGTGTGCATGTGGTGGGAGGGTCACAGCCACAGCCCTGGGAGGCCAGAGAAAGGATGGCCTCCTCCCCGGATCCCCAGTGCCGGGGTCCAGGCGGATCTGCCTCCCTAGCCCATGGCACGCTGCCTCCCTTCTGTCTGGACGGTATGGTTTGGGGAGGTGGCTAGAATTACCAGGAAACCTCAGGTCTCAAAAGCCGGGAGCTGGGGAGAGGACTTGCCTGCCAGGGAAGCTTCACTTTGTCCCACGGTGGGTTCAGGCAGGTCTCGCCACCTCCCAGGAAGAGCTGGCCCGAGTCTACCTTCTGCCTACTCTGCCCCCTCAGGTCACAGACGCATGGTGGCTCCTTTAGCCTCTGGATTAGAGGACCATTCCTGAGAAATGGACTCTGGGTCCTTGGGTGGGAACATGAGTCAGGCCGTGGGTGCAGCTGAATTCATCACATTTACTATTTTGTGATATGGTGTGTGAGCTTAAATTCTCCAGGGGAAGCTGTTTCAACAAGAATATTCGTAACAGCTTTATGTGCGAGAGCAAAAACCTGGCAACAATCTAAATGCCCACAGGAGAAGAATGGATGGATTCACTGAGGGTATATTCACACAATAGAATATTACACAGCAGTCAAAATGACTGAATCACGGCAACAAGGAACAAAGTGGTTAGCCTTAGCAATAAAATAGTGAAAAAAGTACGTCACGGGAGATCACATATGACATAACTATGAAATACATGTGAAAACAACCCAAACTAAAAATATCTGATTTTGGGGTTTCCCTGGTGGCGCAGTGGTTGAGAGTCCGCCTGCCGATGCAGGGGACACGGGTTCGTGCCCCGGTCCGGGAGGATCCCACATGCCGCGGAGCGGCTGGGCCCGTGAGCCGTGGCCGCTGAGCCTGCGCGTCCGGAGCCTGTGCTCCGCAACGGGAGAGGGCACAGCGGTGAGAGGCCCGCGTACCGCAAAAAAAAAAAAAAAAAAAAAAAAAAAAAATCTGATTTTTAACGACACACTTATCTAGGTTAGAGGAAAGAGAATGATGAGTACAAGATATGCGGGGGGGAGTCCCCTGGTCCAGGGACAGAGAACTCAAGACGGGGAGGGAACTCTTGGGAAGATACGTTACTCTGAATGATCCAGACCTGGGGTTGTGAGGTGTGTTCATGAGAGTTAATACGTTTTTGCAATACATTAGTAAATAATAAAAGAAAATCATAGCTGGATAAATGGTAGGGAGGTGTAACGAAGCAATGATTGTCTAATTATTTGCACATCTGGTCAAAGAATTAAAAGAGCAACGACCTTTTCTCAGAAGTGTTTTTAACTCATAAATACAATCCTGTTTTTATGCAGATAACTGCTTATCACGCCTGACGAAGAACCTCGTCTAAACAGAACGAATACTGAGGTAAAACACAGAGAGCTGGGTGAGTTACCTAATGCTGGGCTAAGTTATGAAACAAGCAAACCAGTCTTCTTGGTTATGTATACAATTTTAGTTGTGGAGGAAATACGACTATCTCAGTGGTAGGAGAATGTGTGCAAATGATTCTGTTTTTGGTAAGTTGGGTCTCAGCACCAGTCTTGTTTGCCTAATAATTTATCTGGGACAAAGCACTGGATCTGCAGTTTGTTGTGGCCTTTGAACAAGTTTCTCTGTGTGTCCTCCTTAACCACGAGGTTACAGTGCCCCGCTGTTGCTTTTGTCCCGGTTTTGAATGTGGGGCTTATAATGATAGCGTGAATCACCGGGACCTTCTCTGTGCTGTATCCCTGGTCTTGCGCATAATGAAGGGATAAGGGTGCACTCCTCCAATTGGGAGGCCCAGAGATAATGAGGCTTGTCAGTAAGATATCTCTACTCAATGTGATTCCTCCATTCTCTTTCAACTTGTTTAGACATATCCTACCTATGTGCTTATTAGTATTTGGGGATAACTAGCTATGTTTGCCCTTGCCTGGATGTTTACACAACCTTTCACTTTGTCAGTTTCAACTACTGCAGCTGAGAAAACAGAGCTGAATGGAAAACCTTTGGATACTTAAATTGCCCACTGGTTAATGGGTTTTTTAAAAATGCGGTGCATGTAAAAGAAGACAGAAAAATTTGTTTCCATTTAAATTTGCATCCCAGGTATAATGAGATTACTATATATATATATATTTGAAAAACTCACGTGGTTAAAAACAGCAGCCTATAATATTTTCATAATACTTGAAAAATGGCAAATTGTTCCTTGAATTAATAAGCAATCTTTTCATTTTGGTCAGAATTTCATGGCTGTGTTATTACAAGATCGAATCTTTTACTTTGGTGGCCCTTCTTACTTTTCCTCTTTACATTGGGTTGGCCAAAAAGTTCGGTTGGGTTTTTCTATAAGATGTTACAAAAACCCAAATGAACTTTTTGGCCACCCCAATATTTCTTTAGTAATAAAATTATGTTAAATACTGGTCTTTTGATAATGGGATAAACATAACTTAGACAATACCTAAAATTTTTTACCTAAATTTCAGAGGTTCACTTTTGTCAAAATATCTTTTCATTGTGTCCTATAAGGTAATCAAATATATATCCTTTTAAAAGTAACTCTAAAAAATCTTTGAAAAGAAGTAACATTAGCATTTCTTCTACATAATGCAGTAACATCAGCATTTCTTCCTTCTAGAGGAGGAAACTCCACCACCACCTTAGCTAAACATTTTGGTGGTACCCACTATATCCTATGTCTCCCAGAAGCCTGCAGAAAAAAGCCCTGAGTGGGGGGACAAAGGACAGGAAGAAATCAAAATCACCCCTTGGGCCTGATCGCTAGACATTATCAATACCATTCTTAAGGAAATGCACATTGGAAACAGGCTAGCCAATATATAACCTTCCAGACAGCTATTGGGTGTTGGAAAAGCAAAAGAATTTTCCTGGAACCTTCTATGGCAACTTTGGAGCTGAATTATTGATCACTGGAAACATTCAAAACTGAGAAACATTTTGGACTTCTCTATATTAATCCAAACTACAGCTTTCCCTCTTCCCAGTGTTTCAACACAACAGGAGCCCAGCTTTACTGAGGGAACCGATGCTGAGCTATTTTACAATGCTCTTTCTCCAGGGAGACTCAGTGATATATCAATTAGGCGATATGTGACATACTAAAATATTTTATCGACAACTGTTAAGGAATATTTAAACAGGAGTGAGATATAGCCCTAGATATGCTAATACTTAAAAGAGAAGAAAAAGAAAACTGTTTCCTCAACAGGCAGAAATTTAATAAAAGATAATATATAGATATGTTAGCAGATAAAAGATAATGAAAAACATAACATGAAAAGAAGCACTGATGTCTGCTTCTACTCCTAAAGGTAGAAGCCCTGGGCTGTCAGATGTTCTTGAGATTATAGCCTCATCCTTATACCCTGTTGCAAAAACAGTTTAGGAAACGTTTAACATGGCTAAACTTGATTTACAGTTAACTGATTTCAGTCACTAAATAGTAAGGCTGAATCTAATTTTTCCCTAAAGAAATGAATACTGATTGTGTAAGAACTTACCATTCTTGTGCAGAAAGACCAGTGTGGGTTTATTCTTAGGAAGACAACCTATGTAATAATATTTAAACGAAAGTTTCACAGGACAATGTTACTGTGATGGTTGGATTTGTGTGGCTCTGATTTTTGAAAGCTACAAAATGAAAATGAAATGAAAAGGTTACTCATCGATTTGGGATCTGGGGTCACAGACATAACAGTTAGGTCCCATAAATAGTGGAAGCCAGGTTAAGTGTAGGCTGAATACAAGGTATGAGTGGTAGGAACCTGTGAGCAGCTAGACTCTTCCTTATTGTGGCTCTGAAGAAAGGCAGACCTACAGGGTTGCCAGATGGTCAGGATATTTAAAGAGGCCAGCAACTTGTATTTTTATGTAAAATCTTCATATGTTGTGTCATGGCTCATTAAAACAAACAGAAAAGAAGGTGCCAGGTTGTCAAAACATGTCAGCAAACATCAGCTACTTGTAGAGCAGATCTGGAGAACATTTATGCCATGAGAGAGGTTCGGAAATAGAGAGATATTTACGTTATTTTCTTTAACTAAAACAACACATGTACCGATTTTTCGTAATCTACAAAAGTAAGCAGTCAGCCACTTATAAACTGTAGTGCGCCAGGAACTGTTCTAGGTGCTAAGGGTGTATCGGTGAATGACATCAACGAAGACCTTGTCTTCAAGGTGTTATAATCTTACGGAGAGTGAAAATGAAAGTCAAGACGGCAAACAAACGAGCAGGAAAAGATAGGCGATGTGATCAAGCAACTCGGGTGGGGACTTGGTGGCGTTGAGTGGCCAAGAATGACTCGTTCGTATATAAAACGAACACAGAGAAACGAGAGTTGGTGCTTAATGATAAAGGAAAAGAGACAAATCAAGTCTGGCATGAAACGTTTTTGGCTTGGCCTAAGCAACTGGGAGGGTGGTAGGACCGGTTTCTGCGATGGGGAAAACTTTGAGAGAAGCGTAAGCGGCCATGTTAAGTTTTGGGTGCTGGAATTATTTAAACGAAGGTATCTAGAGGGCAGCTGCATATGTGAGCCTAGTTTAGGAGACAGATCAGCATTAAAAACAACAGATTTGGGAACCTTCAGAACACCGACGGCGTTGAAAGCCGCAGACTGGATGCGGCTGCCTTTGCTTTTTTTTCTTCTTCAGCATTTAAGGATTTACTCTGACACCAATAAGAAAACTGGAAAGAAAGTATTAGTTACTGTTAATACTACTTCTCATGGCTTCAATTATCACAGTAATACACATCACCAGATCTTTATCCCCTGCCGATCCCCCCCCATTGTCAACGATCCCTCAATGGCCACCGACAGAGCTTGGTTAAGAAAACTCGATGATCCCCTTTCCATTCAAAACAGAACGATGTTAAACTATATAGTAGCAACAGAGTTGGGTTTTTTTCTGATTTCCATATTTTTTAGGTTATATCAAATATGATACTAGGTGTTAATGCCTAAAAATATTTTTATACAGTGATGTGTTGTTTCCACTTTATGATCTGGTAATCACTTCGAGTGCAATTTATCTGCAATGGTCCTCATCAATTTTTCCTAACGAAGAAATATTGCTTTTATTTTTATTTTTTTTTGCGGTACGCGGGCCCCTCACCGTTGTGGCCTCTCCCGCTGCGGAGCACAGGCTCCGGACGCGCAGGCTCAGCGGCCATGGCTCACGGGCCCAGCCGCTCCGCGGCACGCGGGATCTTCCCGGACCGGGGCACGAACCCGCGTCCCCTGCATCGCCAGGCGGACTCTCAACCACTGCGCCACCAGGGAAGCCCAGAAATGTTGCGTTTAGACCAGCGGTTCTAGAACTATTTTGGGTCGAATGTCTCTTTGAAAAGCTGATGAAGCCTACAGACCTCTAAAAAATACACAAATACATACGCAAGTATTTTCGACAGCTTTCTTTTCTTTCCCTCCGTGTTCATTTCCACTAGAGAGCTCGATGAGAAATTCCTCTGAAGAATCAGGTCACGTTCACTCTTGATTTTCGTATCGATCACTTACTAACCGTAAAGTGGAAATGGCTTCAACGTATGCAACTAAAACAAAATAAGCTTTAATTCTGCTCAAAACAACTGTTAATGAAGAGGCCATTGTTAGGTTTGTATGAGAGGTGATTGTGGCACAACTGGAAATGTGTAAATAATCTTTGAAAGCCAACTGATTGAAGATTTTGTCTTTGGTAGAGGGAGGGAAGAAAATCTGTGCTCACACACACAAAATTTTTTTTTAATTTAAAAAGGCGGTAGCAAATGAAATCCAAACTCCCATGACTGACTTTCTCCTATGAGGAGAAAGGTTTGTCAAGCCAGAATCCCCATCTCATCATTTCCTTTGTATTCAAGTCAAAGAAGACATGGTGGTCAGGGCTGAATCATTGAGACCATCTGTGTTAACAGCCAAAGGATTACAATTCTGTGTTTCAATTTTAAAGCCTTCTGAGCGGAAGTAACCTTCAGAAAAGGTCTGCAGATTTCTGCCTGCTGAGAAATTGAAAGGCGATGTTACTCTTGACACCGGCCTCCAGAAATGTTTCTTGCACGTTGAAAAGCTTACATTCTCTTCCACTTCCAATCTCTCCTTCCAGAAGGCAGCGGGGACAAAAGAAAGTAGATGTTTAGCAGAGCTCCAAAATAGTAACTTCAGACTTGAATCAAAAGTTTCACTTCTTTCTTACGGCTGAAAATATCAGCCACACACCCGAGTCGGGAGCAAATTCCCTCCGTCAGACTGTGCGGAGAAGGGCTTCCGTGTCTCTGAAAACGAACAGAACTTCTGCCCATCGTTCAGTTTTGGGCTTCGAGATCTGTCCTGTGGAATGCAGCTTTGTTCAGTAATTCAGGATTAGGCCTTTGTGATCAGTCAAGTTAAATTTTGAGTAAGTTCCAGCCTTTTTAATATTAGAAAGAAAGAAAGAAAGAGAGAGAGAAAGCGAGAGAGAGGGAGGGAGGGAGGGAGGGAGGAAGAAAAGAAGGGAGTTCCATGGTCTGTGGAGTTTGAGGAGGGCAGATGTAAGGCCCTTCTTGACCTTTGTTAGCTGTGTGTGTGTGTGTGTGTGTGTGTCTCTGTGATTGTGTCTGTGTGTGTCTGTGTGTGTCTGTATGTGTGTGTGTGTCTGTGTGACTCTGTGTGTGTGTGTGTCTGTCTCTGTGTGTGTGTCTGTGTGTGTGTGTCTGTGTCTCTGTGTGTGTCTGTGTCTGTGTCTCTGTGTGTCTGTGTGTGTGTGTGTCTGTGTGTGTGTGACTGTGTGTCTGTGTGTGTGTGTGTCTGTGTCTCTGTGTGTCTGTGTGTGTCTGTGTCTGTGTGTGTCTGTGTGTGTCTCTGTCTGTGTGTGTGTGTCTCTGTGTGTGTGTGTGTCTGTGTCTGTGTGTGTGTCTGTGTGTGTCTCTGTGTGTGTGTGTCTGTGTGTGTGTGTACACAACTTCTGAGCTATAACTGACCTACACTAACCAGAACACACTTAAAGCATAGGATCTGGCGAGTTCTGCCACGTGTGCACCCAGGCAACCATCACCTCAGCGAGACCAGCGAACGCATCCACTGTATCTGAAAGTTTTCCCATGTCCTTTTTTACTTCTTCTCTCCCATTCTTCTCAGAGGTTTCTTTGCATGAATCTTCTTCCTGTCACTGTAAATCAGCTGGCACTTCCCAGCTCTTAATATAAATGGAATCATAGAGTATGTACTTTTTTAAAGCTTTTTTAATCACTCAGCATAATTATTTTGCGATTCATCCATATTGTTCTATGTAACAACAGGTCATTTCTTTCTATTGGCGTAGTATTCTGCTGTATGTATGTAGACCACAATGTGTTTTCCCGTTCATTTACTGATGGACATTCGGATGGTCTCCAGGTTTGGGCTATTACAAACAAAGCTGCTATGAACTTTGGTGTAACTCTTTGTATGGACACCTGCTTTCATTTCTCTGGACGAATGCCTAGAACTGCTGAGTCACAGCGGAGCACGTTCCATTTTACATTCCCATCAGCCGCATATGAGAGTTTCAGTTATTTCACATTCTTGCCAACAACTGGTATGGTGAGTCTTTGAAATTTTAGACATTCTAATACCTATGTAGTAGAATCATGATAATTTTATCTTTGGTTTTATGTTTTGATGTTTGGATTAGCGGACACTTTGTTACATAAGCTACATTGAGGCTTTGGTATTCCAACATGTTTGTCAATGCCAAATTACCAAAGGTACATAAGATTCACTGTATTTGTTTTACCCTGACATTGACCGGTATAATCCAGGCTTGATGTAAACTAAAGAGAAACGTCAATAATAATAAGGGTAGATTACGTCTATCAAAATATTTTAGACAGCACAGCAAGGTGACCAAGGTGCATAATACATACATTCCTATCCTTGTTTGGAGTAAAATAATTTCTTAATAACAAAATTGGACAGGATTAATTTTTGTTGTTGATGTTCTTTGGGTTGTTTTCCCCCATAGAACTAATCTTCAAAGTATGAGAAAGAAAGACAATGAAGTACTTCCTTGAAAATCCAGTTCAGTATCTGAAATTCTTCTGTGGATTTTCCTGATTGATTTAAAATCCTTGCTCTAGATGTTTATGTTTTTATCTGTTGGGAAGAGAATTCCTCTATTTTTCTCCTCATTTTTACTGGGTCCTCCCAAAGGAGAAGGGGCTGCTATAGCCTGGTTGGTCAGAGATCAGGACATTTACTGGATCAGTTTCTCGGGGTGGGGGGGGGTCACAGTGTGCTAGAGGACAGCTCACCTACAGTCCACCCTAGCTGTCCTTTCTTACTCATCTGAGATGAGTCCCCAAAGCAGCGATGGCCTGGCCCCCAGCCCAGACCCGCTGAGCACCTTCCCTTCCAAAAGGACCACCTGTGACTGGGTAGGTCAATCAAGACAGGAGTTCGTTCTCCAGCTGGGGTAGCTGAGAGCCTTGGATTAGAGGGAGGGAGAAGGAAGCTGAAGGTTCTTCCCCAGCTGTTTAACTGAAGCTGTATTTTTCACTGTTGCTTTCTCCAGGGAGCCCTCATGAATTGGTAGTTCTATCCCATTCCATTTGGTACTGTTTTATGTATATGGTTTCTTGGTCACCAGCCCTGGAGGAAAGAAGGGTTCAATGAAAGGATTTGGGGATGCAAATTCAAATGGTCTCTTTGAGTTGTACATCAAGGTTAGAATTATATTTGATGAAATACTTCTTCCTGAGTCATAACATTCTATCTATTCTTTCCCTTTAATTTTTACTTTCATCTCCCCAAGCCTGGCCCTTATCTTACTGTACTTTGGTGATCACAATTGTTTCAAAAACCTACTCACTTCCATAAAGTTTGCACACTACACATAGCATGCAATGTTCCCGAAATAAAAATCCGTTATTGAGCAATAATGTTAAACATAAAGCATAAGGGATGTGACAATTTCTGTTAGGACTAGCCCTAAAGTAGTTTATAAACTAAAGTTGTAAAAATGATATGGAGTTATGAGTCAGAACCATTCATAATAAAAGCATAAAGTCCAACTATATATGAGGCCACCAAATTAGGGAAATGTCCAGAAAATTATTTACTTAATATACCCCTATCAAGTGTATTCTGTCCAGTCTCCTTTTCCAAGACAGATTACCACCCAAATCACTGAAGACAGATGGTTGCCTCTATTTTTAAAATGTTCTAGAGTCGATAATTTCACAAGCTCCTTTGGTAGTCTGTTTCAGTGTTTAATCACTCTTACACTCAAGACGTTCTTCCTTATGTCTAATATATGATGTCTAAATAATGAAATACATTGAGTGGAATAAGGAGGATAATTTTAACTCTCACAGCTGCTAGAACTAGAGACCTAAACGATTTTTCAAGGAGATACATGGCTCAATTATGTTCTCTGTGGGGCTGACATCTCCATCCCTGACCTTTCACCCTCTTTATAAGTCTATAATTCTTACTTTTCACAGGATATTGTCTACTGAATATCCTGCAGACATTAGGAAGTTAAACTAGTCAAAGTAGACTCACTTCACTTCTTAAAAATGCAGTTTCCTTGAATTTGTAGTTCTAAGGTCTACCTTTACTTCTATATTTTTCTCCCGCTGTTCTCTATTTGCAACACAAAATTCAGCCAACTGCTAAATCTATTCATTATTCCATAGTATTTCTCAAAGCAACTCCATAGCCATGGTTTTAGTTAAGGATCTAGGGATTTCATTCCTAAACAATTGGTGATATGGGTCCCAGCTGGAATCTCTACCCTTCCCAACACCAGGAGTGACTACCTTCCTCATCATAGGACTTGGGGTAACAATAACAGCCTTCTGAACAAGACCCACTTTTCTTCCCTGCCCTCCACTGTCACCTTTCCTCCAGCCAGGGACGTCTCCTGAGGAGCTCTGACTAAGGATAAGTTTTTACTCTTAAGTTTCTTTCAGGTGTCAGGAAACGCTTTCAAAAGGATTTAGAGATGATTCAATGCGAAGAGAGACAGCTTAAGGAGTGTCCCCTCCTAGGGTACGTGAACTTCAAGTGTGTCTGACGTGAGGGAAGGGATTGCCTCCCTGAGCGCTGAGTTCACGAAACACCATGGCGTGTTCTCTCAGAATGGTGACCAAAGGCAGTTCCCCATTCCTGCTGGCTGCGAATGAGCGGCTGTAGGGCAACCGGGCTTGTCTCACCTAGAAAGCACATGCCTGCCTGGGCGCTCCCTGCTTTCTTATCTTCCCATCAGACCCTGGCTCACCCCCCTCCCCAGTGCACCGTCCTTCCCCTCCCTACCAACATGCCCAGCTCCCTCTCCCACAGACTGCCCAGAAGGGCCATTCAGCCCTGTCACTCAAAGTCACTGCAGCAGGACCCAGAGGGATCCCTTCCAACTTTCCCCAGAACACTTATAATGAGCTTATCTACAAAACAGAAAGAGAGTCACAGATGTACATAGAAAACAAACTTATGGTTACCAGGCGGTAAGCGGAGGGAGGGATAAATTGGGAGATTGGGATTGACACATACACACTACTACGTATAAAATAGGTAACTAATAAAGACCTACTGCATAGCATGGGGAACTCTACTCCATACTCTGTAATGACCTATATGGGAAAAGAATCTTAAAAAAGAGTAGGGACTTCCCTGGTGGCGCAGTGGTTAAGAATCCACCTGCCAATTCAGGAGACACGGGTTCGAGCCCTGGTCCGGGAAGATCCCACGTGCCACAGAGCAACTAAGCCCGTGCGCCATAACTACTGAGCCTGCGCCCTAGAGCCCACGAGCCACAACTACTGAGCCCACGAGCCACAACTACTGAATCCCGCACGCTTAGAGCCCGTGCTCTGCAACAAGAGAAGCCACCACAATGAGAAGCCCGCGCACCACAATGAAGAGGAGCCCCCGCTCGCCACAACTAGAGAAATCCCACGCACAGCAATGAAGACCCAACACAGCCAAAAAAATAAATGAATACAAAATTTAAAAAAATAAAATAAAAAGTAGATATATGTATAACTGATTCACTTTGCTGTACACCTGAAACTATCACAGCATTGTAAATCAACTATACTCCAATAAAAATTTAAAAAACAAAACAAAACCACAGAGACGAAGGTAGATATCTTCATAATGCTGCTTACGGTCATTCTACTCTTCGATTAAGAAGCTACGTGGAAGTTACTGATGATCTTGAAACAAAAAGGGAACAAAGCCAGGAGCAAGAATTGAAGAAATTCTCAGCATTCAAGTTAGTAACTGAGGGGAGATAAGTACAGCTTCTGGTTAACAGAGGGATCCCAGGGCCTGAATGACCGTGTTTGAATCCTTGTTCTTTCAATGCCTGCTAGTCAGACTGGGGCATGTCACTCAACCTCTCTGCCTCGGTTCCTTCATCTGTAAAATGGGGACAGTACTGACGTCAGTGTGATTGTTAGGCTTAAATGTCAGGCACAGGGTTGCCACATAAAGTGTTAGTGGTGCTCACCGATGAAGGAAAAAACTAGCAAATTGAGACTAGGTGTTTCAGAGTTTTTGGCAATGTGGAGAAAGAGGATAGAGCAGGTCTTCCTCCAGACAGGAGTGCCTTCAGTGTGCATGGAGCCTGTGAGAGGGGGCCCTGGGCGAGGTGAGCAGAAAAAATGGAATCAGTACAAGGGAGGCACCCAGTGCTGAGCATGGAGCCCAGAACTTCATAAATCACGGTTGAATTTAGTAAATACATAAGGGTCTATTTTTCCTCAGCTACGGGAATAAGGAGAGGGCATTGGAATATAGAAAGACTTCACACAAAAAAGAGCATTTGATGCTAATTCTGTTGGCCTAGGAATCTTTAATAAAGTGAATATGGTTTGTTGGCTGGACAGGATGGAGGGAGGGCAGAAAAGAATAACCAATATATTGGAAAGAGTAGGGGGAAGCTGGTTTCCACTTAAGAAACGTAGATAAGAGGAATAAAGAAAAGTGTAGTGGGGGTGAGTTAGTTAATGTGTTACTGATCAATAACAGCATAATGCATCCTTCTTTTAGATGCTTAAGACATTTCTTTTAGGGAAAAGGAATAGTTTTTGTTTATTTTATAAGGAAACCGCGACCTGGCCTTATTTGAACAGAGGCAGGTCCAGAATGTTCTCCATTTCTTGATCTCCATCAGCCGCTTGCCCAGCGTTTGGACCTTACTGTAGCTCTTGTCCTTTGATTCATTGTCTTGTTTAGTCCTCACAACAGTGAAGTAGATATTACTTCCCTTTTAAGGACAAGAAAAGTGCCACAGTTGGAATCAGAAGAAGTCTGGGGGTTTCCGCAGGTCTCTGCATGCGTCCCTTTCAGTGCTGAGGACCAGCTACTGTGTTTTGTAATCTTTGTGTGTGAACTGGCCACTTACCACAGGTATTTGCCAATCAGGGAAATCTTTTAAAAATCCATTCATCTTCACAGATGATATATCAACTTGAAACTCTGGCAGGGAGAGTGAGTTCAAGTCTTCCCCTTCCCTCTACCCCACACAGTCACACAGCTCAAAGCAAAGCAATCATTTCTCTTTTTTTTTTTTTTTGATAATTTCTACATCTGTGCCCTGCATTCTCATGATTAAGAAAAATTTGGAAGTCAACATTTTCCTGAATTCTAGTTCTTGCTGAGCCCCCAACTCCCTGGGAACCCTGAGGCTAGTCACTTAGCCTTTCTGGGCTTCTGCCAATCTAGTGATAAAACTGGGCAAAAAAAATAGAACCTTGGGCTTCCCTGGTGGCGCAGTGGTTGAGAGGCTGCCTGCCGATGCAGGGGGCACGGGTTCGTGCCCTGGTCCGGGAAGACCCCACATGCTGTGGAGTGGCTGGGCCCGTGAGCCATGGCCGCTGAGCCTGCGCGTCCGGAGCCTGTGCTCCACAACGGGAGAGGCCACTACACTGAGAGGCCCACGTACCGCAAAAAAACAAAACAAAACAAAACAAAAATAGAACCTCGCTGAAAGAAGTCAAAGCCAGGTTTCCTCTTGTATAAATTAAAAGGGGAAAAGAAGTACATAGAAGAAACAGGCTACATAAAATAAGTGAAATAAAGGTTTTTGATGGACTAAGGGTGATTTATAGAGGCCAAATGCACTGTCCTGCTAGAAATAAATACTTGATTAAAAGAATCCTAGGGGGGCTTCCCTGGGCTTCCCTGGTGGCGCAGTGGTTGAGAGTCTGCCTGCCGATGCAGGGGACACGGGTTCGTGCCCCGGTCCGGGAAGATCCCACGTGCCGTGGAGCGGCTGGGCCCGTGAGCCATGGCCGCTGAGCTTGCACGTCCGGAGCCTGTGCTCCACAGCGGGAGAGGCCACAGCAGTGAGAGGCCCGCGTACCGCAAAAAAAAAAAAAAAATTCAAATATTTTAAAGTTTTAAGGTTTAAATTTTTAAAAATCATGTTTTGAAAGCATTTTATTTTTAAAAAAACACTACAGTTCTAATATTGTTAGAAGAAGAAAAACTTGGATGAAATTTGGAGTCCTAGGGAGCATTCATCCGAACTTCCTTCATTTGGGGTCAGGACTGAAATAGACATTTTAGGTTTCCTGCATTAACTTAAAACACTTGTTTAAGTAGTTGGATATGTCAAAGGAGAAGAAAATTCTAACCACTGAGGGGATTTAGTTTATGTCATTCCCTTTATTTCAATGTTAGGTGATTTCTACAGCTGTAAAAGGGGAATAATAACAAAAATATTTAAAAATAGCACCAATGTTGACATTCAAAAGGGTCAAACTGGCCACTCCGTGGTCACTCTCAGTCACGTCTACCACTGCCCCACTATTCACTGTGGATAATTGCTCTCCCAGAGTAGCTCTATGTTTTTTTCCAAGTTGCCATTCCTAAACCACACAGGGATAAAAATATTAAAATAATTAGGATATGACAAAAGCATTGCCATAAAGACTAAGCATTGATATTAGGACTAAGAAATGAAAAAGGAGCCTAGTGGAGGCCAATCGTGAACAGCAAGGATGGACTAAATGGGGTGATCTAAGGACTAAAACAAAGTGATACAATAAAGACTTATTCAGGAGTTATACCTGAAGTTATATCTGAAGCAGGAGTTTACACCTGCTTCAGAAATCCTGAGGTATTCTGGCTTTGTTACTGCAGGGTTTGAGCCTCTGAAGAAAGAGTTCTCTGCCCACCCCTCCCTTGTTTTTGCAGGATCCTTCAGTATCCATGTGAGATGTTAGAAGCCCCCTTCTGGCTTTTCTAGTAAGATATGGCCAATCGTTCTTTCAACAAATACTTACTGAGCGTGTATTAATGTCCGTGCTATGAAGGCAATGTGCTCTTGGTGCTGGGGAAATACGGAAAGACAAAAGAAAGTGCTACCTGCCTGCAAGGCGCGGAGAATCTTAGGGATATGGAGCTTAATCAGATAAATCTTTGTAAACTGATAACTGCTTTGGAAGGGGCTATGAGAACGTGTAACTAGGGAGAGTGATCGAGGCTAAGAGGACGGTGGAAGCTTCCTGAAGGGGATGAATTTTGAATTCAGAACAAGAACAAAGTCTGTTTCTGAAACTGTATTAAACCTATATTAGTGTTCGTAGGATGTTATTAGAAAAAGTTAGGAGTAAATGGAAAAAATTACACGACATCGGGGGTCTGTGTATGTGAGAATGTTTCGAAAGGACAGTGTTGATGACAGGGTACGACTGAATTTCTGAAATCAGCAGGTAAGACTTTAGTCAAAGTTTAACAAAAACTCATGGGCAAGTTACCAAGCTTCAATTTCTTCATCATTCATGTAATTTCATCTACCTTGAAAAAAGTCATTTTGTGATTAAACTAAATAATGTATATAAAGTACCTATCACAGTGACCAGCAGCTACTCATTTTTTAACTTAAATTATTTTCAAGGGTGAATTAAATGTACAAGCAACAGCCCACGCGGCGACTCATATAACTAGACTCATGTTAAATTTATTGTCCAGACCAGGACACTTTTGAGCATGAAAGCGACAGGACGAGACAGGTAAACTAAAAAGTATGTTCACCTTGCCTATACTTTACCGCCTGGCAGAGATGATACGGAAAAGCAATTAGCAAAAACTCCACTCGGCACACACAAGACATAGCCAGCTCCCTCAAAACCACGCTTCATAGTACGGCCAGACAGAACTCTGCCTGGAGTATTCTGATCTAATACAACTCTGATAACACGGATCATTTTAAAGTATATGAATACCAGAAGGACTCTCTCATGGCTATTTTCCTTTTATTACAAAAACAATACCTGCACAAAGTAAAAAATTTCAACACTACAGAAGGGTATAAAACAAAAGGTGAAAATCTCCCACATCTTCCCAGGTTCCACTGCTATTTCTTGAATATCCATCCAAGGATGTGTGTGTGTGTGTGTGTGTGTGTGTGTGTGTGTGTGTGTGTGTGTGTGTGTGTGTGTGTGTCTATTTATATATATGTCCTTAACACCGCATATGAAATAATGCAGCTTATCTCTTTTGAGATATAAGCGTATTTAGAATGAATAGTTAATGCTGCGGGCATATAACTTTCTCCAAAGGTGAGTTAACAAAGGCTTTCCTATTTTACGACCAGTGATTGCACCAGAAAGCTGGCAGCTTTCCTTTTCAGAAGCTGAGGACCTTGGCCGCCAGTGGCGGGTGTCCCCTTGCAGCCCGGTTCCCTGACCCTGGGCAGCTCCTCTCCGTTCCTTTCTCACCACTGGCAGCAAAGGAGTTTGATTTCACTTCCCTGACCGTGGGATTCTGCTCGTGTGGTTTAAAGTCACAGCAACTTTGTCTTGATTAGCCCAGTTCCCCTGCACCTGCGTGGACTCCAGCCCCTCTCAGCCACATGCACGCATGTCAGGCAATACAGATTCATTCCAGAGACCGGGAGGGAGACTCCAAGCTCGCTCGTGTTCACGCACCAATCACAAATGATTTCTTTCTCTCTCCGCTCCCTCTTCTCCTTCTAAATGCAAAGCATGTACAACAGCTGTGAATGTGAGAGACAGGCCAGTGCCCCGTGCAAAGGAAAGCAATCACCAGTACTCGGAAAACATTATGGTGCCTGCCATCCTGAGCTCGCGAAACCAGGAACAGTGAATACATTTAGCCATTAACAACTTTATTTCAAAGGCAAACATATGCGCTTGCAATCTGATCCGGTGCTCATTGAGAATTAATTGCTTGACAAAATAAATTTAAGGCAGAGCATCATTTGTGAGGGGGAAACACCGTGGAAGAAATTCACAACGGGCGGTAACGGGTACAGTATTCTCCCGCAGACCCAACAAAGGAGCCGATGATTTGTTTCCTTAAATTTTTTAATAAATGCAGTGGTACTTTTAGAGTTTAAGAAGGGAAAAATCTGGTCCTCTGTGGTGTTTCCTATGGAAAAACTACTAGATGCAAGAGAATAGTGAAACTGGGACATTTGAAGAACCAGCAGTGGCTTTTCCTGATGGTAGCTACTCATTCTACTCATTCTCCTGGGGCCACTCTTTCCTCTCTTTGCTATGTGTACTATTTCTCCTATTTTCCTTTTGGGCTGAGAAGCATGGGAAGAACATTAGTATGTTCCTGGGTTTTCAATATAAGGCGACTTGGCTACTTGGATACAAGTGGCTGTTGTATGTGAAGAGTCACCCTTTCTGTCCCTAGATGGATGCTGGGGCACAGCCTCTTCGTTCCTTGACTCAGAAATTCTGAAACTATAGGAGCTACCAGATTCAGTGAGAATCTAGGCTTTATTAAGAGGAGGCACCAAGTCTAGGTCATTTCCGCCAGATTTTTTCTTTTTCTGACGTTACATGGGGCAAATATGAAAGTAAAACACCTCTCTCGCTCTTTCTCTCATAACCCTAAGACTCCTCCCAGGAGATGCTGGGCCACCCATGTTTCCTCCTCTTCCTCTCTCTGGAGAGAACAATCTGACCATCTTAACCACAGTCAAGTGCTGGGAGCTCTCATCTTGATATCTGAGCTATCCACAGGGATTCCCTTATTTTCAAAACGTCATTTATTACTGAGACCCCTCTGTGAGAAGACACAGACTCTCTCCTCTCTCTCTCTCAAGCTTTGTGGGGAGGGGAGTCACTTGGTCCTCCACAGACAGAGTTAGGGACCAGGAGGGGCGTAGTGAAGACTGTGTTACAAGCTTCCAAACAGAGGAGTTATGCCACGCGATCCCTCTAAGCGGATGCGTATTTCTCCTGGCAACCATGGGGGCGGTTTCCCAAAGGTCTTCTTCATCCTGCTGGAAAGGCCCCCAGTCATGGGAATGCTTATGAGCCCCTTCCACTGCACCTCAGTGGGCAGGAGGTTGAACGGGAAATAAGAAAACTCTTCCATTCTTGATAGACCCAGGTTCTTCTTCATGCCGCTGATCAATGGGGCAAAGCTCCTCAGAAATTCTGGTTTAGGGATTCCCTTCAGCCTCAAACATTCCTTAAATCTCAAGCCTACTATTATTCTGGCCATCTGTGTGCTTCTGGGAAAAAAAATACTGAGTTGAAAGTTACTGAAAGGATTTGGAGATCATTTACATTTCAAAGATCAAAGTGACCGATTTGGTATAGTTATAAGGAGTCACTGAAAGCCCCGTATCTTATCACGATTTTTCTAGAAGTGAAGAAGGAATACATTCAGCCTTCCCAGTTCACTGCCTACTTAACTCCACAAAGAATGTTATCTATATATTAGAATGGGAAGCATTTGGGAAGAGGCTAGATTCTCCAGAATTTTCTCAGAAGTGATAGCGTATCAAAGAATATCTGGGGAGGGCTTCCCTGGTGGTGTAGTGGTTGGGAGTCCGCCTGCCGATGGAGGGAACAAGGGTTCGTGCCCCGGTCCCGGAAGATCCCACATGCCGCGGAGCGGCTGGGCCCGTGAGCCATGGCCGCTGAGCCTGCGCGTCCGGAGCCTGTGCTCCGCAACGGGAGAGGCCACAGCAGTGAGAGGCCCGCGTACCGCAAAAAAAAAAAAAAAAAAAAAAAATATCTGGGGAAAAATGGAATGTTATTCTTAGCGTTTCTGTAATTCAAAAATTCAAGTTAGGTAGTTTGAAAAGATTCCTATGCCTGTAGTGTAGAGAATAGGTTGAAAAGGTAATTCTAACTTTAATAAAGGTAAGCAAGTAATTTTATTTCTGTGATGGTAGGAAACTTGTTCTCCTTTCATCTTTTCAGGTGGAGTTTGTCCACTATGACTTTTATTGAACTCATTTACTTTGGAATCATTCATCATATTCAAAGAAATGAGAGAACATTTACATGGAGGTTTATAGATGTTTTGGTTCCTTGATAGCCAAGACCTCAAAGAACGTGATTGGGCAGGAGCTTTGAAAGAAATTTTCCTCAGCTCAACAGAAGCATAAAAGCAGGTATCAGAGATAGCTGTGGAATAACTCACTATATATTTCACAAGATTAAATCTTTGGGGAGTTTCAATTTTATTAATGGCCTCTTTTCTCAGTCCTTGATTACTGTAAGATTTATGAATACACCTCTCAGTTTCTCAGCATGCAAACTGTACCCATATGATATCTTGGAGGTTTTTTTCCCCTTGCTTCTGAAAGCACATTTCTTTGAATTCCACCAATTTGTAATTTGAGATGTTTGGGACAGTTTCATTCTGAAGAATATAGCTGTACCAGGAAGGAGCCTTGCTCAGCAACGACAGGGAATGAATGATAGTATAATTTTTTTTTTTTTTTTTTGGCCACACTGTGTGGCTTGCAGGATCTTAGTTCCCCAACCAGGGACTGAACCCACGCCCCCTACAATGGAAGCTTGGGAGTCATAACCACTGGACCGCCAGGGAATTCCCGAAATTATAATTTTAATGCTTGTCTACTTTCAAAGAATAGAATATTTTAAGGCACTCTTACAAAGTAACGTGTTTATTTTCTAACATAACCTGAGTTCATTTTTGGTTAGGTTCAAATTTTAGCAGTAAATTCCTTATGTCCTAAGGCAAAAAAGAGCTGGGGTGGGATGAGAGAGAGAGAGAGAGAGAGAGAGAGAGAGAGAGAGAGAGAGAGAGAAGAAAACAAATGTTCACCAGGTGGCATTTAATTAGCTTAATTAGCTTTGGTCTGTTCCTTAAACGTTCATTTTCTATACTTCCTGCTTTCACAATTCATATCTTATAAGCAAGAATTTAGTTTTACATCATTTGCACGTAGTTACTTTCCATTAGAATAAAAGAGTAATGATCAGTCATCTGGCTGTATAAAGTAATATAAAGATTCCTATTTCTTTAAGAGAAAGTATTTTAAGAGTATAAAGCTTCTGTCAGAGTGGTAAGGCTGCCACATTTTTACAATATTTTTTATTTTCCTAATGGAAATATAGACAGACTCTTGCTATGTAAACTTTGGATTATTATACTTTATATACTTTGTTTCCAGAAAGAAAAAAAAAAGTAGCAATACATTAAAAATACAAATTATATCCTGTTGGGATTTTCTCCCTGAGACACTACGGGAAGCATTGAAAATCTTGCCAGGTTACTTCTCATGAGACCCTCAGCCCATTTGTTTAGTACTTTTGTTCTGAGGAATGTTTACTCAAGTATTCAAACTATGGGAACTGCTAAATCAAATCTCTAAAACTGACAGAACTTTTTAAGTAGAAAAATGCTTGTAAATTTGTTAAGTTTCGTAGTTACTGGAATGATGGTTTATCTATGGTTTTCAAACTCTTGCAGCATCTCTAAGATGAACTATCATAAGATAAACTCTGCTAAAGCCATAAACATGCCTGCCTCTTACAAGAGCCGGTATGTGCTATAAACTCATATCATGGTGGTTAAATATATATGTATATTTTCCTTTTCTTCTTTTCTCTCCAAAAGGAAAAGGAGGATAATAATACGTATAGCAAGAAACTGAAATTATTAGTTGTCTGTGATGTCATAAATCTAGTAAAAGTATTATATGATATAAAGGATAGAACAAAAAAATTCGTTATGTCCAATAAAAATAGAGATTGGTTTTTAAACAGATATGTTTCATTTTATTATTTTAATTACTATTCAAGAATATATAGTTCTGTTCAATGAGGATCAATAACAAAAAATTTCCAAAAATAAAATAATTTAAAAACTCAATAGCATTTAATGAATGTCTACTATGTGCTGTTCACTGGCTTGGCAATGGTTTATCCAATCAGTGTAACACAGCTCCTCTCCAGTTCCTTCCCTTTCTGCTTTCCTACCTCTAGCTTTCTTGAATTCCAAGGCCACTAAGAAAATGCGCCACTCAGATATGCTGCTGTGGTAACATAACCAACCAGCACCAACTACTGCCCATCTCTACCCACTACTTCCTTTGGGCGTAAGCCCATAAATCCCAAGGATGCCCTCAGCCAGCAAAACAGGGATGATGACGTAGGCAAGTCCTAAAGGACACAGGACTCCTCAGCTCAGTTCTGGCTCGAATTCCCCCACCAGTGAGGCCGTCAGAGGTGCACCACAAAGTAAGGCCCTTCTTCCCCAGTGCTCTGCTTCACAGGGACACAAGGCTCTTCCTCTTTGACCTTCACTGGCTCTGTCTCCTTCGTCCATCACAGGTGTCCCCTCTTCCTCCAGTGAATCTCTTGCATACCTCATCCCGTCTCCTGTCTCAGAGCTCTGTTTCAGGAAGGATGTCAACGAACACCAACGCTTTTTGGCATCTGCCCTTGGGGCCAGGCTACCCTTCTCTGCTTCACTTACCACTGCCTACCAGAAGCTTCCTTCTGACTATTTCTTACCCTCTTTCGGTTTCCTAAGCCCTCCTTCTCTGTATGCACCACCCAACGCTACCATATCTCTCTTTCTTATTTAGGTTTGTCACTGTCTGTTTTGTTTCCTGATGTATCCTGAATGCTTAAAACCGTGGCTGACACCTAGTAGGTCCTCAGTAAGTATTTACTGAATAAATGAATGTTAGTTCTGAGAAAGAATCAATAGTTCTGGAGTATGCTTCTTTTCTGATAATGTCCATGCAAGCTGACCCATCGTTCCTGACATCTAGTGGCAGGACGGAAAATTGTCCTGAGACCAGAAGTAATTTCATTGGCGCGCTCAAGTCCAAACCGTAGAAAATGTCAGAAGGCCTACTCTTCGGGGCATATAACATTTTATAGGGTTAGTACACTTTTTAGATACTTAACAGGTTATGTATTTATCAGTGAAAACTCCAGTCAGTTCTAGCATGGATAGTCAGTTCTCACTGGATAGAAACCCAGTGAGAAAAGTGTAACCAGCCCCAGCTGGGTAAATGGGTTAGACGGCAAGCTGAATCTATACCATCATAGAGATTCTCCAATCCTGACATCCTATCCCATCTACCTATGGCAATAGAAATGGACACATGAAAACATACAACAATTTCAACAAGCTACAGTGTAGCAGCCACAGAACTTGGAATATGGACGAGTCTGGTTTTAGTTCCGAGATTCCCAGTGGCCAAATGATCCACCTGAACTGCAAACGGAGCTTGCACAAGGACCTGGCGAGGCATATCCACACCACGCTCCTCCGCTGGAGGGCCAGACAGTGAAACGAGAAAAGAACAGGCAGCAGGGAAGACTCATTTTTATCACTTTTCTTCCTGCATTCAACAAATATATTTAAGTGGCACCAATGTGTTCCAGGCACTGTACCAGGCTCTTGGGATACACCAAGGAACAGAAGACAACAATTCCCGCCCTCAGGGAATCAATCTCTCCCTCTTCCCATCCTCCAAAAGGGCTACAGCTCTCCAGATGCCCTAGTGTGACAAGGATATGCTGCTTGTGTAACAGGGGACAAAGCCTGCTCTTAACAATGGTAAGATCTGTAGTAGCTTGGAAAGGAGCAGGGAACTGGGGTCTGTTTCCCTCTAAAGGACACTTCACTAAGCCAGCCACTCCCAGAGACTGAATAAAGTATCGGATTCTCATGAGGGCTGTACTGCCTGAGAAATAGGTCAGAAAATGAAAGTTCATTTTCTGGAGGAAATATCCCAAACCGCCAGGATTCCCTGAGGAGGTGGGTGGGAATGCGGAGTATCACACTGGCCCTGAGATGACGACAAGAGGAGGTGCGAGGATGTTCAGAGCCCCAGATGGAAAAAAAAAAAAAAAAAAGGGAGGCAAGTGTTAGGCACAAATGACCACCCTTAACCTCTCCATGTGGGTAAATCATATGCCTGGAAACCTACTGATTGTAAAAAAGGATGAGAAAGATGGTAGATGTTTATAATTCCTGTACTCAAATTTTAAGACACTCTATGAATTTCTTCATTTCTAATATGGTGCATATATATTTCTTCCTTTACATTTCTTGGAGAATACATATCTCCATAATGAAGTTGGCTAGATGCGCCATGGGCTTTGTCCACAGACAGATGTAGATGTAAACTCAACAACAGAATTCCATGACCCTGGACAAGCTATTTTGCCTTTCTGTTCCTCAGCCTCCTTATCTATAAAATAAGTTATAATAGTATCTACCTAAATTCAGTATTATATATGGAAATGCCTGGTATATAACAGAACCCCAAACATGTTAATTTCCTTTTATTCTATGGGTTGCCATCAACTTCTAGCTCACAAAAATCCATGTACTATGATTTCGCTGGTATTCTCAATCTTAACTGAAGAGGTATAGTTAGAAAAATGTAGGATGTCTCATCGTCTTATTATTTGTTTTGCATTAGACCAGAATTTTCTGTTTCAAATCACTTGCATTGTTTAGGAGAATGTGTATGGCTTGTTCACAAGGTTATCCATTCCATGGCGTCTGCCTCATGTGGTGATTAAATAACTTATATTGGTGTTTTTTTTGATACAAGTATCAAAGTTCACAAAGTTTCTACACTTGCAAGAGACACCTAACAGAACACATATCAGTATATTTTTGAAAAGTTGTTTTATAAACTGTAAAATGAATCTTTAGAATGTACTAAGGGCACAAAGCTTTTAGTAAACTGAGTTTGACCACTGATTTTTAAAGGTGATAAAATAAAGCTGCCCTTTTAGGTACACTCCACCCTGCCCACAGGGTCTGACAGTGCCTTAGCTGAAAATCACTGGATATGAAGCCCCTCTTACTGATCAAGTATGGTGTCTGAAGTGGGATCTTTTGCAATAACCCCGCACATCCCAACTCTCTACTCCCCAGACCCAGATTTCCTTTAAGAGTATGTTTGGGGATGCTGCAAAAAAGACTTTCCATTGAGACCCTTAAAAGACAGCATCTTTATGGGAAGTTTCTTGTATTGGTTGACATGGGAACAATTTTAGAGCCAGAGATGGTCTCAGGCAGCCTCACCAAATTTCCCACGGACCATGGTTGGAGCAGCCTGATTTTTCCTTGGTTTTGAGAAAGGCCCCGAGATTAGCTAGAAGAGAGCTGGCCGACACGAGGGGTCTCTCAGCCGAGAGGAGGTGGTGCTGTAATGGCTGTGGGGTGGACATGCGACTGGGCAGCCTGATGTAAAGGCAGACTTTTCAGAGAAGAATAACAGCAACTGAGAACCAGACGGGCCTGTGTAAACCACACCTGGTAGCTGTGTGGACAGTTTCCAGACGAGAACCAGATGTCCGGTCCCAATGCTGAGCTATGACGTAAGCTCACCGGCTCTTTGATGCCAAGCTGGGGAGGCTGGGGAAAAGCGGCATCTCAAACTGATGGTATTATAACCAGAAATTGAGTTTACCTGGCATTGACTAAATAAAAGTCTCTTCCTTCAAGTGGAATAGAAGTCCCAGATAGAGATTCAATTTAGTAATAGAAAAAAGAGTATCTTTTTTAAACATGTTTTTAGAGTACATTGAGTTCATTGGCAAATGTGTACTTCACCTTCCCGAAATTTCTCCTGCATTCCTCCTGTCAATATTTTCCAAACAGCGTTTTGTGAGACACTAATTCTGTGACATATTACCAGATATTCCGGAGAAAGCAACGATTTCCCTAATAAATTTCGGGGAAACACTGCATAATACGTTAAAGTTCTAAAAGACCTTGCAAAACGAGAACCGTTCCACTTTTCTCTCAGCTAACGCTTTCCCGTATCATTTCGATACAACCTATTTTTTATTTGCCAACCATCAATAAACATCTCTGAGGAAACTACCATTCTGTAGAAAACTTTGGCAACGCTGTTCCGCCAATAGGAACATATAATTTCCATCCCTGTCTCTTCAGTTTAAAACAGTGTGTTTGTAATTGATCTTTGCCTCATTTTAAATGAACTGATTCAAGAAGCATTTTGAGATCTCATTCTGGAACTTCTCCTACTATGTGCCCCGTGTTAACTAGAGAGTTCTGGAACTTCTCCTACTATGTGACCTGTGTTAACTAGAGGATTCTGGAACTTCTCCTACTGTGTGCCCCGTGTTAACTAGAGAGTTCTGGAACTTCTACTATGTGACCTGTGTTAACTAGAGGATTCTGGAACAACTTCTACTGTGTGCCCCGTGTTAACTAGAGGATTCTGGAACTTCTACTATGTGCCACGTGTTAACTAGAGGATTCTGGAACTTCTCCTACTGTGTGCCCCGTGTTAACTACCGGATTCTGGAACTTCTACTATGTGCCACGTGTTAACTAGAGGATTCTGGAACTTCTCCTACTGTGTGCCCCGTGTTAACTACCGGATTCTGGAACTTCCCCAGGCTTTGCTTCCCAGCTTTACCGAGATGTAATTGACACGTAGTGTGTGATGACTGCATACACTCATGTATTGTGAGCTGAGCTAACCCTCCACCAAAGCTTGCTCTCACCGCCATCACGGTGGGAGTGTGTGGGGGTGCGCCGTTCGGGTCACCGGGGGTGCGAGGGATGCTTGTCAGGGGGTCCGTGGGCAAGGTGTCCCAGTGCTTCCTGGGCTGGCCTCCCGATGAAGCCCGGGATTTAGCGGGTAGGATCCATTTTCCTTTGCTGACAGTCACGCAGTTCACGACTCGGAGTTCTGGGTTGGGTGAGAGAGAAACGGGCCTCTCTCACACTGTCCTACATGGCTGGGGAAGCCAACTTACTCTCACGCCCTCACTTTCTCACACAGGAGAAATCCTGGGCCGAGAAGGGCTCTCTCGGCAGTGAGCTGGGCTGCCTTGGGGGAGGGAAGATGTCGGGGAAGTCAAAGTGTTCCTCTTACCCCCTCCAATGAGTCCAAATTTGGATTTCTTTTGACCCTAATAGTGTGTTGGAAGTTCTCTGTTGCACTGCTGGACAAAGGCTCTGTCATCTCACAGCGCTTGTCGATCAGTGTCTGCAGAGACGCCTGGACCATGGCCAAGAGGGGCCAGAGCCGGTTCACAGGCTGCTTGGGAGGCCGCAACTGGGGCTGAGGTCTGTACATCCATTGTCCTGCACAGGCACGGGTGAGGCCCCTCCCAGGGCCCTTGGAGTATGGTACTGGACCTCACAGCTCCCGCACAGGCCCTTCTGTCCATGGATGGTCACCAAATTGTTGTTGTTGATACACAAAGGGATGTCGTATTTGACCATCTTGCTATTTCTAAGGAGTTTTGGTGGTTTCAATAATTCTTTCTTAAAAACTGTATGATGTCCCCTTTTTCAGTACAAGTTCACATCATGGACTCTTTGTGTAAGAAAATAAATCCGTCTCCGACCTGTGCTGCTTCACCCTCCTTAGGCGACCCGGTGCCTCCCTGCTCCTGGGAGGTTACCACGTCGATGCCGAACTTAGTGTGGACACCCGATGAGCGTAGCGCGCTACAGCCCAGATCTCCTGGGCTCACGCAATCCTCCTGCCTCGGCCTGCCGAGTAGCTGGGACTACAGGCGAGCATGGTACATATATGCAATGGAATCTTAGCCATTAAAAAGAATAAGATAACGCCATTTGCAGCAACACGGATGGACGTAGAGATTGTCACACTAAGTGAAGTAAGTCAGACAGAGAAAGAAATATCGTATGATATCGCTTATATGTGGAATCTAAAAAGAAATGATACAGATGAATTTATTTACAAAACAGAAACAGACACACAGACTTAGAGAACGAACTTAAAATATAAAAAATGATAATGTTTAAAATAAAATATAAAGTGCATGCAACGCAAGCACATTCTTGAAGATTTAGTTCTGCCATTTCTTTCTATAGGAAATCACCCCGATAACCTCCTTCCACCCTATGACTCTGCCCTGCGCCTTTCTCTGTGTCCCTGCGAGATCCTGTATACACTTCTAGCATTACATTTACTGTCTTGTGCTTATTGCTTTATGTACCTGTTTCCCACAGTCTAAGGTTTGCTTATTGTTGGCTAGCATTGCCTTGTTTGTTGTTGTACTGCTAAGGCTCGGCTCAATACCTGGCATATAGTAACCATTCAGTAAAACTGATTGTCTAACTATGCTTCTTTTCTGATGCCTAAGTTTGAATATGTGCATGTAACTTTGATGGATAATAGTAGACTGAAATTATTCATAGTGCCCCAGACTAATGGAGAAAAAAGTGGATCCCAGTTACCTACAATCTCCTATCCTGCAGTTTGTCCTCCAGCGAAGATCACACAGAGTTATAGGAGAAAGAGTCGTATGTAACTTAGGCGATCGTTTGATAAATAACAAAAATTGCTCTGTAGAAAAAAATGCTATAGTGTGAATAGTACAAACAGGCTGTTAATTCTCTTGTTATAAAGTGACAGATTCACAACTAAATAAGGAAGTTGAAACATTCATTTGATATATACAGTCGTGGTAATATCTGAGGATTTGGAGGTCCTTGAATAGAAGGATATAGTACTAGACGAGATGTATACTGATGAATTCTACTGATGGCTCCTTCAATGACAGAATATTTTGATCAAAAAGCCACAAAGTTGCCCACTGAGATATACAGAGGAAAAAGTGGAGATTCATTAATACTTCAAAGGTGAACTTGCCCAATGCTGACGACTCACACAGCAGGAAACTCTGGGTTATGTAAATGATGCCTTCATTAAGGATACAAAAATATTTTGCAAATTATGGGAGGTCAGAGATGGTGATTGACTGGGGTTGCCTATGAACTCTTTCATTAACATTCTACACCTTCATACCAGAGAATCAACCTGACCACTGAGAAGGACGGAATGAAGAAGGATGGCGTTTTCATTAAGACTCCTATTCATGCAAGATACTGGGTGATAAATTACATATATAATGTATATTATACATATAATTATATAATATGATTATAATATATAATTATTATATAATATAAATCATAATATATAATTTTATATATATATATATACACACACACTTTATTTAATGAAAAACTTGTAAATACTTAGTGTCAGTATCTTCTGATACTTGAGTCCACTAGACGTGTGTATATCACATGGCATTTAAAATCTGGGGTCCTGAAATTGCAGGTACCTGCATTTCAATCTGCCCCTTGTTCGATAGCTCTGTGGCTTTAGGAAAGTCCCTCAACCTCTTTCTATGCCTCGTTATATCCTCATCCTTTAAATAGGGAAAAAATAATGCCCACTTTGTAAGTTAGCAGTGACTTTAGTAACTCCTGAATACGTGTTACTAATATTATAATGAATGCCTCAATCTATCCTGAACCATTTACAATATTTTATCTATATTGTAAAGTTATAATGCAGTATACAAAAATTATGTGGTTCTAATGCCTATTAGAAAATATCAGTGGGAAAGAACAGAAACTACAGGAAGTAAATAGATATTGTTGGTCTCATTTTTTTTCCCAGTCTTACTGAGACATGATTGATATATAACATTGTATTAGTGTTAGGTATACAACATAGTGATTTGATATAGGTATGTATTGCAAAATTATTACCACAATAGGGTTAGTTAAAACATTCATCACCTCAATTTTGTTTTTGCCAGTGATGAAAACTTTCAAGATCTACTCCCTTAGTGACTTTCAAATATACACTACAGTACTGTTAGCTATAGTCACCATGCTGTACTGTTGGTCTCACTTTATAGCTGAGCATACTAGACATGAAATATATCACATGGTATTTAAGAGCTTGGGTCTTGTTTTGAATATAACAAATATGGCATTTTAAACAGTGAGAAAATTGGGGGTTATTCAATGATACTGGGAGATTGGTTTAAGCGTTGAATAAAAGTGCATTTATAGTCTCAAACGTTAGGCTAAAATAAATTCAAGATGGTAAGACCAACACTTGACTCCCAGTTCTACATTCCCCTAACTTTCCCTTTGCCAAGGTAAAGACTATATTTCCAAGTGTCATTGGTCGAATTATGAACCCCCAAATTTATATGTGAAGTCCTAACCTCAGTGCCTTGGAATGTGACCTTATTTGGAAATAGGATCACTAAAGATACACTTAGTTAACAAGGAGTGATTAGGGTAGGTCCTAATTCCCTATGACCGGTGTCCTTATACAAAGGGGAAGTCTGGGCACAGAGACACGCACACAGGGAGAACACCAGGTGATGACGGAGGTCGAGGTCAGGTTGACACTCCTACAAGCCAAGGAACAGGAAAGCCAATGATGACTGCCAGCAAACCACCAGAAGTTAGAGGAGAGCCTGGGAACAGGTCCTTCCTCAAGCCTCAGATGCAAACCATCTCTGCCAACACCGTGATCTCGGACTTCAAGACTCCAAAACTGTGAGACAACACATTGCTGTTGTCTAAGTCACCCCGTTTGTGGTACTTTGTCCTGGCAGCCCTAGCAAACTAAGACACCCAGTTTCCATTGCAGATGTGGCTGTGCAAAGAAGTCCCAGACATATTGGCATGAGTAAAATATTATGTGAAAGTCCTGGATGGCTTTCTTTAAAAAGAAGGAGAAAGAGAAGAAGAAGAAGAGGAAGAAGAGGAAGAAGAGGAAGAAGAGGAAGAAGAGGACGAAGAAGATACTTGTTCTCTTCTCTCCCTGTCTCCTTTGCACAGATTGGAAACGTAACTGTTTTTCTGGTGACCCAGCTTTGATTCTGTGGGTTAGGGAGAAAAAAGTTGAAATGGAGAAGCAACTTGATGGACAAAGGTCCCTAGAAGACCAGATATACCAAACTGCTTCCCTGTGTCGGACCACTGGTCTACATCTAGAACATTATGTGAGAAGGAATTAGTTTCTCTCACTTTTGAGCAACTCTATTTCGGGTGCTTGTTGTATCCTACCCCCTTGCTAATACAGTGGATTAAAAAAAGATAAATGTGAAAAATGAAATTAAAAGTTAGTATTTATCTGACTATATGTAACTTCAAAGCTAAAAACTTTATGGGTAAGAAGACCTTTTAAACATAAAAACAAAGTAAAAAATCAAAAGAGGCAAGGTTTCTCTATTTGTCTACAGAGAAATTTTTAAATTCTATACATCAAAACAAAGAACTAGTTAAGTAACATGAAACTGGCAAAAATATTTTAAATGTATGATAGACAAATGTTTGTGTAAACACCCTATAAAACTCTTAACAACAAAAAAAGCGATCAACATCACAAAAGTTAAAACCCCATATCAAGTAGGCAAAGTGAAAAAGTGAAAGCAAGCTATCCACAATTAGAAGAAATTCAGGGCACTCTTCTGTCGCACTGGTAGTAAGAGTGTAAATTGCTGTCGTCTCCTTAGGTGGTTACTTGACAACATGCGTCGAAAAGCTGGGCCGTGTCGTTCACACTCTTGGGACCAGAAACTCCGCTTTTAATCTTAATGAGTTTACCCGAGAGCAACAAAAGATACATATTCACAGCAGTGTTACTAATGACAGCAAAAATCAGAAATAAAAGTCCAGTGGTCGGTTTTAAAGTCGGTTATGTGCAAAATGCCTGAGGGAATTACAGCACATTTCTAGGATGCAAAATTCCTGTTGTTAAATTTATCTATACATGTGTATGTGTATATATATATATTATATAGATATATAATGCCATAGAGAGTGTTTATGACATTCTACTAGGTGAAGCAGTAATTTGTTAAGAAAAATTATGAAAGTTTAATACTGATTTTCTCTGTTGCTGACATTATTAACTATCCTTAACATTTTCTTTTTGCTTTTGACTTTCATATGTTCAAATTATATAATCAGAAAAGAAAAATCTCACCGCTCACCCAAAAAAATGCTACAGCCACCCAATTTCAATATGAACCCCACAACCACAAAAGTCTTTCGATTTACCCAGGATGTAGCCAAAATCCCCTTTGAACTGTACACTTACAAACTGCATGAAATACGTATTAAAAATGTTTTACGTGAAGGAATAACATTAAGTTATAGTAAGTCACAGTCTTACTCCTCCCTCCCTTGTTATTTCATCCTGAGCCTTCAAACCACGCCCCGCTTATCCTGACACCTGTGTGGATGCCACCGAGCAAAGCAGCCAGGGTGGAAGAGGCACTGCCTTCCCCAAGGGCTCCTGTGTCAGGGGACCCACCCTCCGTGAAAAGGACCTTCATGCAATAGAATATTATGCAGGTGTTACCAAACTGAGGCGGATCTGCTGTGCTGCTCCTATGTAAAAGTTCCAACCTCTGTCACCAAACGGCAATAAAAAGGTCAAACATAATATGTTCCCTAGTTTCCATCTGTACGAAAAGATGTGTGTGGCAGACACACACTCACGTATGAACTTGAATATGGACAGCATCTCTGGGAAGGCGGATTGGAGGCTGGCACATGGATGGAGAAGCTGTCTGCTTTCACTGTACATCCTTCCATAGCGTTTGAATTTCCTCCATGTGTATACATAGCTTTAAAACCAAAAACTAAATAAAACAAAGCAAACAACAAGCCAATCCCGGTTCAAACAGAAATAGAAAATATACCGTTATCTTTAAAAATGAGGTTTACAACATTTAAAATATATATTCATGTTTTTACGATTCAAAATCTTCAAGTTCACTAAACTAGAGGACATAACATTTGTCCATTCCTTCTTTCAGCAGGAAGGCAGTGTGTGGTTATTAAACACCTTCTGTATGTGACATGGGCTCCCTGTCTACAAGCTCGTGGTCCAGTGGGAGAGATGGGTATGTAAATAAATATTTCATATACAAAGTTACTTTAAAAATAATAGAGGATTATATAAGCGAGGATATTGGCACAGAGGAGACAGTGAACAACACTGTACTATCATGAGTGTCCCTCACTAACTCTAACAAGAGGCAGAGAGTTAGCTTAACCGAGCGCTGACAACGCTACATCTTGAAGACGCGGTAGAAGGTCGGCTGGAAGATTACTGAGAATGGGGCTCCCGGGTGGGGGAACAGCAGGTGCAAATGCACCGAAGCGGGAAACTGAATGGACCAGGCATGAAGCTGCTGTTTAAGAATCAATTCCATGATAGTCAAATATCAAATATACTAATAATACCTAACATTTATCGAACACTTAGTATATGTATATTGCCAGGCACTGCTCTAAATGTTTTACACGGTACTACCTCATTTCACCTTCACAATAATGAAGGACGCTTATTATCGTAATTCTTTGAGTGAAAAAACAGAGACTGGAAGAGCTCTAATTAGATCGCCCAGAGTCACAAAAATAGTAATTGGTAGAGCTGGGATTTGAACCTAGGTTTTTCTGAGTCTAGAGACACTTTTAATCACTACTCCATCTTGTCACCTGTGTAAAATCTCATAGAAAAATACAAGCCACTATATGCTATTTTGGGTGTGTGTGTGTGTATATACTTTTTATTGAACTATTTAAGAAAGTAACACTTTTCCTGCTCTCAAGATTTAATCATTGAATATTTAGTAGATTATCAGAAAGAATCAGAAGAAACACATTTTAAATCCTTATGTTTTTCCCTTCATCATTAGTGAGAATTTACTTCAATTACTCTTTAGGAAGCACTTTGTTTATCTATACTCACAGGAATTGTAGATTACTTCTTTAATTTGAAAAGCTAATCAAAAATTAAAGTAAAACCTTCACTTCCATCCTCTGAAATATCAATGAATAAAGGGAAACAAAGGTTGTGTGGTTCAGTGTGCCATCTACCAGAAAGTTCTAGTAGCCTGCATTTCAACAGATTTACAGTTAAATAATAAATTAAAAGTAAAATAATAATCAATTTACTGTAAAATAATAATCAAGATTCATAATTATATCCCTAAGGCTTTGTAGGTTCCCCAAATGCTTTTGAATTATCAACTAAGCCATGGTTAGACTATTTTTTCATAAATTGGATTTCACTGTATTTTAAGTCCTTAAAAACTGTCCATGTAGGCAAGGTATCTGGTAACCATAAAATCTTCTGCCTGACTCACAGCATGCTGCAGTCTGCTGTATAGATCTGCTCTCTTATGCATTTGGAGAATTGCCAGGTGTTTCCATGTTCTTTGCAGAACACTGACTATTGATAAATGTTATATCCTCACGACACAGGCGTCCCTGCCACACAAATGATCCAGAGGGGCCCTCCCAGCCTACCTGTTATACCCTAAATGCATCCATTTAGACTGACAGAGAACTGTCTGCTTGGATTATACGATGGTTTATGAAAGAAAGTTTTCATAAGTGCTTGGCTAATAGCTTGTAATCCTGTATTGAATCGTTCATATACTAATTTATTACCCATGTCACGATCCAAATTTATATCTTTGCAGAGCTGTGGACTGACTGCTTATTCATGTTCAGGAATCACGTCGGTGGTGGGTTTTACAAGCCTCTTGGAATTTATTGTTGAACTCAGCTGTGGAATGATCAGTCCTTTGACAGGGCATCATACTTTGTAAGTTCAAATCTATATTTTTGTCCACAAGATCGAGTGTGTTGACAAATTTTGGGCATAGAACTTCTATCTTCTGTGTCAAGTGAGACTCTTGTCTGATGCTTTTACAAAGTCCTTGTGAAATTGATCTCCCATAGAGATTTTCTCATACACTCTTTCAATACCTGAACTTTCACCATAGTACTTTGGCATCAAAAATCAAATCCCTTCAAAGTCTCTGGAGAGTCACTCTCCCAACTGCTTTGGAAACCATGAAAGAGAACAAATTCACAGACTTGTCTGAAGAACAGTACTGGTGGCCTTAGCAATCACTGAAGGAATATACAAACCACCAGCTTCAACAGACTGAAGGTTTCTTTGCTCTCTTATATCTTTACTTCTGCAGATCCACTGAGAATCTTTGCTTTAATTTTAGTTTCGAATTTTAAATTTTAATATTTAGAGAGGTGTGTATTTTGCCTATCACATTCAATTTTTATGGAGTAACTTCAAAAAATTTTAATTGCTTTTAAAAATTTAATATATTTTCAGCATGTAGTTGCTCATACATTTAAGTACAATCTGATACATAAAAGACAAAAAGGGGGCTATTTACTTTTTTTTTACATCTTTATTGGAGTATAATTGCTTTACAATGGTGTGTTAGTTGCTGCTGTATAACAAAGTGAATCAGCTATACGTATACATATATCCCCATATCTCCTCCTTCTTGCGTCTCCCTCCCACCCTCCCTATCCCACCCGTCTAGGTGGTCACAAAGCACCGAGCTGATCTCCCTGTGCTATGCGGCTGCTTCCCACTAGCTATCTATTTCACATTTGGTAGTGTATATATGTCCATGCCACTCTCTCACTTCGTCCTAGCTTCTCCCTCCCTGCCATGTCCTCAAGAATATTCTTTGTATCTACATCTTTATTCCTGTCCTGCCACTAGGTTCATCAGTACCATTATTATTATTATTATTTTTTTAGATTCCATATATATGTGTTAGCATACGGTATTTGTCTTTCTCTTTCTGACTTACTTCACTCTGTATGACAGACTCTAGGTCCATCCACCTCACTACAAATAACTCAATATTGTTTCTTTTTATGGCTAACAGTCCGTTGTATATATGTGCCACATCTTCTTTATCCATTCATCTGTCGATGGACACTTAGGTTGTTTCCATGTCCTGGCTACTGTAAATAGTGCTGCAGTGAACATTGTGGTACACGATTCTTTTTGAATGATGGTTTTCTCAGGGTATATGCCCCGTACTGGAATTGCTGGGTCATATGGTAGTTCTATTTTCAGTTTTTTAAGGAATCGCCATACTGTTCTCCATAGTGGCTGTAGCAATTTACATTCCCACCAACAGTGCAAGAGGGTTCCCTTTTCTCCACACCCTCTCCAGCATTTATTGTTTGTAGATATTTTGATGATGGCCATTCTGACTGGTGTGAGGTGATACCTCATTGTAGTTTTGATTTGCATTTCTCTAATGATTAGTGCTGTTGAGCAGCTTTTCATGTGCCTCTTGGCCATCTGTGTGTCTTCTTTGATGAAATGTCTATTTAGGTCTTCTGTCCATTTGTTAATTGGATTGTTTGTTTTCAATCTGATGGCATGTATAACACAGTATCAAACAAGGAATTGGTCTTGGGTGACTATGCAAGGATTATAGCCATCATCTTCTAAATACTGACCTTTTGGCCCACTGACCTTGTCTTTTGAACACACAGTAAAGAAAATAATAGTGATTCAAAGAGTAACTCCTCCTCATTCTTATTTGTTTATTAAGCAAATAATACTAGGTACCTATTATGTTCTGTGTAAGACATGACACAATTTTTTCCCATTATTATTCTTTTGGCCACGTATATTTTAAATTTCCACCAAGAGCGATAATGCGGAAAGAGTTCAGAATGTAGAAATTTTTAAAAATAGAGATACATCTATGACTAAACTATCAGTAATGAGAATTTTCATATCAAGGCTGTAGGGGAAAGAGGTAACATTATATGAAATCAAAGAGTTTTGGAGAGCTTTAATAGGGTAAGAAAGGTTACATTTTCTCATTATACTGAATTTGGTATAGTATGCACTTGAGATGTTGCAAGTTATAAAGTCTCAACTTAAAATTGAAGACAATGCACCTTGTCGAAGAAGAACAAATGAAAAATGTTATGAAGTCTCACGGTAATGACCCACTGAGAAAAGAGTAACATATTAATTTTACCAAAAGTACGTCAACACTTCAGGATGAATAATCCATGAGAATAAAGTGAAGAATCGAGGTGGGGTTAGAAAAATAAAGTGAGCAGCGGATGTGTTCACAGCGGCTATCTTTATAGGCTGAGTAGTGCCTTTACTAGGGATACATGTGAAAAATCAGGTGTGATAAGAAAGCATCCAGACTATACAACCAAAACAAATTACATGAGTCTTGAGACAATAAAGAAAAGGTTGGATTCTTAACATCTACTTTCTTAACCCACTGGTAGAACAGCAATTAGGTGTATGTTAATGGTAAAGTTTATAAATTGTCTCCAGTAAAGATGTTTAAAAAAAAGCTTATAAATTGTGAAATCTTCATAAAATTACGTTGTAAAATAGATATATTCAACGTTATTCAATTTGGAAAAAAAAACCCACAAATTAGAATCTACCGAACACCCAATTAGTAAGTCATCAGGCGTGAAATTCCACTTCAATACATCAGCCTCTTACAATATAAAAAACTTCTCTCAGGTAGTGAAGATATATGGAAGGATAAAGTACATGGAAAATTCTACAATTTTGAGGAAGAAAATAAAAATAAGTGTCTAAAATATTCTTTAATTATCATCAGCTAAGCTATAGCAATGTGAATCGCAAGGCCTACGGACTTAGAGCCTAAATCATCCCTAGAGTAACAGGAAACATGTGAAAATCTGAATACTTTTTGAATTTGTTAGTGAGTATACCTTAAGGTCTATAAGGCATGGCTGGCACTGGCTGGTTAATTATTTACCAATGTCCATCGTCTTTCTGCCAGCCGCACTGCCAAACTACATTACCCATTTTTCCTCGGAGTGAAGTGTGTGCTTATAACTGAATTCTGGCCAACAGTATGTGGGTGAAAGTGACGTATGCTAATCCCTGATGTCTTCCATCCTGACCCTCCAACTTCTTTCTTTTCATTCAACATCTTGTCAAGTGCATAAGACACAGGGGAGAATTGCAAAGACTTATGAGATGGTAAGGGCACAGACAGAGGGAGCAAGTGTCCATTAACACATGGAGCAGAGAAAGAATTGATTTGCACTGGACCTGAACTTGAACTAATCTTTGTTATGTTTAGCCATTGAAATTGTTGGAGCTCTAGGTGGGCTGCCCCTAAATGCGCCACAACGGCATATGACGATTCTGAATTAAAGTTACTTAAGATATGGCCATAAAAGAAGGGAACCTCCTTTCTGTCCCCTGCTGAAAGCAGGAAATAAATCTCTCACGTGAAAGGTGCACTTCCTGCATCTGGAAGTAGAAGGACACCCTTACACCAGAGACGGTGAATTCAGGCTGAGAGGCCCATAGAAACGACCTTTGTGGCTTCTTTAATGTACTACCCCAAGCCCAAAGTCTTTGTAGATTCTTCACTAATCGAGCGTCCCAAATCTCAGCTTCTTTGTCCCGTCAGTTCCTTATAAACTAACTGTTTCTTTGTCTAAGGAGTGAAAAAGCTCCCTACTTTGGTCACTTCTTAGGACCCATTTCTAGGCGACCTCCAAGTGTGCAAATTAAAATTTGTATCTTTTTCCCCTGTCACTCTGTCCTGTGTCAATGTTATTATTAGTCCAGCCACAAGAATTCAAGAGGGAGAGGAGGGGAATTTCCTTTTCCCAGACAAAATGTTAGGGACGTCTGTAACAAAGCTGGGTTCAGGTTGGAAACAGACGTCACTTACTTTATGAAACTGTAAATAAGTTAACTCACAGTGAATAATTTTGTTTTATGAATTAAACATGGTTGCTTGTTGAGCTGTTTAAATTTGATTCCAAATTTCTATATACTGATTATACCTTAAATAAAACAATCACAGGGATTAAGACAGTTGAAGAAGAATCTTAAGAAAAGCACTTTTCTGTCCACTTAGAATGAGAAGCAACTGATTTTTAGCGGCGAAGATAATATATTCTAGAATGAGACAGAACTTGATTCGTATCTCAGCTCAAGCCGTCACCAGCTGTGTGACCTTCGTCCAGTTTCTGAACCTCCACAGCTCTTAATTTCCTCATCTGTAAAGTGAGCAAGATAATAGCACCGACTTCATGGTTCTGAGGATTAAATGTGGCAACGCATTTAAGGTACTTGGTCTGCCTGTCACACAGAAATCACTCTAAAAGTGTTAGCACTTATTACTGTTACTCCTAACAAGAGCTAATGTGCTAGAAGAGGTTCATACTTTAAGAAAACATTTTACCACGTAAAGTGATAAAAACACTACTAGTTAAATTGCGTCTCAGCAGTTTTAAGTGATGACATTTAATCTGCCTAAGGCAAACGACAAACGTAGTGATGATTCAAATAAACAGATTTTATAACAGATAACAATACAAGGGTATAAAGCCCTCAGAGCTAGATTCCCTATGTAGGCCTTTTTTTCTTAAAGACCACTTGCACCCATACAGGCTAATACTTCAAAGCGACTATTCAACAGGTTAACTTCTATAAGGACGTTTTCCATTAAAAATAATCTGAGATGCATTGTTGTACGTCAAGCGCTCTCCTATTGAGACATTGCTTTTCAATACGTTTCAGAAGGTTAGGTTAGTCGAGGAATGAAATCTTCTCTGAGAGGAATGGAAAATAGACAACAGAAATGGGCACAATGTCTGGTTTGGAGCTACAGTCATAAAATAATAATTTTTCTTAATTTTAGGGAAAATATATCTTAGGTTCAGGATAGACTAGATTGTCCTGAATCTCCTCAATTTATGCTCTCTTTACAAGTAACAACTTACAATTATTTTCTGCCTCATCAAATTATTTATTTATTTTTATTTTTGAAGTAGAGTTGATTTACAATATTGTGGTAGTTTCAGGTGTACCACACAGCGATTCAGTTTTATATATGTGTGTGTGTGTGTGTGTGTGTGTGTGTGTGTGTATATATATATAATTTTTCAGATTCTTTTCCCTAATAGGTTATGACAAAATACGGAGTATACTTCCCTGTGCTATACAGTGGGTCCTTGTTTTTTATCTGTTATATATAGTAGGGTATATGTGTTAATCCCAAGTGCCTAATTGATCCCTCCAGCTCCTTTTCCCTTTGGTAACCATAGTTTGTTTTCTATGTCTGTGGGTCTGTCTCTGTATTGCAAATAAGATCACCTGTATCTTTTTGATTTTTTAAGATTCCACATAAAAGCGATTTCATAGGATGTTTGTCTTTGTCTTAACGTCACTTAGTATGATCGTCTCGAGGTGCGTCCATGTTGCTACAAATGGCGTTATTTCATTCTTTTTCACGGCTGAGTAATATTCCATTGTGTGTGTGTGCACACATATACATACATGCGTATATGTATATATGTGTCACATCTTCTTTATCCATTCATCTGTCGATGGACGTTCTGGTTGCTTCCATGTCCTGGCTACTGTAAATAAATAGCTTCCATGAGCTGCCCACTAGCTCTCTGGCCTCATGCCTCTCCCCCTACCCACTCCAAGCCTCCAGCTTTGCCCAGAGGACATTTCCTGCCTCCGCATCTTCCCACACATCATTCCCTCTGCTCGGATGTTCTTCCAGGCTCTTGCTCTTCAGAGTCAAACTAACGGTTACTCCTTTTGAAAAGAGTTCTTTGATGCTTTTTGGAGAAACTCTATGCTCCCAAAGCTCCGTGGGTGAACTTCTAGTACAGCTCTGTCTACGGAATGTACTGTCATCTTCTCTGTCCCACTCTTATCGCTATACCACAAGTATATGGAAGAGATTATGTTTTATTTCTTCTTACATCTTTAGTGTCTGAAGAGAGTCCATGTCCAACTCATATTGGCCAAACCAATCAGTACACAGGCAGACCTGGGAGATGTTGTGGCTTTGGTTCTAGACCAGCACAACAAAACAAATGTGGCAATAAAGCAACTCACACAAATCTTTTGGTTCCCCGGCGTATATAAAAGTTACGTTTACACTAGACTAGTCTATTAAGTCTGCACTAGCATTATGTCTAAAACACAATGTACAGACCTGAACTAAACACCACTTTATTGCTGAAAAACGCTCACAACATCTGAGCCTTCCGTGAATTGCTATTTTTGCAATAGTAACGTGAAAGACCACTAATCAACATAACAACTATCACCAAAATGAAAGAGCTTGAAATATTGTGAGAATTACCAAAATGTGACGCACAGACGCGGAGTTAGCAAATGCTGTTGGGAAATGGCGTCAACAGACTTGCTCAAGGCTGGGTTGCCACAAACGTTCAATTTGTAAAAAAGGCAGTTTCCGTGAAGCACAATGAAGCACAGCACAGCAAAACCGGGCGTGCCTGTAATTCAAGCCCCTACGTGTTATTTAGGGGGTTTTGTGTCGTACACCTGTGTTCATACTGAAAACAAAATTCTTTCTCAGTATTTTTGTCAAACAGATCCCATGACACCAGCATGTTTGCTTTTCTCAAGTTTGTTTTTCCCCTCTGAGAAGATATCTTCACAAGCATGGGCACCAAAAGCACTTGTTTTTGGTGAGTCTCATACATCATGAGAGAATTTTCAAACACAGACTGTAAGTCGACCCTCTTGGGCCTCATGGTGTCTCTCATTATCAGCATTGAATCATTATTGTCCTGCCCATGGCTGGATGATTCCTCAACACTGATAAACTCGAGCCCAGAATGTCATTGCCCGAAGTTGCTGATCGCTGAGCATGTTTTATTATTTCATATTAACTCAACTGGGTTTTCTTCTTCCTGTAAACAGCCTTTAGTCTTCACTAGGTTTGTGTTTTAAAAAATGTTTATTGGTGTATAGTTTTTTAAAAACTTTTTATTATATTTATTTATTTTTGGCTACGTTGGGTCTTCGTTGCTGCACACGGGCTTTCTCTAGTTGCGGCGAGCGGGGCTACTCTTCATTGCAGTGCACGGGCTTCTTACTGCAGTGGCTTCTCTTCGCTGTGGAACACAGGCTCCTGGTGCATGGGCTTCAGTAGTTGTGGCATGTGGGCTCAGTAGTTGTGGCTCGCGGGCTTAGTTGCTCCACAGCATGTGGGATCTTCCCGGACCAGGGCTCGAACCCATGTCCACTGCATTGGCAGGTGAATTCTTAACCACGGCACCACCAGGGAAGTCCCTATTGGTGTATAGTTGATTTACAATGTTGTGTTAGTTTCAGGTGTACAACAGAGTGACTCAGTTATACATATACATATATCCACTCTTTTTTAGATTCTTTTCCCATATAGGCATTACAGAGAATTGAGTAGGATTCCCTGTGCTCTACAGTAGGTCCTTATTGCTTATCTATTTTATATATACTAGTGTGTATATGTCAATCCCAATCTTCCAATTTATCCCTCCCCCCACCCTTTATCCCCTGGTAAGAATAAGTTTTTTTTCCTACATCTGTAACTCTATTTCTGTTTTGGAGATAAGTTCATTTGTACCTTTTTTTAGATTCCACGTATAAGCAATATGTGATATTTTTCTTTCTCTGTCTGACTTCACTCAGTATGACAATCTCTGGGTCCATCCATGTTGCTGCAAATGGCATTATTTCCTTCTTTTTTATGGCCAAGTAATATTCCATTGTATATACATACCACATCTTTATCCATTCCTCTGTCAATGGACTTTTAGGTTGCTTCCATGTCCTGGCTATTGTAAATAGTGCTGCAATGAACATCAGGGCTCATGTGTCTTTACAAATTATGGTTTTCTCTGGATATGTGCCCAGGAATGGGATTGCTGTATCTTAAGGTAGCTCTGTGTTTAGTTTTCAAAGGAACCTCCATACTGGTTATACCAATTTACATTTCCACCAACAGTGCAAGAGGGTTCCCTTTTCTCCACACCCTCTTCAGCACTTATTGTCTGTAGATTTTTTGATGATGGCCATTCTGACAGGTGTGAGGTGATACCTCATTGTAGTTTTGATTTCCATTTCTCTAATAATTAGCAATGTTGAGCATCTTTACATGTGCTTTTTAGCCCTCTGTATGCCTTCTTTGGAGAAAGGTCTGTTTAGATCTTCTGCCCACTTTTTGATTGGGTTGTTTTTTTTTTTTTGATATTGAGCCCCATGAGCTGTTTGTATAATTTGAAGATTAATCCCTTGTCAGTTGCTTCGTTTGCAAATATTTTCTCCCATTCTGAAGGTTGCTTTTGTTTATGGTTTCTTTGCAAAAGATTTTAAGTTTAATTAAATCCCACTTGTTCATTTTGTTTTTAGTTTCATTACTCTAGGAGGTGGATCAAAAAGATTTTGCTATGATTTATGTCAGGGAGTGTTCTGCCTATGATTTTCTCTAAGAAGTTTATGGTAAAGGCGCCATTATCAAGGCCACATATAATGACTGTCCTTGGGCACACCTGGCCTTGTGTCTCCCCCCTCTCATGCTTTTAATAGACTCCATTGAGCCTGCATCAGAATCACATGGAGGGCTCCTAGGAACACAGGCTGCACGACCCACCCCACAGTTTCTGACTGGTAGGTTTGGAGCGGGGCTGAGAAATTTACATTTCCTCACAGGTTCCCAGGTGATGCTAATACCGCTGATCTGGGACCTCACTTGGAGGCTCCAGCCTTTACCAGCACCCCTCGGGCCTCTTACCCTTTGCCAGTTTGCACAGCTAGAGCCACTTAAGTCACTCGTGTTGACCCCGCCCCACGCAGGTAGGAAGGAATACAGGCCTTCCATTGGTTCAGTACGACGTAACTTTACGGCAGGTTTGACGTGAGTGGCCGAGCTGCGGCTGTGCTGACTTTTCCGGCTCCTGTAATTCAGCCCTTCCTGGATTCCTCTCTGGACGTGCTGTTTCCTCTGGAACAAGGACGCTTTCGTTTCCCTGCTCAGTTCCGTCTGGAAGCTGAAGACGAGCAGGTAAGTTCACTTCCCACATCTGGGAATCTACCTGGTTGCCTTCGGGACGTGTGTGACCCTAAACTTACTCTGGCGCTTTTGGTTTTCCGGCACTGGTTTCTTTCCATTGCTTGTTGTTAAGACTTTGTAGTTTGCCTTTTCCGTGCTAGTGAGTCTAGTGTCCTGGGTCTGGAATTCCTGGGCCTGACTTCAAATATCCCAGGCTACCTTCTCTGCTTTTTGGACACGGGCTGTTTATTCAGTTGAAAATCACTGTTACTATTTCTATGACTGCTGCCCATTCTTTCCCTCTCGATTTCTAAACGTGTGTCCAGACCCCTCAACCCCAGGCTCCATCTCCTTCAGGCTCTGAGACTCAGTGCTGGCTTGGTTTTTTTCCTCTATCAATGTATACTTTTCTGGTAAAATCATGCAACTTGGCTGGAAAGTTCCAATGCCACCTACATGCATGATTTAGATCCAAGTAAGTCAGCTATATCTTTTCCTTTCTAAACCTGTGTCAAGGGGTCTATGCACTTGCTATGCAAAGTGCAGCCTGAGGGCCAGTGGCTTTCAGGATGTTAGGGGAGCCTTTTAGAAATGCAGAGCCTCAGGCGCGACCTCAGACGGACTGAGCTAGAATCCACATTGTAATAAGAGCCCCAGCTGATTTCCATGCAGGTTGTAAACAACTGCTGTACGGTATAGCACCTACAGGAAAAACTGCTGTCACCTGAGGCTAATTGCAACTCTCCACCTTACCAATCACTACTTTTTCCAACTTGCTTATTGCCACTGATGTAATTTTACAAACCTGTGTTGGGTGAGTTTCCCGCTGACAGCGTGAAGAATGACCGACAACCCGCGATTCTCAGGAACCCGGAGTCTCTCCGTGTACATCTCACGTTGGTTGTTTCTTTTGATAGCTCTTGCACAAGGCCTTTTCAACTATGTCAACATACCAAAGGGGTATTTCTTTATGCTTCTGGCCATGATCTGGTATGTGCTTGGATGACAGGTAGCCTGAGGGTGCAGGGTGGATGAGTACTATCAAGTTCAACAATAAATTTGAGGCTCTCAATGTAATGCTGACTAACAGTAGGTGACCAGCCAGTCATCTCTCATCAGCATTTATTATGGAAAAGGTGTCGAAAGTGGATCGGGCTGGGTGAAGTAATTCCACTCCGAGTGTCTGTGGTGCGTGGCACCAGGAGTACTGCTCTGGACCGTGACAAGTAAATGGCTTTGTTGACAGAAACCCATCCCTGATGGAGCAGGACGCCAGCCACAGCATGAGTCCACAAGTCAGGCCCAGCAATAGCGGGAGGGGGCTAATAAGACATATACAGAGTGTCAGAGCCTCAGACAAGACCGCCTCCATTCAGGATAGGGGGAGAGCCCCCAAGGGAAGGGGGCTGCCTCATTAACCTGGACACCCAGGTGGACAGGCCCTTATTCATAAGTAGTGGCATGGAAAGAACGTGGGTTCTGGCATCCAAGCTGGGTTTGCATGCATGGAGTAACTTTATCTTCAGAGGGCCTTCCTAAGCAAATGAAAACGCATGTCCAAAGTCTAACAGAGGACTCAAGGAGTAGATGTTTAATTCAATGGCAGTTACTATTATGTTTATTATACAGGGAATCCTATTCTTATGTGAGCCTCTGTATCTCAGGGCTGCTCCAGGTTCTTTGAATTCCGACCCGATCGGTTGGAGGGTTGGGTAGCTAGTGTACTACCTTGTTCCAGATCTGGGCAGAAGGGAACATGCCTGTTCAAAGCACACGTGCTTTGTCAGGTATAGTGGAGAAGGTGGTGATAGTGTTTAATGCCAAGTGGGCAGCATTAAAAAATCCCTGGGGGAATTGTGGGTACGCTAATAGTCAGGAAGGCTGGATTCTCCACGTAGGCTGCCGTTGAGGTCTGTGGCTTTTGGCAAGTAGCTTTGTTACTCTGTTACCTCAGTCTCTTCATCTGTGTCTAAGGGAATTGAATTAGATGCCCCTGCAGATAACGAGCAACGCAAGTGTCCTTCCTAACGTGGAATTCGGTGGGAACTGCGTGTTGCCAGGTGGAGCAGTGTAACTTCCCTGGCTGTGCATAGCTTCTGTAAGTGTGGCTGTTTACAGTGACGTGCAGTTCAAGTACAGCCCGCCCTCTACCCTTAGGTCTCTAGGCAGTCGGCGAGCTGGAGCCATGGTGATGAGCGAGCGGGCCTGAGGCCGGAAGTCAGAGCTGAGTCTCGTCCCTGCCCTTCAAGCTCCTGAAATTCTGGCACCGGTCCCTCAGATTTTAGTAGCAACCGGGCTGAAAGGGACTGTTACTCTTTTTTGGAACAGAAATCGTACAGCTGAAGGTTAAATCTGAAAGCAGACTGAGGTGTTAGGTCTTTTTTACCATCAATTCTTAGACGTATAGCATTTTTTTGAAGTATAATTGATTTACAGTGTTTTAGGCATAAAGCAAAGGGATTCGGTTATACATGTATTATTTTCCAGATTCTTTTCCCTTATAGGTTATGACAAAATATTGAGTATAGTTCCCTGGGATTAAACAGTACGTCCTTATTGGTTATCTGTTGTATATATGTTAATCCCAAACTCCTAATTGATTTCTCCCACCCCTTTCCCCTTTGGTAACTGTAAGTTTGTTTCGTATGTCTGTGCGTCCATTACTGTTTTGTAAATACGTTCATTTATATCTTTTTATAAAGATTCCACATGTAAGTGATGATATGGTATTTGTCTTTCTCTGACTTACCTCACTCAATATGATCATTTTTAGGTCCATCCATATTGCTGCAAATGGCTTTATTTCATTCTTTTTTAAGGCTGACTAATATTCCATTGTGATTGTGTATACCTGTGATATATGTATAATATACATATATATAATATATATTTATATATCACATCTTTATTTAGTCATCTGTTGGTAGGCATTTTGACTGCTCTCCAGTCTTGGCTATTGTAAATAGTGCTGCTATGAACATTGGGGTCCATGTATCTTTTTTTTTTTTTTTTGGCGGTTCGCGGGCACGTGGGATCTTCCCGGACCGGGCCACGATCTCATGTCCCCTGCATTGGCAGGCGGATTCTCAACCACTGCACCACCAGGGAAGCCCCCATGTATCTTTTTGAATTAGAGTTTTCTCTGGTTATATGCCAGGAGTGGGACTGCCAGATCATATGTTAGCTGTATTTTTATATTTTTTACAGAACCTCCATACAATTTTCCATAGTAGCTGTACCAACTTATATTCCCACCAATGGTGAAAGAGGTTCCCTTTTCTTCTCACCCACTCTAGCATTTATTGTTTGTAGACTTTTTGATGCTGACCATTCTAACCAGTGTGAAGTGATACCTAATTGTAGTTTTTATTTGAATTTCTCTAATAATTGGCAATGTTGTGCATCTTTTCACATGCCTTTGGTCTTCTTTGGAGAAATGTCTATTTAGGTCTTCTGCCCATTTTTTGATTTTTTTTTTTTATATTAAGCTTGTGTGAGCTGTTTGTATACTTTGGAAATTAATCCCTTGTTGGTTGCTTCATTTGCAAATATTTTCTCCCATTCAGTAGGGTTGTCTTTGCATTTTGCTTATGGTTTCCTTTGCTGTGCAGAAACGTTTAACTGGGTCCTGTTTGTTTACTCTTGCTTTTGTTTCCATTATTTTAGGAGATGGATCAAAAAAAAATATTGCTGCAATTTATGTCAAAGAGTGTTCTGCCTGTGTTTTCCTAGGAGTTTTATAGAATCTGATCTTACATTTAGGTCTTTAATCCATTTTGAGTTTGTTTTTGTATATAGTGTTAGAGAATGTCTAATTTTATTCTTTTACCTGTAGCTGTCCATTTCTCCCAGCACCACTTATTGAAGAGATGGTCTTTTCTCCATTGTATATTCTTGCCTCCTTTGTCATAGATTAACTGACCGTAAGTGCATGGGTTTATTTCTGGCTCTTTATTCTGTTCCATTGATCTACATGTCCGTTTTTGTACCAGTACCATATTGTTTTGATTACTGTAGGTTTGTAGTATAGCCTAAAGTCGAGGAGCATGATTCCTCCAGCTCCATTCTTCTTTCTCAAGATCGTTTTGGCTATTTGGGGTCTTTTTTGTTTCCATACAAATTTTAAAATATGTTGTTACAGTTCTGAGAAAAATGCCATTGGTAATTTGATAGGGATTGCATTGAATCTGTAGATTATTTTGGGTAGTATGTTCATTTTAACAATACTGATTCTTCCAATTCAAGACCATAGTATATCTTTCCATCTCTTTGTGTTGTCTTCAGTTCCTTTTATCAGCATCTTATAGTTTTTGGAGTATGGGTCTTTTGCCTCCTTAGGTATGTTTATTCCTAGGTATTTTATTCTTTTTTATGTGATGGTAAATGAGATTGTTTCCTTAATTTCTCCTTCTGATCTTTTGTTGTTAGTGCATAGAAATGCAACAGATTTCTGTGTATTAATTTTGTATCCTGCAACTTTACCAAATTCATTGATGAGCTCTGGTAGTTTTCTGATAGTGTCTTTAGGATTTTCTATGTGTAGTATCATGTCATCTGCAAATAGTGACAGTTTTACTTCTTTTCCAGTTTGGATTCCTTTTATTTCTTTTTCTTCTGTGGCTTCAAATTATTATTATGCATGTAATTATTCACGGCAATACAACCCATTTATAGAAGAAGTTCAACTGAGTTACAAGCAAGAAACAAGTTTATTCTTTCTCAGCCCTCTCCATGAAACTTACTCTGTCCATTTTCTCTTTCTCTGCACATGACTGACATAGCAGGCAAATCCCTATAGCTTTTCAGGTGACCCTTAGATAATAACATTCCAGATTAGAATGATTTAGATTTCACTCTGATAATTATGTTAAGCCCAAATATCTCTCCAATTTAAAGCTTCTACTTTTCCTCATCCTGGGCTGGCTTCAGGCTGTGCCTGTACTTCCTCTTCTCCCAAATACACAGACTGTTTTGAGTTTCTATGTAGCTAGAGCAGCAAGGGATGAAAAGATGAAAACTGGAAGCCAAGTCATTAGCTAAAGGTAAAGGGAGAAGCTAGAAGAAATTGAAGAAAACAAATAGTCATCTAAGAGCGGGGATGTGGTAGGATTGCTGGATGGCATTAAGAGTCCAGTTGAAGAGACAAGTTATGAGTTTAAGGCTGGTCAGCTGGGTTATGAGTTCTTCTCCAGATTCATTTAGTTCTTCTTTCACTAATTACTTGACAAGTCCCACTGAACTATGACTGCCCCCCACCATGGGGACAAAAATCCATATCTATCTCATTCACCACTGAATTGTCAGAGCCTAGTACCATGCCTGGACAGAGTTTTCATTCAATAGGTATAGTGAATGGCTAACACAGCAACAAAACTTGCCAGAATGAAGAGCCTACGCGTGCTCCTGAAATCTGTAGATCTTCAGGACCTAGGATCTGGAGACCAGGCTAGTTGTCACAGGCCACTCATCAAAAACCTGTCTCTGGGCTTCCCTGGTGGCTCAGTGGTTGAGAATCTGCCTGCTAACGCAGGGGACACGGGTTCGAGCGCTGGTCTGGAAAGATCCCACATGCCGCGGAGCAACGGGGCCCGTGAGCCACAACTGCTGAGCCTGCGCGTCTGGAGCCTGTGCTCCGCAACAAGAGAGGCCGCGATAGTGAGAGGCCCGCGCACCACGATGAAGAGTGGCCCCCGCTCGCCGCAACTAGAGAAAGCCCGCGCACGGAAACGAAGACCCAACGCAGCTAAAAATAAGCAAACAAATAAAAAGCCAAGCATCTGAAGCCCTTTAAAAAACCCCAAAAAACCTGTCTCTTCCAGGATGAAAGCAACAACATAACTCTAAAACAAAAGGTGCAAGCCCTAAATCAAGTAAGTCTGAGCAACGCAAAAATTAAACATGATTTTCACGGGGCTAGCTTCATTCATCAGGGAGAGAGAAGGGAACTGGAAAGAGCACGATCAATACCATCCATTCAGCCTCATCCTGGATCACCGGAGAGGAGGACGTGAGTATGTGTGCGTGTGCACGAACATGGAACTTCCTACCTTACGACGCCATCCGAGGATCTAGCAAACTGAGTGTAGACAAGCCGGTTTGGGGAAAGCCCCAATCTCAATATGGGACTACTTCAGTACCTTTGAAGTTTGCTCTAAGGAAGTGATTTTACTGCCATTTTCTCTCCTGCCGTTACAATTTCTCTCCCTTAATCTCTTCCACAGGAAATCTTTCTCTTCTCAACCCGTGGGAAGAGCATATCACAAAATCTGGTTTTGCCCCAGTGACTGAACGCAGAAAACATACAAAATGAGAACTACAGCCTGTGCTATGGCCTGTTCTCAAAATAATAACTCATAGATGATTCTGGTTTATAGAAAATCATTACAGGCTCAGACAAGAGTTTAGGGCAGTGCCTTTGAGGAAGCTCTTAGGGAAGGAAATAATGATGACTCTGAATTAGGGATCAGAGCCTTTGCATCACGAGGAAGTCCGCTTTCCATGGCACTCATACGTTCAGAACAATCGAGAGACTGGAAAGGAGCGGCTAACAATAATGACACAGGAAATGCTTGCAATATGATACACCATAATACAGTTTAATCTGTTCTCCTCAACGTTCTTAATCACACCATTCTCAGCCTGGGAAAAAGTAAGTGTAGTTTTCTGTCAAAGAACAAGTCTACCAATTTGTTTGGAAGATCGAGTATGACTCGGGTCATAAGCGTTTTTGTATAAAGTTAGAAAATCTTTCCTTATTTTCTCCCACATTTGCCAGAATATATTTGCTACCGTCTGGTGTTTGACAAAAGGAATGAAATTACTCTCTTTATACTTTAAGGTACGTATTAAAATTCATTCCATGTAACATATTCTCTCTCTCTCTCTCTCTCTCTCTCTCACTCTCTCTCTCTCACACACACACACACACACACACACACACACACTCACACTCGTCCACACACAAGAATAAGTGCACACAAATGATTCATGGCCCCAGCAATTTCTTCTAGCTTCTCCCTTTACCTTTAGCTAATGACTTGGCTTCCAGTTTTCATCTTTTCATCCCTTGCTGCTCTAGCTACATAGAAACTCAAAACAGTCTGTGTATTTGGGAGAAGAGGAAGTACAGGCACAGCCTGAAGCCAGCCCAGGATGAGGAAAAGTAGAAGCTTTAAATTGGAGAGATATTTGGGCTTAACATAATTATCAGAGTGAGATCTAAAAATCAGGAAAAACATCTTGAATATTTTAAAAAGACTATTCTCTTATTTGCTGGAAAGACTATAAACAAAAACATTAACAGCCTAATTTGTAAAGGGAAAAAAAAAGCTCCAGCTCAAGGGAAGTTTAGACATTTACTACTGCATCTTCTCATTCACCATTTCCCACAACCGTATATTGGCTATTTAGGCCGTCGCTTTTCAAATATTGTTTGTGACAGAAATTGCCCTATATCACTGAAAGAGACTATTCTCCATGAAGTTTGCTGGAGTGATTGAGACAAAAATAAAAATGTTCTGATATTTCCCCCCAGGAAAGTGCCAGTGGTTTCTGAAGCTCGAGTAAGCTTTAACCACATCCCGCAGAGTGACGCCTCATACTGTGTTATTAGTGAGATCAAAGAGGATCAAAACATGTTTCCGGGAAGGCCTGAGTACCAGTCCACGTCCAACACTGTCACGTGAACGTGCCACGCGGAGTCTTTAGTTCCTGAGTGTGTATCCGCTGAAAACTGCACCACATTTACTTCGAGTAAGACCTCTATTAATGATAGCAACAGAAACAAATGCCCCTTCTCAAGAGGCATTTTTCCCTCCTTGGGAGTTCTTGTTAGGTTGTCAAGGCAGAGCAGAGCAAAATACAGGCTTTTACTCCATCTGGGGATAATTGAAGTAACTCGGTATCTGCTTTTAAGAATTCGTTTCTGCTTCTGTTGGGAGGGAACAGAAACAGGCCACGGTCACCTGCTGCCAGAAAAAAAAGGAAAACCCCTCATGCGTGTTTAGTAATCTTGTAAAATCAATCAAGAGTCTTCATAGTATTAGCGTACAGAGAGTCACTTTGCTGATAACCTTGCGATTCTGGGACTCTTACTAGCACGAATCATGAGAAAGTTCACAGGGAGTGAGTCCACACGTTTGCTAAGAGGGGACGTCATGCACAAAACATATAGTCGTTATTAAATTATAGGGAGCCGGCGGCAGAGCCCAGATGTTCGTGTCTGACAGACCTGAATTCAAATCCTACCAAAAGGAACATTGGGGTGCATGTATCTTTTCGAATTGTGGTTTTCTCCAGATATACGCCCAGTAGTGGGATTGCTGGGTCGTATGGTAGTTGTATTTTTAGTTTTTTAAGGAACCTCCATGGTGTTCTCCATCGTGGCTGTATCAATTCACATTCCCACCAACAGTGCAAGAGTGTTCCCTTTTCTCCACACCCTCTCCAGCATTTTTTGTTTGTAGATTTTTTGATGGTGGCCATTCTGACCGGTGTGAGGTGATACCTCATTGATACAAATGAACTTATTTACAAAAAAGAAACAGACTCACAGGTCTTGAAATCAAATTTATGGTTACCAAAGGGCAAACGTGTGCGGAAGTGATAAATTAGGAGACTGGGATGAACATATACACACAACTATATATAAAATAGATAACTAGTAAGGACCTACTGTACTGCACGGGGAACTCTTCTCAATATTCTGTAATAACCTATGTGGGAAAAGAATCTGAAAAAGAACGGATGTGTGTGTGTGTGTGTGTGTATATATATAATTAATTCACTTTGCTCTACACCTGAAGCTAACAGAACATTGTAAATCAACTATACTGCAATTAGAAAAACAAAAACAAATCCTACCACTACTGGTCACTAACTGTGCGTGCTATGGAGACCATTACTTAGTCTCTCTAAGCCTCCCTGTATTTGTCTATGAAATTGGGTTAATACCAATACTGCTTAGAGAAATACTGAGGAGTGTATGTTATAACGTAGAAAAGGCTTGAACATAGGCCCGGCTGTCCGTAACTAGCCATTCTCTTTTTCCTGCTGCAACCTCATGGTAGCATTAAGGTGTATGTTTAATATAAGCTTTTCAGGTTCCTCTTGCCCTGTGTGTGTCTGGTATATACGCATGCATCAGTGTGAGTGTGCCCTGCACACAGCAATAAAAAGCTTAGAGTCAACAATTCACTGTCGTCTTTACAATGAAAAATAAAGTTGCAGTGTTTTCTCATTTAGTTCTTTTGGTAGGGAATTTTCAATAATTCCCTTACTGTAGGTTTCTAACATCTCTGGATTGGAAGTTGATCTCCAATTCAACGCCACCTTTGACTGAGACATTATTATTAATTATTTTGCTGCAGGAAGTTGGTACTAGTTGTTTGCTGTGATCCAATTGGAAAGTCTTCATAAACAAGAATTTAGATTCCTCAAAAGGAAGTTATTTAAATTCAGGGCATTAGTGTTATTATAATCCAAATCCCGTGTTGAGGAAAAAATCCGTTTTTAGTGAACGTTACTGCAGCCCTTCTATGGAATTTATGATAAGATATTTTGTGACTTCAGTTAAAACCTTCTGTCTCCCGTACGCTGTAATCTTTTGTTTAGTGTACCACATTTCTTAGTCAATCGCAAGTGTTACCTAACACTTCACTGGAAAAGCAGAAGTGCAAAATGAACCCTCCGCACTCTGGCCACCATGGGAAATGCTGACGAGACACATTATACGCATTATGTATTTTAAGGTGTTAAAAGAAGAAAAGTGTGATTTTTTAAAAACCACGTTTGGGTATTAGGTGTACCAGAATCAGAGGAATTCAGTGCTGAAAACATATTTATAGAGCATCGAATCCAGCCCCCTCATTTTATAGACTGAAAAAACCAGCACAAGATTATTTTGCCCAAGCTTACACCAATAGGTTTGTGAGTCTGCCCACCCAGCGCAGGGAATATTTTAAACTGGATTAAAGTATGGCTCCTGAGACCCTAGGCAAGCAAGGGAGGGTTTCCTGGAGCCTACCAGGTGCTTTCCTGAAATAAGTCGTTATTTAAGAACTTTAAGCATGGGGAAAAGTGAAAGAATTCAGAAGTAAATATACCATATGATCCATGTTTAGGGGGAAAAAAATCCAACCACAAGAACAAATAGACCCATGTCCATAGGCCTCGGGGGGCTGAGCACAGTCTGACACATGGCAAGTATTCAAAGAATCACAGCCAGGAGGAGAGACAGCAGTATCCATGAGGAAGAGCTGATGTATCCTGCCCAGCCCTCAAGAAGCCCATGGAGCCAAGACAGAATAATACTAATGATAAGCATGGTTAAAATCATCACGATTCCCCACTCATGTCTTTACGTGGGAGAAAAATCAAGAGGATGAGTCAGTCTTCCTGGAAATATTTCCTTCCATCAGTCCCTTGTCTCTTCAGGGGCTGACCTGGGTCCCACAGTCCAGGTGGTTTGTAATCGGCACCAGTTTTCACTGGTCGGACCCATCCGGGAACCTCTGGCAGAGCCGCCTGGTGGGACGGGGATGGAGGGGATGGAGGGGATGGAGGAAGTGTGTGTTGGGGGAGAAGATTTCGGCTGAGGATCCAGGATTCTCTTTGTTCACGAACTTCCATCCTTCCCAAGAGTGGCATTCTTGTGTGACCCTCAGCCATTAATTACATAGGCTGTCTCAGGACGCTTTCCCCAGCTGACATGGATATCCACTCTCCTTGGGGCCCCAGTTCCATGCTGTTTTTACGTTGATTGTAAGGCAAGGATGTTCAGAATCAGTGCTACAGTTAACTTGCACCTAGGCCTCTTTATACTCTCAATCAGTATTACAAATTTCCTGAAGCAGAGTCTGTTTCTCAACTTGTGTTTCTGCAGTACCTATGATGTGCCTTTGTTTATTAAATGTTCAGCATATGTTTGTTGATACTAAAATCATGTTGTCAAGAGGTAAGAGTGAAAGGAGTCAAATACAAGCTAGACATCTGCAATTTGGGAGGGCTACCATCAGAACATATCTTTCTACAAAAGAAACCGTTTTTAAAAAATTTTATTGAAGTATAGTTCATTTACAGTGTTTTGTTAATTTCTGCTGTATGGCACAGTGATTCAGTTATATATTTTTTCTCTTTTTTCATATTCTTTTCCATAATGGTTTACTACAGGGTACTGAATATAGTTCCCTTTGCTCTGCGATAAGACCTTATTGTTTATCCATCCTTTATATAATGGTTTGCATCTGCTAATCCCAAACTCCCAATCCAACTCTCCCCCCACCCCCTCCCCTTGGCAACCACAAGTCTGTTCTCTATGTATGGGTGTTTGTTTCTGTTTTGTAGATATGTTCATTTGTGTCATATTTTAGATTCCACATACAACTGATATCATATGGCATTTGTCTTTCTTCACTTTGTATGATAATCTCTAGGTCCATCCATGTTGCTGAAAATGACATTATTTTTCCTGTTTTTATGGCTGACTAGTTTTCCATTGTGTGTGTATATATACGTATATATACACACACACACCACATCATCTTTATCCATTCCTCTGTTGATGTACACTTAGGTTGCTTCGATGTCTTGGCTATTATAAATAGTGCTGCAGTGAACACTGGGGTGCATGTATCTTTCTGAATTATAGCTTTCTCTGGATGTATGCCCAGGAATGAGATTGCTGGATCATATGGCAACTCTATTTTTAGTTTTTTGGGGACCCTCCGTACCGTTTTCCATAGTAGCTACACCAATTTACATTCCCACCAACAGTGCAGGGGGTTCCCTTTGCTCCACACCCTCTCCTGACTTTGTTATTTGTACAGTGTGTGATGATGGCCATTCTGACCAGTATGAGGTGTTTCCTCATTGTAGCTTTGATTTGCATTCAAAGCAAATCAATTATTGATGTTGAGGATCTTCACCCGGGAAGATGTGTATGTCTTCTTTGCAGAAATGTCTGTTTAGCTCAAATGCCCATTTTTTTGATTGGGTTGTTTGTTTTTTTTTTTGTCGTTGTTGAGTTGGATGAGCTGTTTCTGCAAAATAATCTTAAAGTGATAAGATTTATCACTTATTAAGTGGTGTTCCTGAGTTGGGCACTCGGTCACTGCTCAACATAAAATGATCTTATTTAATAATCAAAGGACGATCCTTTGAAAAAACTCATTCGACATCTTTACGGATAACCACAATTAGGTTTATAGAAATAGAGATTTTGAGCTAAAGCATGTAGATGACAAACACAGAATCAGCGTGAAGTCCCAGATCATTTCACCCTCAAGACTGTGCTCTTCCGTTCTCCTACATTGCTGTTTTTCAAATAAAACAAAAACAACAAACAAAAACAAAATCTCACCTTGTTAGTCTGCTTAAGGTAAACAGAGGAACACACGACTGAAAATACACTTGTTTTCACCTACTCAAATGAAGAATGCAGGTGTCACGCCTTAGGCCGAGTGTCTTGAACTAAAGTTTTCTATTGGTGATGATGGAAAGAAAACGATGATTCGGAAGAAGATGTTAAGGAAAGAATGGACAATGTTTGGTGCATCAAAAAGTGTGGTGAAGGGGAGGGATTACCGACAGATGATTAAGGTTTTGAGTCCTGATGGCTCAAAGAATATCGCTGCCACTAAGAATGTTCAGGAAAAATGCAATGAGAGGCGGCAAGGGCAGCAGAACCCACCCTCCCCTCCCCCCCAAAAAAACCCACTAACAGGCAGGTTGGAGATATTTAAAAAATTAAAGAGCGTGGAATCTAACCTCTGTCTGTACAGATCTAAACACGTCGTAGGTGCCATTTCAGTAGAATACGTTTTAGGAAAATAATCTTAAGGTGCTAAATGGTTTTGATGATAAATGAATCACAAGGATGCTGAATTTTAATGCTGGCCATGCCATTGTACTGTGTGTACAAAATTCTTACATATAATACATCTTGAACTAATCAAAGGGTATGAGGAAGGAAAAGGAACCTGACACAGTTTTAGGAAGAGAGAAGGTGCGAGTGGCCTGAAAGGGCCGTTGGGAGAGGACCAGCTCCCAGAGGCCATCCCCACCCATGCCCACCACCGTGGTCTTAGAAGCAGACCTGCACTCAGCACACAAGAACACAGGAACTTTGCAGTGGCCGCTAGAGAGAAAACGCCCGATGGGCAAACCTTGGCAACACCAGGCCACCGTGAAGGCTTCCTGTGCGCACTCTGAAGACAAGGTGACGAGAATTGTCCCATCACCATATTTACACACTGCGTATCTGTGCACTTGTTCTGAAGAAGAATGTTTCTCAATGGGTCTTCTTGAGGCAAAAGAAAAGCAACAGGAAAAATGACAGAGAAACACATAGTGCTACTTTTTCCTTCAAATCAGTGCAATAAGAAAACATAGAGCAGGATTAAGAGACTATAGCAGAAAATGATTGAAGGATACTACGGCAAGTAGATTTATACACCCTGAAATTCTTTTCATTGTAAATCAGCTGTGATGTAAAAATAATTTAAAACGTCTTTCATTTAAACAAACTGTGGTATATGCAGTATTCAACAGGTACTGAAAATACAACATGGCCTGAAGAACTCCTTAAAAAGAAATTGGATTTAGACCTTGTGTCATAACACTTTAGCACTTCCTTTTGATTTGGCATTCATAGCCTCTAACAACCTCCTAAGAACACTGTATTTTCTAAAATCTAGTATCCTCAGCTTAAAAATAGCAGGAATTTAATAAATTCTGGGGCCAATGATAGTTTCATCTCCTAATTAAGAACAAACCATTGAATTTTCCCTATCAGCTACTCCTTGATGGAATTCCAACTTGAGAAGCCTCGTTTTATCCTTCCTCTTTTTCAAGAAACATGATGGCAACAAAACCACCGGCTAGAGAAAGTGTTTCAAATGGGAAACCTTGTTTGGGCGATGACGCATTGTTATCGAGGGTCCACCTACATTAAAGTTTTACATATTTGTTTGCTAGCAGAATACGATGAGATAAACAACACACAGCAAGGAACCTAGGGTTAAACAAAATAAATCTCTCCTGACTTGAACCTAATAACGGGCTTCAAAAGCTCTCATGAATTATTAGCTTCAAAATCATTCAACATGTCTGCAACACAGAGTGTGTCGCTGAGGTACCTGCGGTTCACCTGAGCAACCGTATCACCAAAATGTGCCAACAGAAACTGTCAGTGGCGATGCCACCTTGCAATCAGTCACACCTGTTTCTGAATTATAGCGTGTCTGAGAGCTATTGTTTCATCTGCTTCTGACTGCACATCATTTAAAACTTCATATTCTCACAGAGAAAGAAAAAGCAGAAACATTTGTCAGCTCCGGCTTCCTCTTTATGAAGACCCACTGTTTCCACAGCACCTTCTGGCTTCCTTATTTTAATTTGTGTCTCAGAAATCCTTTTCTCCCCCTGGACTACGTGTGATGCATAGTTTATGAACACAGTAGTATAGCTGATTCTCAATTATCTGTCCGAATGGAAACCAATGGTGGTTCCGATTACCCCAAATCATTTTATATTTGATTTTCAAATACATTACATGCATTTTCCCTGGGAGGTTTACATTCCTGCTAATGCTTTGCTGGAACTAATATTAAAATGTGTTTGCATTCTTTGAGCTCATACCAATTGGCAGCAGTAGGACGCAGCCCAGCAGTGGGTGACAGGGGTCAGTTAGACTGGGGTTAAACGTTTCTATGAAGAATTGTCAACGTGGGCTTTCCAAATGTGGGTAATTGAGAGGTGGTTACATAAGATATTAGTTATTTTTTTAAATCCTGAAGGAAAAAAATCTCTGAAGTACTTTAATGGAAAAGACCATATTTTAAAATGTTAAGTAAAAGATTTTCAGTAACATTTGCAAGTGTTTACAGTTACAATTTTATTATTAGAGATAGCTATATATATTTTTATCTTGATATGATACTAAGAAACGACTCAGTGTGATTGGTTATTAAGGATTATTTGGTATCCTGATGTATCAGAATTAGAACAAAAGGCAATGGTGAACTAATTAGCTCTATCTATTTTAAAAAATTAAATCACCTCATTGACTATTCTCTTCCCTCACTTCTGTTCTCACCACACTCTTAAAAAATGTGTAAATATTCAGTTTAATGATTGGACTTACGTTCTTTCCTACCATCCTGATACTTAAATTTCAGGAAGATAAGATCATATTTGTTCTTCATTATTTAGGAAGAATATATAATTGTAGTAAGTACTTAAAATATTATGCTGTTCATTCATTGTTGATATGCTTTTAGTTAAGAAAGAACATATATTGTTATAGCCGTCAAACTATGGCTAAAATTGGCATTTGTGCTTTATCAGCGTAAGATTAAAACTAGCTCAAAAAGTTATTTCTCCTGGGAACCCGATTGAAAAATCGGGAAGCCAACACCTGTGTTGTAATTGATGCTCACCTCCATGTTGGATTTATAAGACCTGGCAGTAAGCGAGGCCTGACGGACAGCAGGTGGCTGGCGGCTGAGTTTAGTGGGAAAAAGCAGATTGTGGATTAACATCATGGATATCAGAAAAGCACAGTCCAAGGCAAACTGAGAGAGCTGGTCATCACACAGGAAGAAATGTCTCAGACATTAAGTCAGGAAGAGCTCTGAGCTGAGAAATCCAATCCGCTGATAGCAACTTGAATGAAAAGCTGCTCAGACAATTCCTAACTCTATATCTTAAGGCCCTTTCTGCTCTTCTGTCTCCTATTTCTGTATCTTCTGGTCCTCCCCCATTCCTCCCCCTCCCCCTTCCCCTTCTCGGTGTTTTCTAAGAGCCCCAGGTATATCCAGAAAGCTCTGTGCTCTTGGTGACCCAATACATCCGAACTCAGGTAGAAGAAAGCCAGACTTTGACTGGATACTCATGAAGAAATTTCTGGACAAAATGTGGAGAGACAGGAAGAAAAGAGAGGACAGGCATACATTTTATGAGACAGAATCTAGGAAAAAATAGTGGAGGTTCTACCTCTTTAGGTAGAACAACTTTTGTAGTCGCCTTGTTCAAACCTGATGGCAGATAATCTCGTGGAGTGTGTACTCACGATGGCGCAGAGCTGAGTGTAGTCGAGTGTTGGCTGGGATGGGGGCAGAGAGGGAGATAAGCAGGGACCTCTAATCTGCAGATGGCCCAGCTGGACAGCTAAGCGGATACAGGGGACAGTGGCACCCTTGAAGCCCTTCAGTGATGAAAGGCTTTGGGTATTTTTGAATCACGGATTATACAAAATAACACACAGATAGTTTCACCCCAATCCTCACATGCAGAGAGGTTTGAGCTTTGCTATGAAAAGAGAACATACTTTTAGTAGGAGATCAAAGACTAGGGACCTTAGATGTGCTCTTCAATGAATCAGTTCTTCTGCCTTGTTGGATTCAGTCCTCTAAATCTAGGCCAAGCCAGTTAATCTAAAATTTTCCGGGTGAAATTACAAAACCTAGGAGTTCTTTATGCCATCACTCACCACAGCTAATCTATCTGCAATCCCGTTAGTTTTAAACATACACACTTCTCTCCATCCATCTTCTACTTTCCTAATCTAAGTGACATCACTCACTCTTTTCAGAACAACTAAAATAGCTTCACCGCTTGCCTTACTTGCCTACAACTCATTGCTCACAGAGCCGCCAGGGTTCCTTCACCAGCATAAATCAGGTCTGCCGCTCAAAAGCTTCACCTGCTTCCCGGTGCTCCTAGGACAAACCACGATGGCTCTACCGTGGCCTAGGAGACCCTCTACGTGGGATCGGAGGCCGCTTCTGCAAGCCTACCTCGGACAATTACCTCCCCGGCTTGCTGCTCTCCAGGTCAAGGGAGGCCCCGTCTCGGGGTTTTTGCACTTGTTTTTCCCTCTGCCTGGAATGCTCGTCGCCCAGTTCTTTGCTTGCATGTCTCATTTTCATCCTTTCCACACGGTTACTTTGGATTTTATTTCCTTCATAACATCCATCATTATATTAATGTCTTATTGCTTTACATTATTATTATTTGTATATATCATATAGCTTACCACACCAAAATTTAAGAGAGGAACTAGGAAGTGTTCTTCACTCAGCTCCTATACGAAAGCCCGCCACACAGTTCATACTCAACAAGTGATTGTTGAATAAATGCGTGAAAGGTGGTGTCCTGCCACGAGGACCCACCTTTCACACTATCAAACTTCTAAATTATGAATTCAGACAAACTGTCAACCTGAAATTGAGGCAAACAGGGAGCCGTTAGGACATCTAGATTTTGTCCTAGAACTAGAGACCTAAAATTCTTTCCATTGGTACAATTATCATCAAAGTAATCCTTAAAGCAAGTACGTTGCATTGTGTAGGGAGCTGGGGTTCTGACTCTTGGTTGTAACTATATCCCGATGATGCATCCTGGTCGCTATCAACCCAGGCACTGGGGTTCCTGGAAAGAGAGTAGCCAAGACCAAGAGGAACAGGCCAGTTGTGGGAGCGTCATCTTCCATATCTGCCATTTTGTTCTTTGTCTCATGAGCTGTAGCAGGTACTTTGCTGAAGGGGGCAGTGGGGCTGTTATTACTGTTAAATACCCTTAACGGAGGGGCTGGATATTCCCAGACATACACCAGAGCAGAGAGTTCAGCGACGAATCATGGACCAGCCCAACCAGCACTAACCCAAGAGCCGGACAGTTATTCTGTTTGTACTGAACTAGTGAATTTGGAGAAGCTGCTCAGTTGCTCTAGATTTTGAACTTTAAAGTTATACATTTTGAACAGATTTCTCTCTTATAAACATTGTCAAAAAGGAATTTTTAAGTAAACATGTTATTAAAAGTTTTAGAGTTACAGATTTATTGTAAAGATAGTACATATATAGAGCCCCTATCCAGTTTCCCACATTATCTGTATATCTGCCACACTTAACAAACCGATATTGATATATTCCTCTTAAGTCTTTATGTAAATTTCCTCAGTTTTCCCTCATGTCCTTTTTCTGTTCCAGGATCCCATCCAGGACACCACATTACATTTAGTCAGTGTGCCTCCTTAGAATTCTCTTGGCTGTAACTGGTTCTCAGACTTTCTTTGTTTCTGATGGTTTTGACAGTTGGAGGAATACTAGTCAGGTGTTTTGCAGAGTGTCCCACCCTTGGGATTTGTCTGTTGTTTTTCTCATGACTAGACTGGGACAGTGGGTTTTGGAGAGGAAGACCTCGGGGGAAGTGCCATTCTCATCCCATCATACCAAGGGCACCTACTATCAACATGACTTAAACACGGCTGCCTGGCCTGAACTAGGTTTGCTAGGCTTCTCCACTGCAAAGTTACTCTTCTTTTGAAGAATGTCTCTACACACTGCCCCCACTTAAGGAGTGGGCATTATATTTCACCCCCTTTAAAGGGGAACAATGACATATATTATTCAGAATTTTTCTCCATAGATTTGTCTCTTCATGTATTCAATCATTTGCTTATATCAGTATGACTCAAGGACATTTATTTTATACTTTGGATTAAAATCTAATACTACTTTCCTTTAGAAAGTAACACACCACTGTAAAGCAACTATACTCCAATAAAGATGTTAAAAAAATATATATATATATATAATACTACTATATTTTACTACTTCATTTTGTTGCTCAAATTGTTTCAGCTTTGGCCACTGGGGATTCTTTCTATTAGCTCCTACGGGACTTTGACATCTCCCCATCATAGTGTTTTGTTTTGTTTTTAGCATCTCCTTACTTTCTGGAACAACAAGATGCTCCAGGCTCATCTTATGTATTTCCTGTCCCCAGTCCTAGAATCAGCCATGTCTCCAAGGAGCCCTGGTTCCTTTCATTGTAAAATGGTATTAGAAACCAAGATCTGGGTGCTTGATATTTCAAACAAAAATTCTGATAAATAATTTATAATGTGCCCAAATAGCTGTATTTATAAAATAAAAAAATAACTCCACTCTGAACTATCATATAAATGTTATCAACTTATTTTTAGGTCAGCTATGGAAGCAAGGATAATTTCACCATATATCATACAGCAACTAACCTATGTCCGTTTTCAAAATACAAATCTAGGCTTGTGGAAAAAATTAGTGACAGAAGGGTAAATTTCTTTTTCTTGTCCATCTGTGTTAACCAAATATAGCAATTATTTTTCTACTTCTAAGATCTGGAGATCTGGGACATGTCCTTTTTTTTCTTTTTTTTTTCTTTCCCTACCTCAAATGAATAAGAAAAATGAACGAAAAGTCACTAACATGGATTTTCACTGATATAAATATTGTTTTACTGAATGGAGATACCCAACTCATTAAGAAGAGGCAATCTTATTTTCTTGCTTTGGTCCCTTGTTATTTACAAAACAAGCTCTTCCTTTTCAAAATTAATCTTAAGAATGATAACTTATCTCCTACCATCATTCAACTTGCTTTAATTATTGGTAATTTAACAAATTTTAACCACACCAAGGAAATTTAATTTCACATATATATATATATATATATAATCATTTTTCGTAATTTAAATAGAGTTGAAGAACTTTGGGTAATTGAAACTTTATTTCAATTACACAGGAAAGTTCAACTCCATCAACACTTCCCCTTCTATCTCATTTCCCCCAATTGACTGGTTCTTCCAATGATGAAGAAAAACATTAAAAGTACTTTGACAACACATTGCTGGGGACTCGGTGGTCAGCAAGTCGCCTACCTAGGACATAGCCTGCCAGGATTCTCTACTGGGTGTGGAAAGTATGAAGGGGAGGATAGGTGCTGGATTTTAGCCTATTTATGGGATATTATAAAAGATTTATATCCCATAAATATGGTCATACATAAAACATTTTAGTTACTACTCACTTTTTTCCCCAATAGTCAAATAAAGAAGGCAGTTGGTTTTGCATAATCTTAATAATTAAATAGCTAAGCCAATTAGATTATACCTGCTATTGTGTTCATTCAGGATTTATTTAGAACAAGGACAATTATTTGGGGTCAAGATTCAAAAGGAGGCAAATGGTAAGAAAAGCTACTTCAAATTCTCCCATGAAGGGGGGAAAAGAGTATGAATATTTGAATCGAGGAAGACAAAGGGGAGATACTCATAAGCTTCTGCCTTGGTGCGCACTGGGCACTAAACTAGCTATACTTCTTGGATTGAGTTCTTTTTGTTTTAAATTGTGCGTTGGTTTCAACATACCTTGTATATGCATATTCCATTGGCTGACTCAGATGTCACTGCTTCCTGGAGACCTTTAAGAAACCTAAGCGTGATAGTTGTTCTGGACATGTGCCCCATCATCCTTGATGTTGCCCCCGCCCTGTCATCCATTCTGCTTTTCAACTCTGATCCCCTTTCACTCTATTGACCACGGCATCCTCCATACTCACCCCAGCCCATTGTGGTAGACCCCAGTATTTAACTCGTTCACCTTTGTATTCAGGTGCCTACTAGAGCATTGACGAGATGGATGTTTGATTACATACATGAATGAAGGAAGGAAAGAAAAAGGGACCGAAGCTTATTCATCCCATCGTGATAAGCCAGGCAGCAGGAGAGCTGCGAGAGTAGATCCATTAATCCAGTAATTAAGACACATTTGGTGGACAGTGGATTTAAAACACATCTTTAGCAGTTCAAATAGGGCCTTGAATAATAATATTAGTATTTTCTCCTTTGTATCCTTGCCCATTTCTTAGAAGATCTAGCAATTATACATTTGAAAATCATGCCCCATGATTTTGATTCTTGTAATTTAGACACAGCCTGGGCTGAAACAATAAAAACAGGTATATGAAATGCCAAAAGCTCCCCTGCAACCCCTTAAGTACACAAGGAGTATATTTCACATTCCTACAGTGTGGTATGTTTCAAGTAGGGAGCTTCCTGGACTTACAATGGGATTACGTCCCAATAAACCCATCATAAGTTGAAAATGTCTTAAGTTGAAAATATACCGAGACTTCCCTGGTGGCGCAGTGGTTGAGAATCTGCCTGCCAATGCTGGGGACACGGGTTCGTGCCCTGGTCTGGGAGGATCCCACATGCCACGGAGCAACTAGGCCCGTGAGCCACGGCCACTGGGCCTGCGCGTCCGGAGCCTGTGCTCCGCAACAAGAGAGGCCGCGATAGTGAGAGGCCCGCGCACCATGATGAAGAGTGGCCCCCGCTTGCCACAACTAGAGAAAGCCCTCGCACAGAAACGAAGACCCAACACAGCAAAAAAATAATAAATTAATAAACTCCTACCCCCAACATCTTCTTTAAAAAAAAAAAGAAAAGAATCCACCTGACAATACAAGGGACATGGGTTCAAGCCCTGGTCCGGGAAGATCCCACATGCCACTGAGCAACTAAGCCCGTGCGCCACAACTACTGAGCCTGCGTTCTACAGCCTGCAAGCCACAACTACTGAAGCCCGCGCACCTAGAGCCTGTGCTCTGCAAAAAGAGAAGCCACTGCAATGAGAAACCGTGCACCGCAATGAAGAGTAGCCCCCCTCGCCGCAACTAGAGAAAGCCTGCACGCAGCAATGAAGACCCAACGCAGCCAAAAATAAATAATTTTAAAAAGAAAACGCATTGAATACACCTAACCTACTGAATGTCACAGCTTAGCCTCACCTACATTAAACGTGCTCAGAACATTACATTAACCTGCAGTTTGGCAAAATCATCTAAAACAAAGCCTACTTTATAATATATTATTGAATATCACATGTAATTCATTGAACTTTGTACTGAAAGTGAAAAACAGAACGGTTGTCTGGGCACAGAATGGTTGAAAGTGTATCGGTCGTTTACCCTTGTGATCACTTGACTGCCGCCATCCAGCATCACGAGAGAGGATCCTACCGCATATCAGTAGCCCAGGAAAAGATCAAAATTCAAAATTCCAAGTAATGTTTCTACTCAATGTGTATCACTTTCACACCATTATAAAGTCAGAAAATTGTAAGTTGAACCATCACAATTGGGGGACTGTCTGTAGTTTTACATTAAGCACTGTGTACAAAAATCTAATTACAAATGTGCTACTGTTGGTGAATTAATGTAGACAGAGTTTCGTGTTGGCTGCATTAACTAATTTTCGTTTTTGTATCACCATAAGTAGGAAGGCCGTGGTGGAAGACAATTTTTCCTAGCCGCCACCTCTTATAAGCTGTGTGACCTTGGGGGAATCACTTAGCTTCTGTGGTCCTTTGTTTCCTAACCTTTAAATTGAAGCTACTAATGTCTACAACACATGGAGGTTGCGTGTGACCAAATATTGTAGGAGAAGCTGCTAACGTAGTGCTTGGAATATAAAATATGCTTAGTGACTCTTAACCATCTCCTGTCCCCTTTTCTCTCAGTGTACTTTGAAGTAATAACACAATTTACCTCTGCAATTTTGTAATTCAGTCTTTTTATTAATTCAGACTGGCCTTTTCTTCAGTGGGCTTGAATTAGTGAGATTTACTGACTTGTTCGCGTTTTTACAAGGACCCAGGTGCTCAGCAATTTCTTCTAGCTTATTTGACACTCGTGAATTATAATGCATGTGTAGTGGCAGAATGTCTCAGGTAGAAGCTCTTCTCAGAAAATACTTGGCCATATTCCCAGGGTAAACTGTAGTCATGATGGCAATATAAAATTCTGACTTGACCATTGAACCATGAGTCGGGAAACTTGAAAGTGATTTCTAACTGTGCTGTGGACTCCCTTTCCTCATCAAAGCCCAGGGTTGCTGTACCTCAGTATTTTGGAAAAGGTTATCTTTCTTTGCCTCTTTTGGAGGAGACTGAGGTTTATAACGGAGTTTGAACTCACTTAAGAAAGACAAACGTAAACATATAAAGTTTTATTACCCTTGTTAAAGGGAGGACTTGCTTAGTCAGTACCAGCTGACCTGTCTGGAGTTAGTAAGTTGATGAAGCTCTGATTAAGGTTTTATGAGGCAATCTGTAACACAGAACAGAGGTCACCAGGGTCCCTTCCTATTTCCCCGTTCCATATTTCTTACTGCAAATTAATTTAGTACTCTCACGAAACACTGCCCTTTTTTTAATCCAATGGCAAAAAACCCATGTGCCTCTACTCCATAAAGACATCCTTTTTTGAATAATTCTACCCACGAGAACCTAGAGTGGGACAGAATAATGAAAGCTATTTCAAAGGTATATTAACTACTAATGCTGTGGAATGTCCTAGAAGAATCAAATAATTGAATGGCCGAAGTGTCTAAAGAACCAATGACAGGGCAGAAATAAAGAAACTGGCCACTTCCTCATTGGAGAAATGAAGATTTATTTCTAATTTGACAGTTTCTCATCTGAACTGCCTATCACCCAAAGGGTAGTCGATGGTGCCATAGGCTGGAATGCCTTTTTTTAACTTGATGTGATAATATCTCCGACTCTTATGTATATATTTTTTGAAAAGGTAAATCTATAGTGATGAAATTCTAGAATATTCTTCTCTTGGAGGCACTGCAGTAGTATCATCTCGGAGAGATCAGGCAGAATTGGCCCCTTAAGATGAGGAATGAGAAGCCTGCTCAGGACACACAAATCATTTCTGACCTTCATAACGCTGAGCGCTGCAATTACCCCTCTTGCTGAAACAGGAAGTGGCGAGGCCCTCCAAAAGGCAGCAGTGATTTTCAAAGGGAAAAAAAAGTGGGCGTCTAATTGGAGGACGTTGAAAGACACATGTTAAGGAGGGAGGCTCAGAAGACTGTATTTATTGAGCACTTATTATACTACCAGGAACTGTGCTAGGTACATGGGATTCAGCAGAAAACAAGTTCAGATATGATTTTTTAGCTCACATTTCATACGCTGTAGTCCAGTGGGACAGACCGCCAGGAGTTAGAAGTCTGTGATGAGATGCTGAGGGGACGTTTTTCTTTCATTCCGGAAATCTGGCTAGCATCCCAGGTTGAGAATAGAGAGGCAAATACCCTTCCATTAAAAATAGCTCCAGGGGCAGCCAATAGTTGCAGTCGGACTTCTGTGCACCCCCGGGAGGCTGCAGACCCTGCCTCACCAACTCATTCCCTGCATGTAAGGGCAGAACTGGGGAGGGAAGAAGGGGTGGGGGTCCTTGGCCTGCGGTGAATGTACTGCTCAGGTGAGAGGCTTTTCCTTCCCTCCCAGAGGAGGAACGCCAGGGGTAGTTCTTTCCTCCAAAGGCAGGTGGACGCCAGTGTGACTCGTGTGTGAAGGGGAGACAAGCACCCCGCTTTCTGGTTCCAAATATCTAGTTAGGGTCTAGATTTGCTGATTGATTATTTATTGGTTGATTTATTTATTCATTTACTTAAACTAAAAATTTATTGAAGAACTAATATGTACCTGCCAGGTATTGTTACAAGCCCTAAAAATACTGAGATGAGCCAAGTGAAGTCTCTGACCTCATGCATGAAGGTTACTTCTTGTATGTTTTTATGTTTACGTGTTAGGGTATGGTGTGTGGTTTATGGAGATTGAAAAGAAGCACTTAGATACTATCTCAGGTGGTGACAACTGTTGTAAAGAAAAACAAAGCAAGGATGAGAGAATGAGGCGATTGGCATCTAAAGCAGGTGGTTGGGGAAGACTTCCTGATGAGATGGTGTTGGTACAGAGTCTAAGGAAGTAAGTCTAAGAGCCATGAAGGTGCTAGGAGAGCATGGGGGCAGATGGGGGAAACAGAAATCACACAGTCCTGAGGCAGGGCCATGCTGGGTGTGTCCAAAGAGCTGACGGGTCGATGCAAGGCCGGTGTGGCTGGAGCGAAGTGCTGGGCGAGAAGGTTGTAGAACTGGTGAGTTGAATCACTCTGCCCCGTAAGCCTCTGCAAAGAATCTGTCTTCTACTTGGAATGAGAAGGGCAGCAGCCATGTAAGGCTTCTGAGCACAGGAGTGATGTGATCTAACTCCCATTATCACGGGATCACCCACTTATTTTGTGAAGATAGTCTGTAGGGGCCAACAGTCCCAGCTGGAAGCTAGTTAGAAGGCAAGAGTCTAGGGGAGAGATAATAGCTCGGCCATGATGCTGACCAGCTTTGGGGCCTATCTTTTTTGTGGTAGCTTTGTCTGGTTTTGGTATCAGAGTGACAATGGCCTCCTAAGATGAGCTCGGGAGTGTTCCTTCCTCTGCAGTTTTCTGGAATAGTTTCAGAAGGACAGGTGTTAACTCCTCTCTAAATGTCTGACAGAATTCACCTTTGAAGCCATCTGGTACTGGATTTTTATCTGTTGGGAGTTTTTAATCAATTTCAATTTCAGTGCTTGTGATTGGTCTGTTCATATTTTATTTCTTCCTGATTCAGTCTTGGGAGAGTGTACCTTTCTAAGAATTTGTCCATTTCTTCTAGGTTGCCCATTTTATTGGCATAGAGTTGCTTGTAGTAGTCTCTTATGATCTTTTGCATTTCTTCAGTGTCAGTTGTAACTTCTCCCTTTTCATTTCTAATTTTATTGATTTGAGCCCTCTCCCTTTTTCCTGATGAGTCTGGCTAAGGGGGTTTATCAATTTTATCTTTTCAAAGAACCAGCTTGTGGTTTCATTTATTCTTTTCTGGGATGTTCTTCGTCTCGATTTCATTTATTTCTGTTTTGATCTTTATGATTTCTTTTCCTTCCATTAACTTTGCATTTTGTTTGTTCTTCTTTCTCTAGTTGCTTTAGGTGTAAGGTTAGTTTGTTTGAGATGTTTCTTGTTTCCTGAGGTAGGCTTGTATCACTATAAAGTTCCCTCTTAGAACTGCTTTTGCTGCATCCCACAGGGTTTGGATCATTGTGCTTTCATTTTCGGTTGTCTCTAGGTACTTTCTGATCTCCTCTTTGATTTCTTTAGTGACCCACTGGTTGTTTAGTAGCATACTGTTTAGCCTCCATGTGTTTTTGTTTTTAGCAGTTTTTTTCTTGTAGTTGGTTTCTAATCTCATAGTGTTGTGGTCAGAAAAGATACTTTACATGATTTCAATTTTCTTACGTTTGCCAAGGCTTGCTTTGTGGGAAGCCAGCATGTGATCTATCCTGGAGAATGTTCCATGTGCACTTGAAAAGAACGTGCATTCTGCTTTCGGGTAGAATGGTCTATGAATATCAGTTAAGTCCATCTGGTCTAATGTTTTTAAGGCCTGTGTTTCCTTATTGATTTTCCATCTGAATGATCCGTTCATTGACGTAAGTAGGGTGTTAAAGTCCCCTGCTATTACTGTGTTACTCTACGTTTCTCCTTTTATGTCTCTTAGCATTTGCCTTATATGTTGAGGTGCTCCTATGTTGGATGCATATACATTTATAATTGCTATATATTCTTCTTGGATTGATCCCTTGAGCATTATGTAGAGGCCTTCTTTGTCTCTTGTAACAGGCATTATTTTAAAGTTTTTTGTCTGACATGAGTATTGCTACTCTAGCTTTCTTTTGATTTCCATTTGCATGGAATAGCTTTTTCCATCCCCTCACTTTCAAGTCTGTATGTGCCCCTAGATCTGAAGTGAGTCTCTGGTAGGCAGCATATATGAGAGTCTTGTTTTTGTATCCACTCATCCAGTCTGTGTCTTTTGGTTGGAGCATTTAACCTGTTTATATTTAAGGTAATTATTGATATGTGTGTTCTTATTGCCATTTTGTTAATTGTTTTGGATTTGTCTTTACAGGTCTTTTTTCTTCCTTTCCTCTTTTGTTCTCTTGTGATTTAATGACTATCTTTAGTGTGGTGTTTGAATTCCTTTCTCTTTTTTGTGTTTATATCTATCATAGATTTTTGGTTTGCAGTTTTGATACAGCAGGCTATATACATGCATTATTGTTTTAAGTTGCTGATCTCTTAATTTCGAATGTATGTCAAACATCCTGCGTTTGTACTCTCCTCCTCTGATGATTGCTGGTTTTGATATTGTATTTGTGTGTGGATGATTTCCTACCTTTACCATATGTTTGCCTTTACCAGTGAGCTTTCCCTCTTCGCAGTCTTCTTGTTTCTAGCTTTAGTTTCTTGGCCTTTTCTTTTCCGCCTAGAGAAGTTCCTTGAACATTTGTTGTAATGCTGGTTTGGTGGTGCTGAATTCTTTTAGCCTTTGCTCTGTCTGAAAGCTTTTGATTTCTCCGTCAAATCTCGAGGAGAGCCTTACTGGGTAGAGTGTTCTTGGTTGTAGGTTTTTTCTCCTTTCATCACTTTAAATATATCATGCCACTTCCTCCTGGCCTGCAGAGTTTCTGCTGAAAAATCAGCTGGTAACATTATGGGCATTCCCTTGTATGTTTTGTTGCTTTTCATCTTGTTGCTTTTAATATTTTCTCTTTATATTTAATTTTCATCAATTTGATTACTATGTGTCTCTGCATGTTCCTCCTTGGGTTAATCCTGTATGGGACTCTCTGTGCTTCTTGGACTTGGGTGACTATTTCCTTTCTCATGTTAGGGAAGTTTTCAGCTACTATCTCTTCAGATATGTTCTTGGGCCCTTTCTCTCTCTATTCTCCTCCTTGGACCCCTATAATATTAGTGAATGTTTGTGCATTTGATGTTGTCCCAGAGGTCTCTTAAACTGTCCTCATTTCCTTTCACTCTTGTTTCTTTATCCTGTGGCATTGATTTCCACCATTCTGTCTTCCAACTACTTATCTATTCTGCCTCATTTATTCTGCTATTGATTCCTTCTAGTGTATATTTCATTTCAGTTATTGTATTCTTCAACTGTTTTGTTCTTAATATTTTCTAACTCTTTATTAAAAACTTCTTGTAACTTCTCACTCCATGCATCCATTATTTTCTGAGTTCTTGGATCATCTTTACGATCATTACTCTGAACTCTTTCTCAGGTAGACTGCCTATCTCCACTTCACTTAGTTGTTCTTCTGGGGTTTTATCTTGTTCCTTCATCTGGAACATATTCCTCTGCTGTCTCACTTTGTCTAAATTTCGATTTGTATTTTTATATATGTGGAAGATTAGTTATATTTCTCAACCTTGGAGAAATGGCCCTTTATAGAGGATGTCACATGTCCCAGAAGTACACTCCCCTTTCACCAACCAAGGGCTAGGGACCAGCTGGTCCCAGGGTAGGTTTTGATCTGTGTTTGCAGATTCGGTTCTGCAGGCTCTGCCAGATCATGGTTCTCTTGCTTCTGGTGTCTGCCCCCTGGTGGGGGAGGCTCTTCTAGAGGCTTATGCAGGCTTCCTGGTGGGAGGGGCCGGTGCTTGCCCACTGATGGGTAGAGCTGTGCCTCGGCCCTCTGGTGGGCAGGGCTGTGTCAGGAGGCCTGTCTAGAGGAAGCTGTGGACTCAGGATGTCTTTAGGCAGTCTCTCTGCTGATGGGTGGGGCTTTGTTCCCACCCTCTTGGTTGTTTGGCCTGAGATGTCCCAGAACTGGAGCCTACAGGCTGTTGGGTGGGACTAGGTCTTGGTGCCAAAAGTGAGCACCCAGGAGAGCTCACGCCGACGAACACTCTCTGATGCCTCTGCCACCAGTGTCCTTGTCCCTAGAGTGAGCCAGAGCCACCCCCCACCTCCCCAGGAGACCAAGACCAGCAAGCAGGTCTGGCCCAGGAGCCTATGAATTCACTGCTTTTGCCCTGGGTCCCAGTGCACATGAGACCTTGTGTGCGCCCTCCAAGAGTGGAGTCTTTGTTTTGTCTAGTTCTGTGGAGTGCCTATAGTCAAGCCCCACTGGGCCCTTTTTAAAAAAAAATTATTTATTTTGGCTGCGTTGGGTCTTCATTGCTGGGCACAGGCTTTCTCTAGTTGGGGTGAGCGAGGGCTACTCTTCATTGTGGTGCACGGGCTTCTCATTGTGGTGGCTTCTCTTGTTGCAGAGCATGGGCTCTAGGCACGCGGGCTCAGTAATTGTGGCTCACGGGCTCAGTAGTTGTGTCACGCGGGCTCAGTAGTTGTGGCTCGTGGGCTCTAGAGCGCAGGCTCAGTAGTTGTGGCGCACGGGCTTAGTTGCTCTGCGGCATGTGGGATCTTCCCGGACCAGGGCTTGAACCCGTGTCCCCTGCACTGGCAGGTGGATTCTTAACCACTGCACCACCAGAGAAGCCCCCCCACTGGCCTTTAAAACCAAATGCTCTGGGGGCCCCTCCTCCTAACACCAGACCCCAAGGCTGGGGAGCCTGATGTGGGGCTCAGAACTCTGACTCCTCTGGGAGAACTTCTGTGATACAATTATTCTCTAGTTTGTGGGTTGCCTATCCAGGGGGTTATGAGATTTGATTATATCGCAAGTGCACCCCTCCTACCATCTCATGGATTCTTCTTTATATCTTTGGATGTATTGATAGAATATTTTTTTTGGTAGGGTCCAGTCTTTCTTGTCGATGGTGGCTCAGCAGTTAGTTGTGATTTTGGTGTGCTTGTGAGGGGAGGTGAGCTCAAGGTCCTTCTATTCTGCCATCTTGTCCAGGAACTCTGTAATTCTTTTAAGTTGTGTCTTTTAGAGAAATGGTATGCATCCACATTTTCAGCCTCTCTTTCCAGAAGCTCCATAACTTCAGACACGTTCTTTAATCTGGAGATCTGCTTGCCTGGCCCTTCCTGGAGCCCCTCTCTGTGACCCCCAAACCCCTTTCTCCTGCAGACACTTTAAACTGGGGCCTACCTGAACAGAGGACAAGAGAAATGAAGGGCTGGTGGGAGGAGAGCAGGCTGCATGCCCTGTATTTGGTGGTGCCGCAGGGCTACGTGTGTCCCTGACGTGAACACAGCAAAGCTTAGTTGAGACCGAACGCCACCAACCTCTGCTCCCAAGAAGGTCACCTGGTGGGTCAGGAAGCCTCAGAAGCCAGTGGCTGGAGATAAACACTGTCCACTACTGACAGCTAAGCTTAGAGAAGACATGGGACCCGAGTTGAGCCATTCTGGGGCTGTGTAGCTGGGAGGCTGTCTCTGACCACTTAAGACATTCAAATACATATTCCATGAGAGAGCTGGCATTTCAAGTCAGGCCACACAAAAGACACGGGCAGCCACCTAGGGTGAGCCAGAGAGGCAGAGATTACCAGCAAGGAGCGTGTCAAGCTGTGACTGCTACATAAAGACTCACTCTGCTCTCTGTCTGCATCTCAGGAAGAGTTGGAGCCCACAGGAGAAAGGAGGGAATTCTGGAATCAGATCCAAGATGGTAAGTGCCAAGGAGAACTGGTCTCAGTGTCAGTGCCCATAATGTATGCACAGGTTTGGGACCTGCCTAGGACACCATCCTTAGACTGGAGAGGGAGATGAAGCAGAGCCAGGTGGGGAAACAGTAAATAGGCGGAATATTATTACACACCCGGACAGAGTTTCTGCTCTAATCTGTGTGTAAACATGATGAAGGAACTCCCAGGTACTCTGGGGGTGTAGCTGAAGAATCCTTCCTACTCTGGGCAGTTTGGAAAACTTTCCCAAGAAATTGGCACTTAGGACCAGAAGCCACAGTGGACATTGTTCAAGGAAAGGGGAATACAGCACATTTCAGAAACAGCCAAGTTCGAGGAACTGGGGGAAGGAAGACCTGAGGGCAAGTCACCGTCTGCTATAAAGACCACGTGACCAACAAAGGAACTAAAAATAATCTTACTTTAAAATGTCATCTTCATCTTAGGGCTTAACAGTGGGCTGGTAAATATGTCTGACCTCTTGAAACAAGAAGTTCAAGTTTCCTTGTTTAAGATTTGCACCAATTCAGAGAGTATCTTCCTTATAACTCCAAACACCCTGAACACAACCCTATTTAAAAAAACACCTGTTGCATGTATATAATGTTGTTTCTAAGTTAAAATTAACCATTTAGTTCTCTATATTTGCATTAATCTCAGAATGATTTGGAGTAATTCACTAGATTCATTTTGATCCAATTGGATTTTGTTCCAGGGGTCTGGGTTATGTTTTAGATTTAACACAGGTTTTACCTCTGTCGATGATAACAGTGTTAAAGTTGTCTGTGGTAATGGTGAGCTTAAGATGGGAGTTTATACCAGTGCATTCAATAAGAAAGAGTGTGTAGGTGAAAAGGGAGAAGACGGGTCTGAAGAAAGGTCTGCCCATCCCCAGAAAATTACGGGAAGATTTTTTAAAAAGATTAAATACAGGAGAATTCACATTAGTATGTTTTGATAATATTTCAGACCTAACACTGTGGATTGGGCAGTAGTTTAAGGCTGTCTTGTGCCTACTGTTGAGGGACTAGCTGGAGAAGAGAGAAAGGACCTGGGGAGGGAGGGAGACCCCAGTGGAATTTTTATGCTGGAGAATGAGTGTTGGGGGTTGCTCTCTCTCTTCTGGGGGCCTATTAACTAGAAAACCAGACAGTCTTTAAGGGACCAAAGGAAGGTTGGAAACAAATGCTGGTATTGAAAACATGAGGGAGAATGGGGGCCTTCTGTCCACCTGTCTTTCCCCAGAGGGTGACCGATCACCCATTATGCCCATGAGAAAATATCTGTGCACGAGTGAGTGAACTTTTTGTATTACAGCTTGTGACACACATTTTTCCAAAATCAGAGTCCTGTGTCCACAGTATAGTTGGGAGGTGGAGGGGTGAGGGGCACTGTTACAAAATAAGCCAGAGGCATGAAATTCTTCAATCCCGAGCAGGGCTCCTCGCCTTGAAACACTCTTTTCTGACCCGGTGTTCTCGACGAAACCTTAAGGGCCACATTTATTCTGTCCCTTTAGAACCCAGGACAGGTTTTGAGTAGCCAGATTCCTGCCTCTTCTCCCTGGGGCCCTACTCTTATCTCTGTGAGTTCTCCAGGAACAAAGGGAACTTTACAAGGAGAGGGGACCTTGGTCAGAAGTCTTCTCCCCTAAAATCCTGGGCTGAAGTCTTTTCTTCACGTGTTTGTGAAATGCCATTGGTAGTTTCAGTTAGTAAAGTAGTTACGGAGAGAACTTTGGAAATATATCCAAGTCTTTAGCAAATACTTATAACACCTGAAAATAATTTAATGGAAACAATCAAAGATGCAGAGACTTATATACAGTGCTTTCAAAAGGAAAACAAACTGTATGCTATAAATTAAATGATAGCACAAGAGACCTAAAAATTGTAGCAATCAGGAAACTATACAGCTATTCATAGTCATTCTTGTGGGGGGAAAAGGCTACTAGTATATAAAATGGAAGTTTCCTCTTCACTTAGGTGGCTTCATAAAGCACTGAAGTATTTTAATAGTATTAATTTCTAATCCCTTTACTTTTGCTAATATGTAGATTTAAATATACTCAAATAGGGTATTTTATTCCAAAATTTATATCTTCAACCAAGATCCCACTTCTTCCCTCCAGCAACACATATCATTTCCTATTTAATATTTCCATTTGTATATTCCATCCACACCTAAAACTCAATGTGTTAAAAACTGATCACCATAATGCTTTATTTCAACATATGGTTCAATCATTCACCTTCAAGCCAGGAATTTCAATGTCTTTATTTGTTTATTTATAATATATTTATTCAAGTATGGTTTATTACAAGATATTGAGTATAGTTTCCTGCGCTATACAGTAGGACCTTGTTTATCCATCCTATATATAATAGCTCACATCTGCTAGTCCCAAATCCCTCCCTCCCCCGCCACCCCCTGCCTGCAGCCACAAGTCTGTTCTCTATGTATGTGAGTTTGTTTCTGTTTCATAGATAAATAATTTGTGTCATATTTTAGATTCCACATGTAAGTGATATCATATATTTGTCTTTCTCTTTCTGACTTACTTCACTTAGTATGATAATCTCTAGGTCCATCCATGTTGCTGCAAATGGCATTATTTCATTCTTTTTATGGCTGAGTAATATTACGTTTATATATATATATATATATATATACATATGTTTGTGTGTGTGTGTATGCCACATCTTTCTTATCCATTTATCTGTCAGTGGACACTTAAGTTGCTTCCACATCTTGGCTATTGTAAACAGTGCCGCTATGAACATAGGGGTGCATGTATCTTTTTGAATTATAGTTTTCTCTGGATATATGCCCAGGAGTGGGATTGTTGAATCATATGGCAACTCTATTTTAGTTTTTTGAGGAACCTCCATACTATTTTCCATAGTGGTTGTGCCAATTTACGTTCCCACTAACAGTGTAGGAGGGTTCCCTTTTCTCCACACCCTCTATAGCATTTGTTATTTGTAGCCTTTTTATTGATGGCCATTCTGACCAGTGTGAGCTGGTACCTCATGGTAGTTTTGACTTGCATTTCTCTAATAATCAGCAATGTTGAACATCTTCTCATGTGCCTATTGGTCATTTGCACGTCGTCTTTGGAGACATGCCTATTTAGATCTGCCTATCTTTTGATTGGGTTGTTTGTTTTTTTGTTACTGAGTTGTATGAACTGTTTGTATATGTTGGATATTACACCCTTGTCAGTCACAAATATTTTCTCGCATTCTGTAGGTTGTATTTTCATTTTGTTTATGGTTTCCTTTGCTGTGAAAAAGCTTATTAGTTTGATTAGGTCCCATTTGTTTATTTTTGATTTTACTTCTATTGCCTTGGTAGACTGACCTTAGAAAACATTGGTAAGATTTATGTCAGAATGTTTTAGCTATGTTCTCGTCTAGGAGTTTTATGGTGTCTTGTCTTATGTTTAAGTCTTTAAGCCATTTTTGAGTTTATTTTTGTGTATGGTGTGAGGGGGTGTTCTAACTTTATTGATTTACATGTGCCTGTCCAGCTTTCCCAACACCGCTTGAAGAGACTGTCTTTTCCCCGTTGTATATTTTTGCCTCCTTTGTCCAAGATTAATTGACCATAGGTGTCCAGTATCATTCTTGATTTGTTGCTGTTTCTTACTTCCCACACCCAAGTATTGTACATTCTACTTTTGGCTGGAGTTTGCCACGGTCATAATCTTGGCCAACAACCAATTCTCAGTGTTACTGCTGGAAAAGTCTAAACCTTAGTCCCCACGTCCAATCTGTCCTCCTGAAATTAGATCTTAATTCTAAGTAACATTTTCAATGCATTTCATGCAAATGGACTTTCCATTTCTTTTAGAACAAATGGATGAATCCATAACATTGTGTATAAAACTCAGCCACTGCATCCCCTGCTTGCTTCTGCGGCCTCTCTCTACTTCTATGATACATTTTTCTTTCTTACCCCGAGGAGGTAATGCTCTTCTTTCTGTAGTATTTTCTCCCCATCACATCTCCCCATCTAATTCTGCTCATCACCTGACTAACTCCCACTCACCCTCAGAGCCAGCAGTGGACAGTCATGGTGAAACTGCGGGGGGGGCGGTCCACATATTTATTTCATGGTTTAAGTTAATGGCACCTTTTGGAGTTGAGAACTAAACAGCAGTAGTGCAGTATCGACAACTCTGCTTCACCCTTCAGGTTTCTGCCTCAGCGGCAGTGGCTGGGGAAGCTTTCTGTCCACCCCTCTCCCCTCTCTTGCATGTACATTTACACACACCTGCGAGGTCTTCCATTTCACTTCTCCACAGCGGCCTGGGCTTCTCCTCTACAGCCCTTAACATTTGCAATTATTTGTTTAATGCCTTTCTTCCCCGTTATACTGAAAGCCCCATAAAGTCAGAATCCCAGCTGTCTTGTCTGCTGTGTTCCCAGAGCCTTCGAAGGTACCTGGAACTTGTGGGTGCTCAGTAAATAAATGCCTAAAGTTCACTCCCTACATGTAAACTCATGATTTAAAATGTAATCTCACGGGGTCTTTAACGTGCTCCCTTCTAAAAGACATGCTGCTTAGGACAGGAAGAGCATAGATAGGGCCAGTCACACCAGCAGAAACAGGCTCTGGGACACGTATGCATACATCTCTAGACATGTGTCACAGCACCAGGCTGAGCCAACAACTGAGGGAGACAGAAGTTTCCCCTGGCTCCTGTGTCTTTTTGGAAGTGCCTCCTGCACTTACCCTTTCTTTCCCTTCTCAGATGATCACGGTAAATCTCTATTTTCCCCTTTCTTTTCTCTATAATTCAGACCACTTCTCTTCTATGGGTCAGTTCAATTAAAGTCACTCTGGTTCTGATTACTTTCTAATCTGCAAGGCAGTACATAACCACATGACATTTAAACATTTAATTGAAGGAAAAATTGATGGTTATTTTGAATGTAATAAAAATTGATGCTAATCGTCATTCACTACGGATAAAAAGGCATGATACACTCTAAAAGTCACTGGAATGGTATCAGAGTAAGACCTGAACAATTAGGGTTGACATTAAAAAAAAAAAAAAAGGAAACGACTTCTAATTTGTGAAACACAGAACTGGCGTGGTGACTATAGGCCTTATGAGGAATCAGAACTTTTTAGACCAGTAACAGATTCACATACATGCACATACATGCGGGCACACACACAAACTCACTTCTCCAAAGCATATAACACGTGCACAGGCAAGATCTTTGTTGTTGAATCAACAGCCATTAAAGGTCAGTTTTGCTTTTATGGTTATGTCTGTTTTGAGGATTAAATTTTTCACAGAATTTGACAGAGAAGATGTATTGTTTTCCAGGTTGGTTGTGCATTAAGTGTCCCCTTACAACTCATGACCAGTTGCTTGAATTCACCAATTCTATGCTTGGTAGCAATGGAAAAATAAGGCTTTTTATGTTCTGTCAGCAAGATCTACCTTAGGATCAGTTTGGCTTGTTAAAGCAGATATGAGTTACCTGTAAAATAGTCTTAAGAGAAATAGTGAGAATTCAGCTTTGCCACTTTATGTAGTACAGACTGGTCGCCTCTATTCACTGACAGCTACTAAGGAGAGATCGCTTCCTAAGATCATTACTGGAAATAAGTTCCCTTGTAAAAATTAATCTATTGGTGCCACAGAATGCAAAATTTCACATATTCATTCATCTTATTTATTACCCTATACGTAGGGCTTTTAAGCCTCTAGCTGCCTTGATTTCAGAATGCATGTTTTTATGATCACTGCGAAAGAAATAATAGCTTAATATGCCTTTTCTCTGACACTTAAAATGCTACTTTTAAAAGTATTTATTTTTGGCTGCGTTGTGTCATCTTTGCTGTGCGCGGGCTTTCCTCTAGTTCGGCGAGCGGGGGGCCCTCTTTGTTATGGTGCGCGGGCTTCCCATTGCGGTGGCTTCTCTTGTTGCAGAGCACGGGCTCTAGGTGCACGGGCTTCAGCAGTTGTGGCTCGTGGGCTCAGTAGTTGTGGCTCGTGGGCTCTAGAGTGCAGGCTCAGTAGTTGTGGTGCACAGGCTTGGTTGCTCCGTGGCATGTGGGACCTTCTCGGACCAGGGCTCGAACCTGTGTCCCCGGCATTGGCAGGCGGATTCTTAACCACTGCGCCACCAGGGAAGTACCAAAATGCTACTTTTTAAAAGGTACTTTTTCATTTGAAGAATAAATAAAAATGTAATTGTACATAGTTATTATTCTAGTTTACTAAGACTGTAGTATTAAGAGAAGGACAAGCCTTTATGGTATTAACATATTTGTGTGTGTGTGTGTGTCCTATTTATAATTATTATTCTTAGTTTCAAGTCAAATTTGGAGTAACTTTGGTCTTAAGGCCGTGTAGGAACGTTGTATTTTGGAGAAGGAGAACTTCTGTGCATGGACAACCTCATCAAAGGGTTCAGTCCAACCCTACTTAATTCAGAAAATATTTTTCCAGCACCTACTATGTCCATGGCACTGTGCCCACTGAACTCTGTCCCAAGTACTGGGCTCACAAGTGTTTGCCCTTGGCCACAGGGGTGGTTAAATGGGCCAGGGAATGACTCAGTGTAAATGCAATGCTTGTGGCCTCATGTTATCTGGTCAGTAAGCAGTATCTTCATTTCCAAGTGAAGTATTATCACAGCACCTGTTTACCTGGTGTCATTAGAAATAATTTATATTATTTTGAGACTAATCACAATTATCCCACCACCAAATATGATTATATGTTTCTTGGGCTGTCATTTGTAAGTTCTCCTGTTTCTCGAAAGGATTTATGCCTTTAATATTTACTTTCCCACTTCCATTTTCTCTCAGTTTTCAGTTTGAAGTTAATCCTTCTTACTGAAGAGAAGGGCAGCAAAAATTGAAGTGAGTGGTTGTTCCTTCTTTGTTGTCTGTTCACATTGCGTTTTCATCTTCGGGGAGCAGTTCTGCCATTCCCTTCTCTTTTCTAAAAATTTCTAGATCTAAACATAGGCAGATCCTTTTTCCTTTTCCTTACTAGTTCTCATTAGTTTCTACTCACGCCTTCAGATACTTCACAAGAGGTGCTATTGGTGACGTATAAGGTGGGTAGAGGCAGCTCTGGACTGGTAGTCAAAACATCTGGGTTCTAATTCCCACTTCGCCTCTCCCAGCTGTAGGGCGCTGGGTAAGACATTTTAGCCTGAGACTGTCTTCTCACCTGTACAATGGGTTCAGTAATCTCTACCGTGCCTTCCCTATAGGTGGGAGAATGTAAGTAAAAGCTCCTCAAACATATCAAATGATTATAGATATAAAATATTTCTTACGTATTTATACTACTTATATACAGTCAAATGTATACATATATTTATATCTATATGTGCACACATACATATATATGTGTGTGTGTATCTGTATGTGCATGTGTGTTTGGCTACAAGCCCTTGGTTATATCATAAAATACAAGACCTTTCAAAGTCACATCTTTGTGAAGGAGCAGTCCCTGATCACATGAACGTTTGTTACACACACACACACACACACACACATACACACACACTGGGGTGAAGCATTGTGTAGTGGTGAAAGCACAGGGGCTGTGAAGTTAGACTTCCTCAGGTCAAAAACCACTCCTCCAAACACTGCTGGGTATCTTTGAGAAAGTTACTTAACCTCCCTGAGCCCCACCTTCCTTATTTGTAAAATGGGCTTTAATAATTCAATCTACCTCATAGCATTGTTA
>NW_020173204.1:4675634-4694853 GCF_003031525.2 Neophocaena asiaeorientalis asiaeorientalis | reverse complement strand
GCTCGTGGGCTCAGTAGTTGTGGCTCGTGGGCTCTAGAGTGCAGGCTCAGTAGTTGTGGTGCACAGGCTTGGTTGCTCCGTGGCATGTGGGACCTTCTCGGACCAGGGCTCGAACCTGTGTCCCCGGCATTGGCAGGCGGATTCTTAACCACTGCGCCACCAGGGAAGTACCAAAATGCTACTTTTTAAAAGGTACTTTTTCATTTGAAGAATAAATAAAAATGTAATTGTACATAGTTATTATTCTAGTTTACTAAGACTGTAGTATTAAGAGAAGGACAAGCCTTTATGGTATTAACATATTTGTGTGTGTGTGTGTGTCCTATTTATAATTATTATTCTTAGTTTCAAGTCAAATTTGGAGTAACTTTGGTCTTAAGGCCGTGTAGGAACGTTGTATTTTGGAGAAGGAGAACTTCTGTGCATGGACAACCTCATCAAAGGGTTCAGTCCAACCCTACTTAATTCAGAAAATATTTTTCCAGCACCTACTATGTCCATGGCACTGTGCCCACTGAACTCTGTCCCAAGTACTGGGCTCACAAGTGTTTGCCCTTGGCCACAGGGGTGGTTAAATGGGCCAGGGAATGACTCAGTGTAAATGCAATGCTTGTGGCCTCATGTTATCTGGTCAGTAAGCAGTATCTTCATTTCCAAGTGAAGTATTATCACAGCACCTGTTTACCTGGTGTCATTAGAAATAATTTATATTATTTTGAGACTAATCACAATTATCCCACCACCAAATATGATTATATGTTTCTTGGGCTGTCATTTGTAAGTTCTCCTGTTTCTCGAAAGGATTTATGCCTTTAATATTTACTTTCCCACTTCCATTTTCTCTCAGTTTTCAGTTTGAAGTTAATCCTTCTTACTGAAGAGAAGGGCAGCAAAAATTGAAGTGAGTGGTTGTTCCTTCTTTGTTGTCTGTTCACATTGCGTTTTCATCTTCGGGGAGCAGTTCTGCCATTCCCTTCTCTTTTCTAAAAATTTCTAGATCTAAACATAGGCAGATCCTTTTTCCTTTTCCTTACTAGTTCTCATTAGTTTCTACTCACGCCTTCAGATACTTCACAAGAGGTGCTATTGGTGACGTATAAGGTGGGTAGAGGCAGCTCTGGACTGGTAGTCAAAACATCTGGGTTCTAATTCCCACTTCGCCTCTCCCAGCTGTAGGGCGCTGGGTAAGACATTTTAGCCTGAGACTGTCTTCTCACCTGTACAATGGGTTCAGTAATCTCTACCGTGCCTTCCCTATAGGTGGGAGAATGTAAGTAAAAGCTCCTCAAACATATCAAATGATTATAGATATAAAATATTTCTTACGTATTTATACTACTTATATACAGTCAAATGTATACATATATTTATATCTATATGTGCACACATACATATATATGTGTGTGTGTATCTGTATGTGCATGTGTGTTTGGCTACAAGCCCTTGGTTATATCATAAAATACAAGACCTTTCAAAGTCACATCTTTGTGAAGGAGCAGTCCCTGATCACATGAACGTTTGTTACACACACACACACACACACACACATACACACACACTGGGGTGAAGCATTGTGTAGTGGTGAAAGCACAGGGGCTGTGAAGTTAGACTTCCTCAGGTCAAAAACCACTCCTCCAAACACTGCTGGGTATCTTTGAGAAAGTTACTTAACCTCCCTGAGCCCCACCTTCCTTATTTGTAAAATGGGCTTTAATAATTCAATCTACCTCATAGCATTGTTAGGAGGATTCAGTGATTTAATGCACTTAAGCACTTCAAACAGTGCCCGATGCTTGAAAGAATTCAGTAAGTATGAGCTATTATTAATGTTGCTACATAGTGAAAAGTCAGGTATTTAGACTTTCCTGTGCTTTGCGAGCCGCATTTATATAAGAAGGTCATGGCTCTCATCTCTAAGTCTTTTGAATTTTGTTTGTTTAAAGTCTAGTACTCTGCTAGAGGTTACCTTTTTTAGTTATCAAGGTAGAACTTATTTATTTCTAGTGAAGACAAGAATTATTTCTTTAGGCTTAAGAAGAATGATTTTATACCAATACTTAGACCGAAAGTCATTAGATGGCTTTATTTTTAATTACCATATTAGGCAAGACATACACCAAAAATGTTCAACATAAAAGTGCAGATATTAAATATCTATTTCGTGAAAACAGTAGCACAGGTTGTTTTCATTTGACAGAATAATTCCATTTTCAATTTTTTCCTAAAAAAAGTTAATTGGAAATGTGTATAAGGATTTATAGACCGGGTCTTCAGTTTAAGCCTGTGTACAAAAGTAATTTTTCAGTACATTGTAGTACAGTTACACAATAGAATATTGTTCAGACATTAAAATCATATTTTTGAACATAACTCAGAATTATTTATGATATAAGGCTACATAAAAAGTAACCTACAAACTGCTTTATAGATTAAAATACCAAGTGTATGTACATTAACACAAAATATAATTTTCTTGGGAGAATTATGAATGTTTTTAATATTTCCTTCTGAATATGTATAAACATATATATATATTCACGTTTTCCAAATTTTCAATGTTATAGTTTTAAATTTTTTTTTTAAATTGCTAGAAAATATTTCAACTTTTTAGCCCATTACATCTTGAGACAGATAAAACAAAATGCTTAACTGGGAATCCATTTTCAGGACATATATTAAGTTAACATGAAAAATGCATTCCAATATACATTAGGTAGGTACAGACAAATACTGTTGATTCCCCTTACATGAGGTACCTAGAACAGTGAAACTCAGAGAGTCAGAAAGTACATTGATCGGTAGCTGCCGGCAGGTGGGGCGGGGGAATGGGGCGTTAGTGTTTAAGGGGGACAGAGTTCCAGTTCAGGAAGGTGAAGGATTCGGAGATGGATGATGGTGAGAGCTGCACGACAACATGAATGTACTTAGTGCCACTGAACCGTACAGTTAAATGTGGTTAAAATAATATATTTCGTATTATGTGACTTTTACCACAGTGGAAAAAAAAACATTAAAAAAAAAAGTTGGTCACATACTTGTAAAAATCACACAATACAAACATTCATGGAGACAGGGAAACATTTTGTAGATTGGAACTTTAAGCAGTTGTGGACCTAGAAAGCCAAGCTTTCTCTGCAGACACGAGAGTACTGGTTGCAGAAGAGGGTCAGAGAAGTGAGTTTCAGCAAGGGTGGTGTCAGAAACCCCTGGCTAAGTCACTGAGCAAAGGAGGACTAGGGTGGAGGGTCTCGGGACCAAAAAGGAGGCAATACTTGGCCAGGGGCTTAATTTCAGTGCTTATTTCAGAACCAAACTATAGTTATGTTGATATGTGTTTACTACTACTGGAAAGAGAGACAGATGAACGTATTAACTCTGAATCTGACAGAGACAGAACTGCAGGAGAGAAAGTGTGAAAGAGAGTTTCTAAAGAAGACAGGAGGAAAATTAACTACAGTTCCACAGCTTTCCCCACGATACTTGTACAGTTCCTCTCAACCAGTCCTTTGTCTTTTATCATTGGGACTTTACAACTAAGCACCACACCATAACAACAAACACAAAGAAACTCAGAACAGTTTTAGGATGAAGCCCTCGCGCAAAGAGCGGAAGCAGCTGTGTGCTCCGTGTGCTGGTACCCAGACAGATGGATAAGATACGCCTCTTGATAAAGGCGATGGGACAACACACGGCTGAGCTTTACTTCTGAATCACACTGTGAAACACCCTAATCTCGGGCTACTGGTTGAGCACGTCTGGTGAAGTGGAATTTACACCTGAAGAAAAAAAAGCATGCTGCTTTACCTGTCGAATAAAAATCTGACAGGGTAAAAAATATAGAGCTGGTAGATCTTACATTGTGTGCCCTATGGGGCCTTTATGACTGATGCACCAGTTTTCTGTTAGAAATCACTTAAAAAAGAAACCTTTCTTTTCCCCCTTGCTTTTAGGTTGTTTTGAAATTATAAAGTAAAAAGGATTAGATCGCACAGGGTTCATTTTCTCAGAAGGTTGAAAGAAAGATTTCCTACAACCAAGGAAACAGACCGATCCTGTACATTCAAGACTATACGCCAGCGGTCAGTAACGTGACTCTATGCCGGGACCTCTGTTTCCTTGGGCTTATTAGACTAATGCTGCCGTTGAGGAGGACTGTCTGGGAAGGAGGCATTCAGAGGTCCTAGAAAACAGGCCGCTCTTAAGTGTCTTGGACTTGACGTTATTTGGGTAAGACCTATTGTGCTGTCCTCTCCTCCACTAGGAAAAAAAAAACAAAAACAAAAAAACCCAGGAGTAGGGCTGGGGCAGTACACATTTAATTACCCACTGGGAGGAATGAGGAGTGGCCCTGCGCACAGACCAGTTCTGCCCGAGGGCACTAACCCAGATGCTCCCATCAGTATGTGGTTAAAAAAAAAAAAAAAAAAAGACCTGCCAGGCCTCAGCCTTTGCTGCTGCATTTGAGACAAGGAGATCCGTATTCAGTAAGCTGGCCAAATGCAATTTGGTTCCAAAATGTCTGTAGAGTTGGGAACATTCAAGTCTTGGAAAGACCAAAACACAGGGAAGGAGGTAAATAGGCAAAGGGATATTACAAAGAATCAAACTGTCAGAATTTCCTGACATAAGAGAACATGAGTGAGTGCTTGGGAAGAATGAGACACAACAGAAGTCGGCCAAGTAAACTTGGCTAGCAGCTCTCCAACCCCGGCAGAAGTCAGGGGCGGGCGTGCATGTGTACGTTTTGAAAGCTTTGTTCTTCGCCCTCTGTTTTTCTGCATTCTTAACTGGCAGTCAAACATGTCAAACTTTTGAATTAAAAACTGTTTAAAGATCTGCATTAAACAATGGGTTAGCATGTAAACCATATACGTCACAGCCAAGCAACTTCTTCCAGTCATCTGATGTTGGAGAAAGACGCATTCAGCCCCAAAGGGGAGTTCTACGCCCCAGGAATCCGTAAAGCTTGGCAAGTCAAAATGAGAACTTCTGAGCCCTCAAGGCTTGCCAGAGCTTCAGGGCTCGGGGTCCGAAGAGAAGGGCTGGCTGAAAGGAACAGTGCAAAGTCCTGATGCACAGCCCTGTCTCCCCTCCGCCCCTTCACCCCCAACTACTCCATATACCCCCTGCCTGGTAAACCAACCTCCAAGCACTGAAAACAAAACAGAACGAATTAATGGCCCCTGTTCTGTTTCATTATTTATGCCCTTCTCATGTACCAGACTAACCAAAGGATGCTCTTTGATGATTACATCTCCAAAGAATACTACTGTGACCGTGGTTTGCGCCGGGGGCCACAGATAATTCATCAGTCAAACTGAGCGATGTGGACAAGAAAACTGAGCGATACGGACAAGAATAACTGCTAGATTTTGTAAAAGTAAATTTAATGCATAAAACCTGCTAGGAACTGATTAATCAAATAGCCTCTTTTTACCCCTCGTTAAATCAGGGCATATACTGCAGCTGACTGCAGACCTACAGCCTCGTCCCAAAGAAGGGGAAAGCAATCGTGAGTTAATTTTTGCTCCTTTTAAATCTTTCCTCTCCATTCTAACAACAGCCTGTGTATTTGTTAAAGAGGTTTGCCTGGTATGGAAGTTTTTCCTAATAAACCCAATATGAAGTGAGTCACCGATTTACTTGACGTGTTTTCTGCTTGTCTTGTGATAAACTGGTCACTCACTGGCCCATCCAGATTCATACTGGCAAAGTTAGGAGTAAAAATATTCCATACTCTTGAAACCAGTAACACCTTAGAAATGCCTGTAAGTACTGTGCCCCTACATTTTCACAGGTGCATCTTGACAAAGGAAATTTTGCGTGGTTTTACGAAGGTTTGTGTTGTGGGTGAAAAGGGACCTAGCGACCTTCGTCTTCTACAGCAGCAAACCATGTGGAATTCTGGGAGTATAAAATGGGGAGGAAAAAGAGAAAACTGAACAGCCTTTGTTTCTTAAAAAAGAGGGGAACCAACAAAGACCTGTTTCCTTTCCCCTTTGGTCAAATGAAAGCTCTTCAGAGATGATTGAGCTCTTCTTGTATGCTACCGTTTGAATCCTGTAGGATGCTATCCCACGTGGCTTTGCTCTAAGTACACCAAAGAACTGATGATACTTTTGAAGGTTAAAACTACTTTGTGGTGCCCAGGGGACGTCTGTGAAGATACCCGATCCGTGGGAGAAGAACACCATACTCTCCGCTCAGTTAGACACATTTGGATGCCAATTTATCCATTTATCATAGACAGGGCAGGGCCAGGACATTTGGGAACGGGTAAACCAAGTTCCAGAATTAACTGAAGAGGAAGAATAGGCAGAGAATGTACAATCCCATCTCCTGAGGATGCAGGCTTGTTTCTTGCTAGGAGAGCACTGACAACCAAATCAAAGATGGTTCTGACTTCTGGTCCTTTTTCTCTCCCTGTGCCTCCCTCCCTCTGTGCCTGGAAAATAGTTCTGAAAGCTGCCCCGGCACTGTCGTCTGAGACCGCCGCAAACTGGACAGAAGAACGCTCCAAAGGTACCAGTTTTCTAACATCAGCTCTTGGTGTTCCAAGAAGATTGAGTCTCATCTCTGTCACTAATGCAAGGTAAACTGAAACCGTTCTTCTAATAATTACCACTGTTAAACGAAAGATGTTTAGCGAAAAGGTTGGAGGCTCTCTCTGGGAGATTAGCTCAGCTAATCAGGGTGCAGCAGGATAATTACCCTCAGGTTCCTCTAATCACGTCAGAACATTTCGAAAGCTTGAGAGCGGACAGTAAAAGCAACCTCGCCCTTGGGCTACGCGCCTAAGCACAGGGCTTCAGGCTTTCAGGAGTACTGTTTGTTAGGGTTTCTGGAAGACCCTCTCAGCCGTGTAAACGCAGGTCCATTATGACACACTGATACCTTAAGTAAGACGATCTATTCATTCCCCTTGGAAATAGCACCCAGCCAAGCAATATACTCTACCCACATTCACTCCTCACGTTACCTTCAGCACATGTGGGATCGAATGGACCATTTCATACTTGCTTGGTGATGGCTGACATGTGGAAGAAGCAGAGGAAATCAGCAAGTGAAGCTGTCAAATGTTGAGGAAGGGACAGCGCAGCTTCTAACTGAGCCGGAGATTAGTTTCGCCACGGGGACAGGCTGAGTCCAAGTGGTTCCAGTGTTTAAGGATGCTGCAGTATACAGTAAAATCTTTTGCCATTGAGTTACCATAACATAGGCCAAGCACCTATATCCTGCAGCAGAGGAAGTAACACAAGGCAAAACAGGAAGCTTCTGCACCAAATCTACCTTTCATTACACGGCTCATCAAAACAGCTTCACGTTTTACCTTGCCCTGTGCAAGTAAATGATTTCATTTAACCTAACTGCAAGCAATTTTTATACACCAGACAGCACTTACACACCTTATGTATTTCACAAGAACGGCAAGAAGCTAACGGCATTCTTAAGAGTTATTTTTTCTCGGAACAGCTCATTACAAAGGGTAAGAGAAGCACATCTGGAATGGAGAAGCTCTTGTCCTCCTCCACCCAGGGAGCAGGGATGCAATCCGCACTGAGTCTCAGAGGACAAGTTCAAGTGCTGCACGAGATGTCCCAGTGACGGAATGCCAGGGCCTCAGACATAAGGACCTGAATCCTGCTTTGGCCCCTGGCTGCTCAAATTGAGCGTTTTGATTTAATCTGAAGCATTCAGAGAAAAAGCCCTGGTGGCATTGGCTTCGCATTTCACGGCGCTATTTTCCTGACCGGCTGGGTGTTCTGGAGAGACAGAGCACCTGGAGAGACAGACGCACGTCACAGAAACACATGTGGCATGCCCTCTGGGATTTTCCCTTTCTTCCACGTTAATGAAGATTAACGTGTAAGAAAGGGCAGACATCAGTGGAACAGATAATTAACGATGATTGATGATTTACTTTTAATGTAAGCCCCACCATTAATTCAGGTAAAGCACACAGATGCTTGCAACTTCTGGGGTCGTGAAATTGTTTAGTGCTCAACACGGACCGACAGAAGTCTCCACCTGCATTTGGAGTGGCCGATATTATCCATAAAATAAGTTTCACTGGGTGGATATTGAAAGAGAAAGCTCCATCTGTTAAAGAAAAAGACTATTCTTTCTCTTCCTGGATTTCTTTCTTTTCCTGGATTTTTTTGTTTTTTAATCTCTCTGCCACTCTTTGCTAAAAGTTTTTGCTGCTTTCTTAGACAAAGACACTTAAGCAATTATCCCTTGTTTTCTTAGAAAAATATGGCTTTGTTTTGTGTTTATACATAGTTGTTTCTGTTACAAAATAATCTTTCTCATACCTCTTTCTCGTTAGATGAGTGAGTGTGTGTATCCACACACATAAGCAGGTACCCTTTGACGGTTGCCAAGGTGAAAATGTGACAGTATCGTGTGGGTAGAAGTATTCCAAAATTCAGGCCATACATCCAGCAGCAGGAAGCACATTAGTACTTTCTCCCTTTTACCAGCACAGCCTGACACAACGTCTCTGGACGCTGGCCGGTGCTGGATTGTGCAGAGGTGGTGGGCTGGTACCACAGCCAATGATAAGGCTGTTTCCAAGTGGCACATTCATGGCACTTACTTATGGTTCCTCAGAGTTTATCTCCCTAAGGATGGCAGAGCTCGAAGAGAGTAAGGGATTGGGGGTTTTACCAGCATATTGTAGAAAAGCTGAAAGCTTCACTTGCTGACCCAGACTTAGAAAGAACTTCCGTAACCAGGTGGCCTCCTGGGCCCGAGTTCCTGGTGGGCATTTATCACTACGTGTATTAGGGACGAAGACAGAAATTCTGACCTCAGCAATTCGAATGCTTCCACGTGCTGGATGCGGCAGGGGGGGGTGGCTCGCTGGGTTGGAGTCCTGCAAGGTTTGCTCTCCAAGGGCCTCTGCCCCTTGTGGTATTTCTATTTTTTACACCATGATGGCATAGAGGTATGGGCCCAGGAAATTCAATGGCTAACAAACACACACTCCTTCCCTTTGCAGAAAAAAAAAAATACTCAAATTATTCAAAAAGCTATTAATATATTACCTATTAATATTAATGACTATCTTCATTTCCATAAGTACAAAAACAATTGAGCACTGAAGAAAAATGAGGTGACACAATCACCTATAGGCATAAAATCATGAAAAATCACCATCACTATCTCTGAACGGCTTATCTAACCTAATACAATAATTACGTCTCTCTAAAACCTTTAAATAATAATTATAGCAGTTTTATTTTTACGTTTGTACATGCGTTTTGTTTTGGAGCACGCAGTAAGGGGAAATAAGACGTTTTTCTTTTGATAGAGGCAACGAGATGAACAAAAGGGACTGAAGGAGACTAATTTTGGTGTAAAACTGATGGGTACCAATTATAAGGAAAGCTACAACAGTGCCTTGATAAGTTGCATTTTCAGAGGAGAAAGAGTAAATATGCATTTAAAACCCCATTGATAATTAAGGTACAGGACGCAGCCTGCACCCCCCAAACACAGATTTTAAAACCCAGAGCACCACACGCGCTCTGCCTCACTCAGTTTTCCTTTGACTTTGAGCTTTCACTGTTGTGTTCCCTTCCCGTATCCTGCTGGTACAATAAATTTCCCAGTAAGGACGTGGTTTACCACCGGATGTGCCTGCCCAGCTGCAGAGTTCCAGGCTAAAGAGCACTGCAAATCTCCTTTGTCAACGCTAGCAAATATCTGCTTTTCCTCCATGTTAAACATATCTTTTTTTTTCTTTTGCTCACCAGTCTTGAGGTTTAATGCAAAACAAACTCTCTTACTGATTCTCCCCACCACGCCCGCATTGTGTCTTCGAGAATTACTCGATGTGTTTAAGCAGATCGCCGTGGATGCTGTGCGATGGGCAGTTAGAAGCCCGGCACTTTGTTACTCAGCTGGCGCCCTGGATGGGAGGGAGTGAGGTGCACTGTGTAGCGGGCACCACGGAGCTCTGTAATTCATGGACGTACGGGGATACATTTATCAGTGTGGATTATACGTGGCTAGGAAGGGATTTTCATAAACACTTCAACATTATAAAACCCGAGTCCTGTCTAAACCTAGGAAATGGCATTCAGCAAAGAATATATAACGTTCTGTCAAGTTCTAAGTCTAACAACTTTATTTTTAAAATTAGGGGCGTCCAAAAACCCCACATACTGACCGTTTCCATATTCGTTAGTAAGGGATACCTGGTCTAAATTTTTTTACCACAAAAGCTAACGACCCTATTAACTAATTTGTTTACTCACCAGTGTGGAACAACTTTTTCCACAGGTACCTCTTTGATGATCAACATTAAGCTTCCTAGAGGCTTGAGAAATTAAATGTTAAAGGAGGTCAATGGTACAACAGTTGCCTCAAAGACAAGGATTGCCACTCCCATGTTGCTTTAAATTGACTGTTTTTGTTTTTTTTCCTTGATGAGCAGGTGAACACAAATACAACAAGATTACTACTCAACACATGTTAGACTCTCCTCCTGATTCACCTGGATGTGCTGGATAGCTTCGAATGAGAGCACCTGAGCCTGCTGGAAAGGGCTTAATTATAACCGGCAAAAGAGTCAACACCTGTTTCTTAGGTAAAATCTGAAATCTACACCAAAGTAATACTCAAACTGGACAAAAAAATCAAAATGAAAAGGCATATTTGATAAAAGTAGAGGATTCTATTATCACTTGCAGAGCCCCATGAGGTAGAAAATTGAGTACCTAGGATACTGTATGCAAACCATGCAGAGTCTTCCCTATGGTTCAGACAGCAGCACTATTATGAAATAGTTGTGAAGTGGAAAAAAGCATTCTGGTTATTGGAAAACAAATGAACAAGCCGATTTTAAGACAACTGGAACATGCTAGGGGAATAAACCCTGCAATAGACGTGCGTGCAAAGAGCCTTTTTTGGTAATATCCTGGGTCCTGTAGCACTTCCGTAACAATGGGTAACCGAAGCATTTTGCAGAAATGCGGCCTTGCTCTAAGGGGCCGATGCTAACGTTTATGCTCTCTTTTTGTGCCTAACACAGTCTCTGTGTGCCTCCACCCTCTACAGATATGTGTGGATGGGTACCTGTTCTCCGTACTCCGGGGGCATCTCCTTCCCTGATAGGAGTTTTATTTGACTTTAGAAAAGATTAATGATTCAGAAATACAGTTAGTGTATATATGCTTTCAGGTGCTGAAAACCAAGTAAGATAATACAAATTCCTCATAAAATATGAGGGTCATGAGTTGAAATGGCCTAATCATCTGGTTCGAGAACCATCTTCCCCCCTATCTTTTACTGACCCAAAGGCTTTTTTTTTTTTTTTTCCCCAATTCTCTCCAATTTCCTCGTTTCCATCCAGTTACATTTGTTAAGAATATAATTGTAGCTCTCTGGCTGCGGAATACGTTAGAGTGTACAAAGCAGAGGGTGTGCCCCGGGTTTTAAGGAGGCTTCAAATGACTGCATGGGCGATCAGTACCAAACAGGCAGTAGCTGAGAGCAGGACCTCTGGAGTCAGGCTGTGGGGATTTGAATCCCTACACTGTCACTTATTAAGTGGGTCTGGGTCTTAGTTTCCTTATTGGTAAAACAGAGATAACAGTAATATCTACTTTAAGGTGTTAAATGAAATAATCCATACAAAGTGGTCCGTAGTAACAGCCTCACAAATATTAGTAAGCATTATTATTTAGGGGACCAGGACCAAGCAGTTACCTGTTCAGCCTACACCCTTGTCTCTGGGTGAGATGGGATTCCAGGTCTGCAACGATCTGAAGTAGCACATGCTACTACTGGAGCCTTAGGGGAAAAACCCGTAATACTGATCCTGTGCTTCTTTAAAATCTTTGAAGTTTATTATGCATTTTTGGTATTAATTTTGATTTAAAAACTTTGCTTTAGTATGCAGTTTGATTACTGACTTTTTGGGGGTACCCCTTAAATTTTGGACCTGAAATGAATGCCTCACTCACTTCGCCCTAGTCCTTAAAAGCATATGTGGAGGCTCCCAGCATACGCTTTTAAGAGCGCTTCACGAGTATGGAGAAACTTGGAAAGGCTGCACACACTCAGAGACAGCTGGGGACACGGCATAGCCAGTTTAGGGAGGGTTGGTTATACCTAGCACCCAGGAGCAAGTAAGTTTTCTCTAGGCTACAAGCAGAGAGCCCAAGGTTCATGCTGCCTGGTGCCCAGCCTGCCTTGTTTGGCCTAATTAATTGCCCCGAAGATGCTCTAGCATTGATCAAATTTCAGATCTCCTTAAGATCTTCCAGCTCAAGACTGGCATTGGTCGTGGACAGTGGGAGCCTCCGACAACACAGAGGAAGAGCCGGAAGGGTTAATTACACAATGGTTCCCTTAATCTTAACTCTTTCTTTATACGGGTCAGGATAATTTCTCATCACGGTTTATGCAAACAGACAGTGAGAGGGAAATGGAGATGTGTCAAACCACAGATTCACGGCAAAGAAAGGGGTACTGGACAGCTTATAGAAGGAGCATCATGGCATTTGTATTTCAAGACTAACTGGAGACGCCTGTCTTCAACCCGAACCCCAATCTGGGAGTGCACTTAAAAGCCCCCTTTTTGGGCAGAGAAACTGAGCAGACATTTTTCCAGAGAGGACACACACAGGGCCAACAAGTACACAGAAAGGTGCCCAACATCACTCATCATCAGAGAAACGCAAATCAAAACCCCCAAGGGGATATCATCTCACACCTGTTAGAACGGCTGTTACCAAGAAGACAAGACATGCCAAGTGCTGGTGAGGGTGCAGAGACCAGGGAGCCCTCGTGCACTGCTGGCAGGAATGTAAACTGGCGCACCCGCTAGAGAAAACCGAATGGAGGTTCCTCAAAATATTAAAAATAGAACGACCCTATGATCCAGTGTTTCCGCTTCTGGGTGTTTATCTGAAGGAAATGAAATCACTCAAAGACCTGCACCCCCCCTCGTTTGCTGCAGCTCTGTTGACAACAGCAAGGCATGGAAGCCCTCAGTTGTTTGTAAGTAGCTCCACAATGGAACATTACTCAGCCAGAAACAGAAGGAAATCCTGCCACCTGCGACAACATGGATGGGCCTTGAATGCGATACTCTAAGCGAAAGAAATCAGAGAAAGACAAACACAGTATGGTCTCACTCACATGTGGAATCTAAAGAAACTTAACACACACACACAGGTTGGTGGCCACCAGAGGCAAAGGGATAACAAGGTGGGCAAACTGGGTAAAGATGGTTAAAAGGTAATACAAACCTTCAGTTATAAAGCAAGGGTCAAGGCGATGTAATGTACAGCTTGGTGACTAAAGTTAATAATACTGTATCGAAGATCTTAAAAAGTTCTCACCACAAGGACATAAAACTTTTTAATTAGGTGATGGATGTTAACTAACCCTACGTGGTAGTCATTTTTCAATATAACCACATACCGAATGGTCATATTGTACACCTAAAACCAATACACTGTATATGTCAATATGTCAATTATATCTCAAGAAAACTGGGGCAATAGTCCCTTTTCACCATTTCAGTAGGGACTTTACTTTGATAATGGGACAGAACACACAGGCGGAAGTTGGCTGAAGACAGGTCATTCCTAGCTTATTAGTGGCAGATATCTCCAAAGCTTATTGGAGAAGAGCCCCAGAAATATACCTGCAAGGAAATTCCTGCTTCAGGCGTGGGCACTGATCAAATAAGAAAGACAGTGGTGTGCCGTTATAGCTATAAACTTCAACGCAAGAAAGGACAATTCCAGTCCAGCCCAACCAGTTGGCATGGCTAGGGCAAAAAGAAAACGACGGTGGAATGTGGGCCACGCAAGTAGAAAAATACAGGCCAGGAGAGGACTGGGGCAATTCCCTAATCGCTGTCAGATAACTACCACATGACCCAACAATCCCACTCCTGGGCATATATCTGCAGAAAACTCTGATTTGAAAAGACACATGTACCCCAATGTTCATAGCAGCACTATTTACAATAGCCAGGACATGTCCATTGACAGAGGAACGGATGTCCATTGACAGAGGAACGGATAAAGAAGATGTGGTATAAACACACACACACACACACACACACACACACACACAATGCAGTATTACTCAGCCATGAAAATCGCAGCAACAGGGATGGACCTAGAGATTACCATACTACGTGAAGTCAGAGAAAGATGAATACCGTATATCACTTATATGTGGAACCTAAAAAAATTGATACAAATGAACTTATTTACAAAACAGAAACAGACTCACAGACTTCAAAAACAAACTTATGGTTACCAAAGGGGAAAGCAGGGGAGAGATAAATTAGGAGTTTGGGATTAACATATACACTCTACTTACATGTGTATAAAACAGATAAACAGCAAGGACCTACTGTACAGCACAGGCAACTCAATATTCTGTAATAACCTATATGGGAAAAGAATCTGAAAAAGAATGGATACACGTATATGTATAACTGAATCAGTCTGCTGTACACCTGAAACACAACATTCTAAATCAACCATACTCTAATATAAAATTAAAAATTCTCATGCACTGGTATTCTGTGAGCTCCACTGCATATTATATATAGTTGCTTGTATACAGTCATGTTTATGTAAGTGTTGGGCAATTAAGTCTTGGTTTTAACGAAAAACTGACTACCACGTATTAATGGTGCATGTCCTTGGGGAGTTCACTTAACTTCTTGGCCTCAGTTATCTGATCTGTAAAATGGGAGTAACCAAGACCTATCTCAGGTCTGTTCCAAGCAGTGCCTTAGTATGTAGGAAATGCCTAGTGTGTTGCCTAGAACTTCCATTCAGCATCCAATCCTCTTCCCCCTAGTGTCTACCAGGCATCAGGCTTTGCACTAGTAAACATCAGAATGTATAGTTAATTACCTTAATTCACACTCTGAAGTGTGTTTTAGCCTTTCTAAGCCGATGGTCTTGTTGCTTTCTTAGATTCTGTTACAGTGACGGGACTGAGCCATCAATGGCAGTCATGCCCGACAACCCAGAGGAGACAGATCTGGCCAGAAGCCTACACCTCACCCCAGCACACCTACACATGCCACCTCAGCAAGGCTCATTGCTGTCTAGAAGCGTTACACTTTGTGCAACTTCAAAAACATTGTCTTTTCACAAATTTCTGCAAAGCCAAGTAATCTAATGCAAAACTACTCCATGGACAGAAAATTTCTTACATTTTTTTGAAATTCAGGGGAACAATATAACCGTTTGCAACTAAATGTGTTTCACGTCTTGCTATAAGAAAATTTATAGCAAAAGTACAGATTAGACGGAGCTGAAGAAAGAAGTTAAATGCTTTGACTATATGACCTTCCCTCCAACCTGGAACTTTTAATATGATGCTAATAAGGTAGGCACAGAGTAAGTCAGTGAACCAGAGCTTTAAATTTTTTTTTTTTTAAACTGCTACAGTTTCAAAAATGGAATTACAAATCCTATATCCTCCCAGGAACATACACCACTGCTGCAGAAAGGGTCTGAGTTGAAACAGAGTCAAATCCTCATTGTCAAGACCCTTATCTGGGTCAACTTTTTAAAGTAGTAAGAGTGTTTACCATTTTCCAAAACCTGATTTCTTATTTCATGTTGCAAGTGAAGGGCATAGTATTTACTATGGGTTGACAGGATTACCGCTGGTATACTTGTGGAGTTTCTTTATTCCACTTTGTTTTTAAATATTTATATAAATCTCCTAGCTGATGCTAAAAATTAGTTTCTAGTGAATTGTTTTAAAACATCGTTTTTGCAGAATTCTCTAAAAGGAAAGGGGGAAAGAAAACCAGCTTGTTTAATGTTGTGCTCTGAACTACCCTACCCTCTTATCAAGAACTATCCTGCCTCATATGGCCAGTTTGCAGGTTATTGTACTTTTATGTTTAAAGAAGATGAACTTTAAGTGGGAACAATTACAGAGACAAGAAAGTAAGCAACGAGATAATACGCAGGGAGAATGTTCTACTAAAACCTTGTCTGTTTTATAATTATGTGAAGTTTTACTTTGTATGTAAGCGCTTTTTTTTTTTTTTTTTTTTTTTTTTTTTGGTATTTCACTTTGTAGATAGTGTGGAAGCCAAGCTTTCAGGTTATTGTTGTATTTTTTTATTAGGCCAGAAGTTTGCCATGAAAAGCTCTCCTATGCTTACTAGATTTATGAGATTTACCTACTGAAAACTTCTTGGAACTATTTCTTTCGTTTTATTGACATTTTATTGTCACGACCAATCCAAAGGAATTACATTTACTTTTATTTGAGTTTTCTCGGTTGTGTTAGTAAAGAAACTGACAGACTCTGAGGGCTCTGGCTCATCTTTTTTTTCTGTTTAAGATTTAGTTATAGTTACTCTGCTTCTCGCTGGTAAAGGTAGAATACACACTTTCTACAGAAAGTCTGGAGAACAGTAATATTTTTTTTTGTTTTTTGCGGTACGCGGGCCTCTAACTGTTGTGGCCTCTCCCGTTGCGGAGCACGGGCTCCGGACGCGCAGGCCCAGCGGCCATGGCTCACGGGCCCAGCCGCTCCGCGGCACGTGGGATCTTCCCGGACCGGGGCACGAACCCGTGTCCCCTGCATCGGCAGGCGGACTCTCAACCACTGCGCCACCAGGGAAGCCCAACAGTAATATTTTTAAAGCCTATAGTATATGCTTATATTTTTCTTGCATGTAATATACTGCTCAGTTAAAAAAAAAATGACATGTGGTTGAGAACTTGGCCATAGGATCCCTGCAAACCAAGCGCAGCTCAGCAGGCTGAAGACACTCAGCAACGATTGGCTAAATAACTCAAAATGGTATAAATAATGGCACGGAGATGTTTTAGAGGAATGTTGACTGTCCACAACTTTTTGTAAACCCTGCAAATGTCCTCCTAAAACAGGTAAATTGCAGGAAAAATGTAAGGGGACATTTTTTTTTTATCTTTGCAATAGAGAATTAATGTATTCAAATCCCCTGGCCTACCTGTTTCCTTCCATTACTGCCAGTTCCAAATACAATTATAGTCTCAAAAAAAAAGCACAGTCACTTAATTAGTATCATTGTACAGCTGCTCCTTTAATAAATCAACATGATATATATGTGTCTCATCACATTCTGGGCTATTTCTAATCTAAATGAGTCTGGACTTGGGCACCTGATGCATTACATAGGAACTGGAGGGCAAATTAATACCATGATGCAGGAGTAAAGTGTACTTCACTGTTTATTATTTATGTCTGGTTGTTTCTTATAAGAACAACACTTTTTTTTTTTTTTAAGAACACTTTTAAGTGCAGTAGATAAGCCGGTTCATAGACTCTGCAGGAGAAATACGTCCTGGTTTCAAATGTAGGTGGAAGGCTATGAGCCTGCCTAATACATGGGTCAGCCAAGAAGTCAAATTTAGCTGTCTGTCCGCACTGAGCTCTTCCTATAAAGAAATGAAGTTTCGTGTTTCAAATGTAAGGGAGGAAACTATGGCTGAACCACCAGACAGTACGAAGGTCTGAGTTAGAATAATTCACAAATACACACTTTATGTTATAATGATACACCGATTCCACACCTTTCTTCACTCTTGCGTGCCATTTTCTTATTAAGAAAACGAAAAGGTGTCTGTTTCAACTGCTGACACCTACCAGCTACGGCAGACGTTTCCTCTTGGGGATACAGAGGCAAATTACAGTCCTGAGCTTAAGGGAACGTGCTAGATCCTTCTCCAAGAGAGACACTAGGCAAACAGATGGCAATAATACAGAATAAAGGCTGCAGTACAAGTAGTGGGAAGAGAGTGGCGCGGGCGGGCTGACGGCCTGAAGGAGGAAACTGTGTGTAGGGGAGTGAAACCTGCCACCCTGAAGTGTCTCTCTGGCATGTGGATTATTTCCAGCGGAAAATAATCAAGGCCCCAAGGACTCAGGACCTTTGACCCTTCCACTAACTGCCTGAAGAAGATAGAGGACCTGCTCCAGGAAGGGAGCTGTCCCATAGATCACTACAGTATGAGCGAGGTGTGCAGACACGGAGGAGCCCAGCAGAGGCTGTGAAAATTCTTCGCTGGGTCCCGCTGCCTCTGCCTGGCCCAGCAAACATTTGTTTACCAAACACACATTTGCTTTTCCATCTTCCTGTCAACTGCCTTCCTCGCCTTTGAAGTCCCAAACCCCTACCCTGAACATCCTCTGTCTTCAGCTGAAGATGGTGTTTAAGGTGACCGTTTAGGCCATTTGGACGAGTTACTCAGTTTTCCCAGATATCACCCATGTACACATGTTATCAACTAACTGTTGCTTGATTTTCGCCTGTTAATCTGTCTCCTGTCAGTCAATTTAATCCTTAGACCGGACAGAAGAACCTAGAAGGGTACAGGAAAATGTCTTCCTCCCCAGCAGAACCCACCAGGGGCCGCCACGTACAAAAAGGAGTTTTCACGGCTGGGACCTCAGGGGATAAGCTGTGAGCGGTAAGGCGGCCAGCAGGGCTTCACAGGACTGGGCTGTGCATGACGAGCTCTGTCCTGAAGCTGACGGACAGGCCACCGAAGGGCTCTGAACCCAGGTGTGCCACTTGGTACCCAAAGCAGGTTCTCAGAGGCAGCGGGTCACTCCGTCGCCAGGTCTGGGCAGTCACGGACTTTAGGCCAATTTTGTCTCTGCCACGCTCTGGTCTTTTTCCGCTCCCCTCCCCTGGCTGGACACCACTGCCTGGTGTTTGGACCAACAGGCTGCCCAAAGTCACGCACTTCGGAGCCCCCCGGCTGCCCCCTGCCCGCAGCAGTCCCTGAAAACGCCTTGGACTCATCCATTACCTCTCATCCCAGAATCAAAGAGAAAACAGCGCCTCTGTTGAGCAAACAATCTCCCGGGGCACGGCAGTCCTTCGGCACCAACTCGGCTTCCATCGTAAGAACAAGTACTATTTTGATCAGTGTAACTGCGAGATTTACACCGAAATAGCGGTTACTGTTTTTAAAGCATCACGACAGTTAAGCCACAATGCGAGGCCTTCCGGAATCCCCACATCCTGGACAAGAAAAGAAAGGTCCAGAGAACTGACCCAAAGGGGGCCAGAGGGAGCTGGTCTCTGAGGTCTTTGGGTCCCTCCCTGACCCTTACTGGCCCCGGGGAGGGCTGTGGTCAGGGCACACGGCCTGGGAGCCGCTCCGGACGCTGTCCCCCATTTCCGCCCTTTACCCTCTCATCAGCGATACTT
>NW_020173204.1:4617781-4675487 GCF_003031525.2 Neophocaena asiaeorientalis asiaeorientalis | reverse complement strand
ACTTTTGGGGGGGGGGGGGCGCTAAAAAGCTCTTTAGAAGCAGAAATGCTCTCTCCTCACTTCCAGAGTATTATATTGTATCTTATCCTGGGCGACTTTACTCAGACTCTTTTGAACTTTGAAGCTGTTTACACATTTATTTATTTATGGACTGGCTTCTTTACATGTTATTAATCTACTGATCGCTCATTTGAATACTCAGTGAGTATTTAACAAATAACATTTATCGAGTAATTGTAATTTACCTATCTTTAATAGGTTTTACTTGTTTGTTTAGTAAAAGTTAAAAGTGCTTTTATATTTTGAAGCCGCCGTTACAAAACACTTTCACTCCTCTGGAGAATCGGGGTGAATGAACCCAAAAGTTACAGGAAGCTCTGGGGGTAGTAGGGGAATCTCTCAAAGGCTTTTTCCCTCCCTGCTGATGGACCTTGGATTATTTTTCCTACATGTTCAAAGGGTCAGTGTCCTGTCTTTGGCTTTAAATGGCCTTAAATATCATACCAACTTTTTAAAAGGAGGGAAAAAGTAATTTAAAATATTTTCAGCTGTGAAAGTTAACTACCAATAAACACACAGGGTCTAACTTTGCGGCAATGCCTCCATGTCACTGTTTCCACTTCCTGTGGTAAGCACTGGGCACACTCCCACGTAAGACGCTGATGCCACCGTCGGACTCACACATGGAGGAGATGGTGCCGAGCTCCAAAGACTGAAATTGACTGTTGACACAGATAAAGCTTGAAAGGAGGAAAGTGAGCGTTTAATTAGGGGGTTTGCTCGCATCTGTTCTCTGGCATTTGGTTTTAGTTTTCTTTTACCATCTAACTCTGATGCTCTACTCCACCGAAGTAAAGTGTAGAGTTACCAAGGTCCCCAGCCTTCCCCGTACTCCTGATTTCAAGAGGAGGGCTTGGTCTGGGCACCCACCCGTGCTGCTGAGTGCACTACTTGATTGCATCTACTCTTCCCTAACTTACGTCAGCTTTCTCTAGAGATCACTCACCCTTAGCATCTCGGGAAATTCCTTCCCCCTTCTGCACCGTTTTGACCAAAACTGACATCATTTCAGTATGGGCCGAGAGCAGGGCAGCTGTCCAGTTCGGTTTCAGACCTTCTGATTTTTTTTTATTGTGACCTTGATAAGGCTCTCCTGCTGGCTGCCAGCCAACTGCAAGAAGGTCAGTTCTGTGGGTGACACCTATAAACGGCAGTGACCCTGTCCTAAAATGAAACACAGAAGACATAAAGCTTTCTCTACATGAGAAGAACACTTAGCAGGGGACAAGGACGGAGCCGAGTGGGAGGGCGGTGCAAAGCGTTGTTAGCATATCTAAGAGTTACCAAAAGTGTTTTTTTTTAAGAAATAGGAAAGGTGCTTCAGCCCTAAAGGCTAAATTCCATAAATTTCAAACTCCATTGGAGAAAGCACTCATTTCTTCAAATTTTCCATCCCACAGAACAAGTCAGACCCCGCCTCAGGAACCGTCGCAGCTAATCCGAGCGTATTCCACTCGCTGAACAACTTTACTGCCCACTCTTGACCTCTATCAAATAGAGAAGGCTGTCGAAAGCTAGTATTTCTTTAGATCGCAAAGGTTACCATTCAGTTTACCCCCTCACACAAGAGGATGTGAAAGTGCTGTGTTCCACGCACGATTTCTTTTCTCCTCTGTTTTTGGGTTGACAGCTTAATTAATTATTTTACCTTTGAAGCAAATTTAACATTCTTCCACAACAGGAAATTCCTAACCAAAGAAGGGCAGGTGGCAGGGGGAGGTCAGAGTCCCTGTGCATGCCGTTCAATTTTGTTATCATTTCTCCCTTCCTAACTTCTTTTTTAATCCTGGCCAAAAAAAGTGAAATAGTCCCAATCATTGCTCTTGATGTCACAGTGCTTTTGGATTCACTGCAAAGAGTAGGCTAGCGGCAGTAAGGAGAGTGCAAAAAGAGTCTGACCTTCCTGGCATCAATGGGACAGACAACACGGAAACAGACCAAACCGCACGCAACATGGCAAAAGCGGGGCGAAATAAGGGATTCAGCCATACTTGGTATTTTTAGCTTTCTCGCACGCGACAATCGGCAGTTTCACAAAATAATTCACAATGTCCGCCTCCATCCCTGGGTGAACATATCAGCACTTTTCCAAAAGTGGACATACAGATTAAGCCTTCTGCCCAAACAATTAGTCAAATCATCAACAGCGAAGTAAACCACGAAAAAGTTAAAGAATTCATTCCTTTCCCCAGCATCCTCTCCAGTCAACCTTAAAATACTGCTTGTAAGGCATAATACCCACTTCAGTCACGTCAGCTGTTGACCATTAATTGCTTCAGAAAAAGACAATATTTTATCCATCCTCTTTGGAGTTCGAGTGTGAATGGAGAAGCAAAAGAGAGTGAAACTGAGTGAAACATGAAAAGCTTGATTTGTTAGGACCCCTGCTGTCTGAAAAGAGATCAAAGCTCAGAGGGAGGCTGTGAAACAGCCGAAAGCCCAGCACCGAAACACGGCCTGTGGCAGCTGCTCTGGGCACGGGCTCACAACCCAGGTGTGCCTCCGACTCCAGTCTGCCAGCTGAATCCTGGGAGCCGGCTACCTCTCTGTGCCTTCATTATTTCCGCGGCAGTCACGGAGGAGATGCCGACTCCATCCATCACAATGCACAAATTCGCAGCGCGCGGATTCAGCCCCGGCCTAATTAAAGCTTTTCCTTTCATTTGTGGAGATAATTAGACTTTCATCTCACCAGGAAGCTTCAGAAAGATCTATTTCTTTCTTCAATAAAAGCTACATCAAACAAAAGCAGATTTTAATCGCCTTTTCTTTGGGGCATGAGTCAATAATGAAAGATGTCAGGGGTAACAAAAACTTGTGTGCAGAAAAAAAGAGGCGAAAAAAACGCGTAAGCAATGTTCTTTAATTAACATCATGTTTGCAAACACCATTAATTTCTCTCATTAAAATGATTTTTATCTGCAACTGATTGTTGATAAAACAATCGATTTGCGCATCTCATCTGTTTCACGGCTATGCAAGAACCCCATCTGCTGTGCCGTAAAGCAGTAATCACGCAGCCTGTAAAGCAACACGTGTGAACAATAAAAGACGCATGCGTGTGTGTCAGGGATCTGTGAGGTTGACTGCAGGGCAAGGACCACCGTTCCCAGGACGTGTATAAAAAAGGACTTGGTGTCAGGCTAAAGGACAAAACGTCACAAAGATCGGGAGTGCATAAATAAAAACAGATTAACACGTGCAGGCAGAAAAGACTCCATCTGTGTTTAGGAATCACTTTGTAAACAGATTCCGAAAAGGAAGGCAGGGACTTTAGATGCGTTTAGCAGTGTGCCATTGGCTGGTGCGATGTCACTGTAGATGACACACGTGCAGCTCCTTTACTCCTGAAGACTGTCTGAGTTTTGCAAAAGGAAAATTCTCGTCCCGACCACTTTTTGAGAAGTGTTGACTTCAGCTTTTTCTCTCCCCAAACTTTAGACGTGTGAAAAGAAATACTTCTGTGGGATGTAGATGAATCAGTGTGCGGAATGAGGGTTGGAGGAGTGGAGAGCGAGTGCACTCTGGAAGAGTGAGGCTGCACCAGAAGCCACCGGATCAGGAATGGGTACCAAAATGCCTTTGTACAGAGATGAAGGATGTGCACAGATTCACCTAGAAGAACAGCCTTTCAGGAGGGAACTTCAAGGTGATCTGGTCCGAGCTCTCAGCCCCTCTACACCGATCCCATCACATAGTTCCTGTCGCTACTTCAGAAATTCCTGTAACAGTGACCAGGACTATGGAATGTGGGCACACACACTATTTGTAATTGTCCTAAGAATTAGAGACTTCATTCCTTTACTGGGTTAAAGACTGCCTCTCTCTACATTCTAATCTTTGGTGATAATTCTGTCTTTCTAAGAGCCTTTCCTCCTGACTGGTGCTTCCATCCCTGAAAGCCTATTTATTTATGTTGCCTTAACCCCTTGATTTCTCCATGCTAAACTCCTACTTCCCACAGGCATCCTTCAGATAATACTTCTTCCCCAGTTTTTTCGAGATCCCAGTCTATTCCTTTGATATATCCCAGGGTGTCGATTTCCCAGCTGAGATGCAGAAATTGAGAAAGAAATGAGCATCATACTTCACATGTGGGCAGAGCAGTGCTTCCCCACGCAAGTCATCAAGTGAAGATGCCAATGATTTAAAATGGGCTTATCTAGGAAATAAGAATGGTGTTGTGATAAATCACAACAGTGTTTTGCACCCAGAAGTCCCTAAATGTTTACGGCGTGTTCAGAGCTCAGAGTTCTCAGGAGAAATATTACCCTCCATTGATCCTGCCAGTAATCTAAAACTCTTGCTGTTAGGTCATTATTTACATAACAAGTTTGCCTTTAAGACGCTGAAGTTTTGCTGATGATAAAATCTTGTCTTCCTGTTATCAACCCAAGTCATTAAAAAGTAAATACCCATCAAGAATTCTGTTCTCAATATTGGAAATAATTCTGTTCTCAAGAATTCTGTTCTCAATATTGGAAATAATTGTTTGACCTATTAAATAAGTGCTTGACAACCAATAAAAGAATGTGATTTTAGTATCTTACAAATCCAGACAGAGAAATGAGGTTCTTCTTTTGCTGGGTTTAGGACATAAGAGTGTCATTTTGGCTGATAATATCTGATTTTTTTTTCCAGCAAAATATAGAAATGTACTAAAATCAACTTGGGAAAGTTGGTAGAGTTTCCTAAGTAAATGCCTGTCTTTGCAAAATCCTTTGTCATTTTGGATTATTAAACTTAGGAAGTTCAAGCCTCTGGGTCCCTCAATTTTCTGACTAAAAGAAAAACAGACACCTTTCTCATATAACCTATCCCGTTAGAAGTCACAGAAGGCTCACTAGAAATAAATGCAAAGGTCATTATTATTATTATTCATGACCAGATCATGATGATGTGGCATATCTCTGCAACATTTTCTTAAGTTTTTTCAAGGTTTAACAGTGAAAAATAAGAAACAGCTTTTTTGAAAGAAGAGGAAGAAAGAAAGAAAAGAGAGGAAGGAAGGAAGGAAAAATGGGTATCAACAGTTCGAATAAAAATTAAACTCAATCCTTGTGCACTGCAGGAGCTCCAAATGGTACTATTTATTTGCTGTTGGGTGCCAAAGTTAACCACTAAAAGAAAAGTTCTCTTCAATTATCTATTCAGGACGCACTGCCACACCTGCCGCCTGCCAATGCTACCAGCATTTTAACACGTTCTTCCTGTTCGAAGAGCAAACAGTGCCGTTTCCAATGAGAGCTGTCCATCAGCGCACAGACGAGAAGCGCTGGAAAGCGGGGCCCGTGCTCCCCAGAGGCTGGGCCCCTCGCCGCACACCTGATAGCGAGCGGAGCAAATTGGTGTCTCGAGGTCATTTCAGAAAATCAGATTACGTGCGTGGCAACACAAGGCACCGCTGCTATGCCATCTGCCTGGCCCACACCTGGCACGTTTAACCCCAAACGCTTTCTCCAGAGTCAAATCAGTGTGTTATCTCGAGCCAGTGTTTCAGGTTCTGTCAGACAAAGATCAATTACTCCTCATCGCTCGGGCTGGCAAGGCTAAATAAACAAATGTATGGTGTTATTAGGGATTAACAGGATTTTGCAAACTATACAACCGTTTGTGACTTCTAGACTTGGGGGATTATCTTGATGTCTTAACTCTAGAAGATGGTGGTCCAAAATACACACAGCGCCATAAGGTGTCCCCGACTTAAGAGTGGGTTGAGCTCCTAACATGTTAAATGGGTTGTTTGGAATGTAGAGTGTATAAAAGGTGGCTTGGTTCCTAGTGTGGCCCCCCCGAAGCCAATTTAGCCCATTGGATTGTAGCTGAACTACACAACTACTAGAATTATCCTGAATTCTGGGTCTTGAGAATGGGAGGGGGGGTCACACAGTAGGAGTGGAGGAAGAGGTGGAAGATACAGAAGTGGAGGAGAGGAAAGGAGAAAGCTGAAGAGGGTGGGAGGAAATGCAGGAGAGGGGAGAAAGGGGGACAAGCCTGGGCCTGGCTGCATGGCAGGCCTCCTGCCATCCACAGCTGGGAGCCGACAGCGGCCAGTGAAGATCATCTGAAACTTGGGTGTTTCCAAGTCAAGGGGTCGCTTTTATCCAGAATGGCTGCCTGGGGACTTCCCTGGTCGTCCAGTGGTTAAGAATCTGTCTTGCAAGGCAGGGGGCACCGGTTTGATCCCTGGTCGGGGAACTAAGATCCCACATGCCACGGGGCAACTGAGCCCACGCGCCACAACTAGAGAGCCCACATGCCACAACTAGAGAACTCACGTGCCACAACTACAGAGCCCGTGCGCCAAAACTAGAGAGAAGCCCGCACCCCGCCACGAAAGATCCCACATGCCGCAGCTAAGACCCGACACAGCCAAAAAAAAAAAAAAAAAAGGCTGCCTGAGTTTCATGGCACTTGGCAGTGAAGGCCACAAGGACAAATGGTGAAAACGCCTAGTTAACAAGTTCCGACTTTGCTTAAGTGCAGCTCAAGTGTGAATCAGGTAACCTAAAGCATGACGGAGGCGCAGTGTCTGTCTTGTCACTAAAACCATGGCTTAAACCGCAGGAAAAGTGGGAAAGCTGCTGGCTCTCAGGGAAGAAGAGGATAAACAGTGTACTCCAGGGCTTGAGAACATTTTCAGCCAAGGAAGGGCTGGTTTCTAAGGAGCCCGACAGCTTCCTTCCAGGCAGGGGCTGTGAAGCAAATGCAGCTGCTACCCTCAGAAAGGAAGGGGCGGAAAGGATTCGCATGCTGAAATCTCAGCTGAGAACTCCTGGTAGGGGAGAAGCTTCTGTCCCCACCGGGACAGACATCATTCGAGTGGAGAAAGTTTTCTGGATGAAACAAGATAAGAGGGGAACCTCAACATCAGATGCCCTTTGTCCTCTGCTGGAGGAACCCCACTCTCCCTTTGGTCCAGAAGAATTTCTTGAAAAAGGAAAACACCTTGATAATCTGCCTCACATGAAATCAACTTTAAAGATAGTACCCGGTCCCTTTCATCTTGGCAGATAATTCTTTCTGAGGGTAATCTGAGTCACTTCCTTTTGCAGTCTACAGATAAAAATGGAGAAAACATAAAGAAATTTTATACCTATCAAACATATTTTACTATACAGACGATCGTGTTTTATCTTGGTGGTAGAGTTTCCAAAGTGCCCTCACATCTTAAAGAAGTAACTGAAGGTCAGAGAAGTCCAGACCCAAAGGTGGCCTCGATCTCATCCCCCAAATGTGATGTACGTTCGCTACTAATTATAGCCGATGCCAAGAAAACACTCTTCGTGCTACTTTGTGGTCAGTGGCACTAGTGCCGTTTCCTCACGACGTCCCCTCCATCGGGGCGGCACACCTGTGAGATGCTTCCCTGACTCCACCCTGGAGGAGTCTCTGAATGGGCTGAGCCTTCTCGGACGTGAATTCCACCCCATCCTCAAGCTCGAGCCAGACTTACAGCAATCAGTGAAACCTGGTCTCTGCCACCAAAGAGGTGAAAACCAAGCTGTGCTCATCCGGGCCGACGGTCCACAAACCGAGGATACAGCTGTGGAGAATTCTCACAACCTCTGGTCCAATGTTCCCAGAGGCCTTTGGGAACCTAAACATCTATTCCCTTGAATGCCTAACCCTCTTGACTTTCTTCTTTTACTCCAGACCTCACCCATTAGGAAAGGAGCCCGGCTTGACTGTGGCCCATACAGCTTTCTGTCCTGCCACCTGTCCCTGGGGGCTAGATGGCTAAATTAGGTTTTTAAAATTATTATACTTTATCGTTTAGACCATTTTAGGACCGTATCCGAACTGAGCAGAAAGCATGGAAGGTTCTCGTATACTCTTTTCCACACAGAGCCTCTCCCCGCATCAACATCCTGCACCACCGCAGTCTGTTGCAATCGATGAACCAACACTGACGTATTGTTGTCAACCAGAGTCCGTAGGGTTCACTCCATGTTATACATTCGATGGGTTTTGACGAATGTATCATGACACGCATCCACCACTCTAGTATCATACACAGTAGTTTTACTTCCTAAAAATCCCCTGTGCTCCGCGTACTAAACGAGGTTTTGCATCAAACTGAGTCCCCCAGAGTATCAGTGCTGTCACCCCCAGCCTCTGAGCCTCAATCGTGCCCTGAGATCCTGCCTGACAGGTCCCACTGTCTTGGATTCCACTAGGTGTCGTGAGCATGAAACAGGGGCAGGCCTGTTACTCTACACGGTTGAAATTACTTGGGACTAGTCCTGCGGCTGGACCTGCAGCTCATCCTGGTTTCCTTCTCTTCCTGCTTATGTCCCACTTATAAGCCCTGCAGCTGAGTACGGCATCCATGTCTTCAGACCCGCTAGCACTGACCTGCCATAACGGAGCTCATCATCACAGACTCAGTTTATTTTCATGTTGAGTCGACTGGATTGTCCGATCAGTTCATTAAACTGCTGTTTCTCCCTTTGAATTCACAATTTTTAGGGAAATAGCTTGTGGTGCTTTCGGTCACGAGCGGTCCCATGCACAGACAGGATAATTAATTCCCGTACTATCACTGAGAGAAAGCTTTAGGGCTTGGAGCTGGAGCAAGAAAATTGACTTTCAAAGGGTTGGGACATCTCTCCCAGATCTTTGCTGCCTCTGTGTCCCAAAGCCATCGCGAATGGAGGTCTGAAGCCGCGGCCTTCTCTTCCCACACGCCACCACCAGCAAGGCCCACACACAGTGCCGAATCTTTAGGTCACCACTTGCAGCCAAGTCCCTAAGTCATTCTCTGCTCTTCTCATTTTCTTTCTTTGATTGGCCCAGAGAGGGCAGCTGGTGATTCTATGAGGTGGGCCAGGAGCCAGGGTGGGCAGGTAGACAGGTCAGTAGCTGTGAAGCCCCCCAGGTAAGAACTGCCAACGAGAGATGAGGGGATACTGAAAGGTGGGGTAGGGATTCCCCGTGTCTGGACTGTCAAGCCAGCCCCGCATGTTTAAGTTTGTCTGTGAAAATAAATCTCCCAATGACTAAGGAAGGGTCAGACCCTGCCAGGGTTGTATGAGCATATAATAGAACAAACCAGCAGTCTCTGGAAGATACCCAAAGCAAGTCAGTTCTAACCTTTTCTGAGAGAATAAAAAAAAAACACAACAAAAACCCTGCACTTCTGAGTAGAGCAGCTGTCCACTGTTATACATAAAGGTAAATACATATGGGGACAAACTGAGGGTATATACACGTGGATATGCTCTCTGTGAGTGCAGATTTGATTATGCTAAGTAAACCAGCAAGGATGACTATCTTACATTTCCTTTGTACATACGTTTCTCAGTAATATACAATAAGCGTTCGATTTACAAAACAGAAGCAACTGAAATTTATGGGGTGTAAACAGCTCAAGTGTATGAACATTTGACTGACGACACAGGGAGGCCCACCTGTCCGCATCTGCAGTCTTTTCAACCATGGCCACCAGCCGCTTGGGAGTCTGGTAGTGTGGCTTGGGAGCGTGTGTGTGTTTTTAAGAGCTATCTGCCTCAGAGAATCTGCATCATTTTCTCCTATAAGGAGTGGATTTTCTTTCTTTAAAAGTTTCAGTGAAACACGATCTCTTAAAAGAAACATAACTCAAAATCACTAACCCCAAAAACGGAAAGCGTTTGGAAAGATGTGTTTAAGACGAGTCTGACGTTTTTATACCTCATCACTTCTAGGAATTCTTTTTTTTTTCTCTCTCCTGAAAAAGCTCCCATCTGATAAATGACTTATTCTATATCCCAAGGGAAAAAAATTGAGGCCCTTAAAGGCTCCAACCAAGCCACTGCTGTCTTTTTTTTTTTTTTAATGTTTTGAATGGTACGGTAATTAAACCAAGTTCTGGGCAAGTCCCTCTACTTCACCAAGACTTCTTTTCATTTTCTCAGATATTCCTTGGAGGACTGTTATATATGAATAATATACTCATGGATGCCTGTTAGCAGCTAGGAGAGGTCACAGGTAGATTTTCGAACCTTACCTTCTAGTTCTCTGTCTCTCTCATTCTAGTAATAAGATGTTTGTTTATAGTCGCTAATCATCTTCCCCCTGTGCCCCTTCATGTCCCCCAGCTACATCCTCTCACTACACATTTTCCTTGCCAGTGATAAGAACAGTTATGTGGCATTAGCAAGAAATAGGTAAGAACCTCTGTTACATCCCTCTCTTAGGTGCTAGACTCTACTGCTGAACATTATCATGAAATCGAAAGAGGTTCCACATGTGTACCCTAATAAAGTGCTCAGAATTATTGTTTATTACATTGCTAAACTTAAATGGAAGTCAGAATTATGAGAGAAGTCCCAAAAGATTCATGATAATGTTGTCCATGCGCTTATGACTGTCAGTTACAGAGAGAACGTCTACTTCTGACCACTGGGATGGTTAGCCTTCTCTATCACCTCTAGCAGAATGAGAGAATCTTGGAGTTGCAAGTGGTCATCTAGTTCGGTGTTTTTCAGATTTTGGAACACGGTCCATTATTGAGATGTGAAGTCAGTCTAGCAATTGTATTAAATTGTATTTAATCTAGCAGTTGTATTAAAGAAATGAAAGTGGTCCAGCCAGACTAGATAGAATATATGAGTGGACTGTGTATAAGAAGGGTATTATTTTGAGAACAGTTTTTTAAGTTATATATACTTATGTGCATGAATACTCATAACGTAAAATGTCTTTCTTACTGTGGTTCACAGTTAAAAGAAAAACAAAAAACTGAAAGTCACTGCCTAGACGACCCCTCTAGGTGATGCCTTTTAACTGCACTAGGTAATGGTCCTCTGCTTCCCTCCCCCGATAGGGCGCTATTTAAATATCCACTTGAACCTCACCAGCGGTGATGAACTTATCTACTCACGTAATAGGCAATTTTACTTTCGGCTCGAATTGTTACAGGTCTTTCTTGTAGTGAGCCAAAAATCTGTACCTGTACCCTATTAGGTGAGGTTTTCATCTTCCGAGCACCACAGACTCATTTTCTACCCCTTCCACAGGACTGTCCTTTCGGTATTTGATGACGGCTATCATTTTCCCATTGTTCTATTTTCTTCGGCAACTCCTCCTGCGGCATCTTCTATAACCCTCCTGAGCATATCATACCTCTTGTCTTGAAGCAGCAAGTATGTCAGCGCCTTCGTGAGAAAGGATGCTTAGAATTCAGTACAGTTCTCCGTGTTTGACTTAACAAACCAGAGCACCGAGGGAATACCATCTTCTTGATTTTGATACCATACTTCTTTTAATCTGGCCCAAAAGAATATTCATATTTTTAGCCATATCATACAGTTGACTATTACCAAATTTATAGTCAACTAAAATGTAATTTTCATAGCTATTTCTGCTAAGTCTCACTGACTACTCCCTGAAATTTACTTAAATATTGTTTTGAGGGGAGAAGGAGTGTCGGTTGAGGGTTACATCTATTCTTGTTAAAATGTATACCTATTGTTTAAGCTTGTGCAGATCTTTTTTTTTTTGGCTGTACGCGGGCCTCTCACCGTTGTGGCCTCTCCCGTTGCGGAGCACAGGCTCCGGACGCGCAGGCTCAGCGGCCATGGCTCACGGGCCCAGCCGCTCCACGGCACGTGGGATCTTCCTGGACCGGGGCACAAACCCGAGTCCCCTGCATCAGCAGGCGGACTCTCAACCACCGCGCCACCAGGGAAGCCCGATTGGACTTATTTTTGGTTAGCAAGAAGCAATATGAAAGAGTAATGAGTGGAAAGCGAAAAACAGGGAGGGAGTTTGCAGATTTACTAAGTTTGACCATTAAAATCTGCAAGCAAATAAGTCTGCTATTTATTGAAGCATAAAAGACATTAGGTACTGATGCTTCAAGGCAAAATAAGAAGATAATACTCCAGTTTCCTGGTCTCTATCTCATAGGATTTGAAGACCCTCCTTCATTTTTCTCTTCTTTGATATCTGGAGGTCTGGACATCATGATGACTTTAAGAATTCAAATAAGATTTATCCATTACTTAGTGCTGCAGCTGCAACAACCTTTAATTTCAACCCTTTCCTCTTCATCCATCCCAATACCTATGCACCTGCAAGTCCAACCAGTCATCACAAGAATGAAAAATGCAAAGCTGGGTTTTGACCTATGGTCACTTAATCTTCGACAAAGGAGGCAAGAACGTACAATGAGGAAAAGACAGTCTCCTCAGCCAGTGGTGCTGGGAAAGCTGGACAGCCACTTATAAATCAATGAAGTTAGAACATACCCTCTCACCATACCCAAAAGTAAACACAAAATGGCTAAAAGACTTAAACACAAGACATAACACCATAAAACTGTTAGAAGAGAGCATAGGCAAAACATTCTCTGATATAAATTGTACCAATGTTTTCTTAGGTCAGTCTCCCAAGGCAATAGAAATAAAAACAAAAATTAACAAACGAGACCTAATGAAACTTACAAGCTTTTGCACAGTAAAGGAAACCATAAACAAAACAAAAAGACAACCTAGAGACTGGGAGAAAATATTTGCCAGTGATGCAACCAACAAGGCTTAATTTCCAAAATATACAAACAGCTCATACAACTTAACAACAACAACAAAAACAACCCAATCAAAAAATGGGCAGAAGACCTAAAGAGACATTTCTCCAAAGAAGAAACACAGATGGCCAAGAGGCACATGAAAAGATACTCAACATTGCTAATTATTAGAGAAATGCAAATGAAAACTACAATGAGGTACCACTTCACGTCAATGAGAATGGCCAGCATTAACAACAACAACAAAAACAACCCAATCAAAAAATGGGCAGAAGACCTAAAGAGACATTTCTCCAAAGAAGAAACACAGATGGCCAAGAGGCACATGAAAAGATACTCAACATGGCTAATTATTAGAGAAATGCAAATGAAAACTACAATGAGGTACCACTTCACGTCAATGAGAATGGCCAGCATTAAAAAATCTACAAATAAGAAATGCTAGAGAGGGTGTGGAGAAAAGGGAACCCTCCTACACTGTCAGTGGGAACGTAAGTTGGTGCCGCCACTGTGGAAAACAGTACGGAGGTTCCTCAGAAAACTAAAAATAGAAGTACCATATGATCCGGCAATCCCACTCCTGGGCACATATCCAGACAAAATTATAATTCAAAAAGATACGTGCACCCCTATGTTTATAGCAGCACTATTCACAATAGCCAACACACGAAAACAACCTAAATGCCCATCAACAGATGAACAAAGAAGACATGGTACATATGTACAATGGGATACTACTCAGCCATAAAAAAGAACGAAATAAAATGACATTTGTAGCAACATGGACGCAACTAGAGATGACCATACTAAGTGAAGTAAGTCAGAAGAAGAAAGACAAATACCATATGATATCACTTATATGTGGAATCTAAAATATGACACAGATGAACCTATCTATGAAACAGAAACAGAACCACAGACATAGAGAACAGACTAGTGGTTGCCAAGGGGGAGGGGGCTGGGAGAAGGTAGGAGCGGGAGTTTGGGATTAGCAGATGCAAACTGGTATATATAGAATGGATGAACAACAAGGTCCTACTGCATAGCACAGGGAACTGTGTTCAATATCCTGTAGTAAACCATAATGGAAAAGAATGTACATATATATGTATATCTGTATAACTGACTCACCTTGCTGTGCAGCAGTAATTAACACAACATTGTCCATCAGCTATACTTCAACAACAAGAAAGCTGGGTTAGGAACGGGAGGGAAAAGGGATATTCTGCACCTCTATACACTAGTGGTCATGTGTTACGAAGCTCACAAAAAATTACATGACAGGTAGTTTCATTATAATTTTGCTGATGAGGGAGCCACTGTCAAGGATAAAATTATTCCAAGGTCACGTATGTGCCAGAATGACTGTATCTATGTGTGTGCCTCTGTATGTGTTTGTTAAACGAAGATTCCCTGTGTATACATGTGCATATGTGTAATGAGCAGCTGATGTTCAAGTGAAGAAAAATACAAACTCCTAGAAACAGTTCAGAGCAATTAAAGTCTTCATTTTAAATATTAGTCATGGAAAACATATGTCTAAAGGCTATGACATTTCAGTGAATGCGTGAGAGGCCTAATATAAATGCCATTTATAACTGGAATCTAAAATATTAAATTACTCTTCAATGAAACATATGAGTAATAGTAATTTCTCCACATACAGGGGGTAGACATTATTACTGCCCATGAGACGGCTAGACCAACCTTTGATTATCAAGATACAATTAATATACAAGGGTGACACATGTGTGTCATGTATCCTCAGGGCTCGTAAGTATAAAAATAGTAACACACTGTGAAAGTAATGGTAAGACTTAGAGGTCCCATTATTATGAATTCACTTGACGTTCACTGCAGTCACACTGGTCTTAACGAATTCATGTGGCATGTGCCTACTATCTGTACTTCCAAACACACTCCACTGTAAGTCAGTCTAATGCATTCAGAAAAACTATGCCTTTATGTGTTAAAAAAAAAAAGGAGCCCTTGAAATCATACACTGAAAAGTTACAGATTGTTATTTTATTTTTCCGGCAAGAATTACTGTAGGTAAACAGCAAATAACTTTGTTTCATCATAAAAATATATTTTACTCAATCTTTAATGGCATTTGGCTTCTGAAGACGCACACTTAAATAGATACGTGTACAACAGAGCATTCAGGGAAAAAACATTAATACATGGATGAATAGTGAGGAATTTTAATCATAAGTAGACAAGCACAGTCAACACTGAAGGGAAGGATAAATACTGAATAGCTTTCAAATAGTGCATAGTCAAGGACTGAGTGTTGTCTACAAAACACAGATACGGCATCTGCCAACACCAGGCTCTTCTTCTGTCCCCCAGGTGTACAGTCTTCTACTCTGCTATTTTTTTCCCTTGGACCTGCTCAGATTTCTTTGAGGCTCGGTGTTCATTTTTGGGATAGCTCTAAGTGATCACAAAATATATTCAATTCCTGCTTGCTAGTGACTAGGACGTGATATCTCCTGTGGGTCATTTTCTGGTCATTCGCCCTGGCAGCTGGCAGTAGGCCCTGAATTTATTTGGGGGGATATCTTGTCTCCAAAAGTAAACAGTAAGCACCTCAAGTAAACTAGATGAGCAATGTTTCACGGGTGTTTTCTTTATTTGTCTTGTCCTACCCTTCCAAAGTGCTTGGTGCATTGCTGGACATTCCTAGCTTCATGCTAGCTCCAAATTTCTTGTGTGATAAACACCTGGATTTAACTTTTAAAAATCTCTCAACCACCCCATATTTTCCTGTGAGAATTTTTGTCTTGGTTGCCGATCTTGTTTCTTTAACAGATTACACTCCTTCTGCATTTTCCATGCACACACAAACACGCAAAATCTACTGTACCTCCTCAAATCTCCTTAAATCTAGAGTTTCATTTTTTGTTCTACATCAACTTTACACACAAAGCCTCGTCATCGTACAACAGTGCTGAGATCTCAATATCTTTTAAAATCAATCCATATATCTCTGCAGTATATGCTAAATGTTTGCAAAGGACCTGCCATAAAGTAACTTTGGGTCTAGTGTGCAAATAAGCAATGACTTCATCTAGCGATCCTTTGTCATGATGGAGTAAAACAGGGATGGATGCTTTGGGATCTCACTGCAGCAGGGTAAAGGGGAGTGTAAGGAGGTTTCCTAGAGAGAGATCACTTTTCAAGACATTTTTTTCTCTGAGATACTGAAGGCCTCCAGAACATTGTAGGCGTTGTCACTGATGTCAGAATGGCTGTACTCTCAAGTCTGTGACGAATTTCTTTTACTCCCTTAGTTTGCAGCCTAGATGTAACATTCCTGGAACTCTTCAGTTTGCCCTCGCAAAGCCATGTTTAGAGAATATGGTTCCTCTACGTTGTAGTTCTTGTTCTCTAAAGACTTGTTTGTCTTGATAGTTAACTAAACCGTGAACTCAGGGAAGAAACAAGCTAAAGCCATGTTGATTTTCCTTGGGTTCCTAATATTGAGCTCAGTGTCTGAAACTTAACAGATCCTCAAAAAGTCACTTTCAGTGGATGAATGACATAGTGATGGCGTTTGAGTTGAACATCCAAGAGAAAACAGAAGAAAACTGGTTAGAACAAGAGGGTATGTGAGGCTGAGGTAGAGACAGGGGATGGGAGTTGGGGAATAATCTGAAAAGATGGCCCTTGAATGACACGTGGGAGTTTCTGACCGTCTCCTCTAAGATCAGGAAGAAGACAAGGACATCCACTCTCACCACTATCGTTCAACATAGTTTTGTAAGTCCTAGCCATGGCAGTCAGAGAAGAAAAAGAAATAACAGGAATCCAAATTGGAAAAGAAGAAGTAAAACTATCATTGTTTGCAGATGACATGACACTTTACACAGAAAATCCTAAAGATGATACCAGAAAACTACTAGAGCTCATCGATGAATTCGGTAAAGTTGCAAGAAGTTTCAACGATATCTTGAAGATTAAAGGGAAGCATTAGAACATTTTAATTGGGGAAATGACATAAGCACATGGTATTTTTAAAAGATGCCTCTAGGGCCTCCCTGGTGGCGCAGCAGTTGAGAGTCCGCCTGCCGATGCAGGGGGCGCGGGTTCGTGCCCCGGTCCGGGAGGATCCCACGTGCGGCGGAGCAGCTGGGCCCGTGAGCCATGGCCGCTGAGCCTGCGCGTCCGGAGCCTGTGCTCCGCAACGGGAAAGGCCACAACAGAAAGAGGCCCGAGTACAGCAAAAAAAAAAAAAAAAAAATGCCTCAAGCATGAGCATGGAAGGTAGATTGGAAGGAAATGAGTGGCTCTCTGGTGACAAATCAAAGTCTATTTTACCTGTTCAGGTGAGAAATTATGAAGCCGTCAATGGAGAGGCGAGCCAAAAAAAAAAAAAAAAGACGAGACAGATAAAGGGATTTTGGCAGAGGGAAACTCCTCAGTGTCTGATTAGATGCTGAAGAGAAGGAAAACAGAGGAAAATACACTTATGTACAAGACCACGAATAGAACATGATTGCAAGGACCATGAGAAAAGAGGAAGCAGACTGTGGCAGGCTTGGATTTTCAGTTGTTGAACTTCTAGGTGGTGATTATGGCAGTTAAGCAGAAAAGGGCCGTGGACAGCTGAGAAGGAATATATCAGAGTCATTAACAGCAAAGATTCTGGAACTAGACTGCTGGGTTCAAATCTTCATCCCGCCACCAACGATGTGTGTAACCTTGGGCGAGTTACTTAACTGCTTTGGGTCTCAGCTTTCTCATTTATAAAATGGGAAAAATAACAGTGTCCACCTTACAGGGCTGCTATGAGGACTAAATGCTTTCGCTTGTATAAAGTAAAAGCCCTTGAATACTGCCTGGCACAAAGTAAGCTTTATATAAATATCCGACGTTGTTGTTCTTGTTGTTCCATGGAGGTACTGAGCTCTGCAGAAAAATCTGGAATGAATATATAAATTTTGGAGTATTGACACAAAGGTGAATATCAAAGTTTAGGGATGAAATAGATCAAAATATACAAAAAATAACCTTTCTCTGTAACTTTAAACCACCCTTCTCTCCAGGGACTGCAAAGCTTCACGTGTCAAGAACTACTAACACCATCTTCTCTTGGTTCCCTTACTCTTCTGGCATGCTTGCATTTGCAGATCTCATCTAGGATGTTTTGATGTGTGAGTTCTGACTTAGAATTTTTACATATTTAGACCAAAATCTCCCTTGCGCCTATTCTTCATTACGCCTCATCTTCATGCTCTGATTTCGAGCACTCAAGTGCACAATGAACTAAACACGTTCTTACCTTTGCTTATATTTGAATTTTTTTGGGGGGCGGGGGGAACTTAGAAGTAATCAAACGGATGTATATAACCCATTTCTTTCTGGTTACTGTAGCCAATATATTTAATGTCTCTCCCTCCCTCTCTCTTACACACACACACACACACACACACACACACACACACAGAGTTTAAAAGAAGTAAAGGTGTTATCTCCATAACTGACTAGAGAAAGTAGCATTAAATAGATTTGTGAAATGTATAGTTTCACGAACAAGTACAGTTTTAAGAGAACTAAAGATTGTCTAATCTAGCTCTTACATTACAGATGTACTGTGGACCCAGAAGGATTACGTGACGTGCCTATGATCACACGAGAATTTGTCTGCATGCTGCATTTTACAATACAATTTAGCTGGAATACAAAATCTGTAGTACAGAGAGAGACTCTATGCCCAATTGTGTATCTAAAAATATTCACTATGAAATCATAATTTTTATCACAGCTAAAGATGTTCACAATATTTTACTGAAAGCACTTTTATGCTAATACAAGACACACACACTTGCCAGAACTACATTCCACCAGACTTATTATCTGTACTTATAAAAGCTTTATCAATAAGACAACTGTTATGTTTGTTTCTATACTGTCAGTACACCTACATTTACTATTTCATTTCATTCTTACAGTGTCTCTGTTATTCAAAAAGGGATGAACTGAATTTCTATAAAATGTTCTTTTGGGACTTGCTAAAACACATGGTATTTTGTGAAAAAGAGAAGCAGTATTTAGATTTTTATCAAAGTTGTGTACAAGCTTAATTTTATTACAACTTTAAAAACTTCCCAAATTAAAGAGGTCTTTTTCAAGAACTGTGGGATAGACTTTCTCATACACACACACATGCCTGTATGTCAGGATTCAAGCACTAAAAAAATATTATTAATGACTGTCCAGACAGTATAGAAGCAACTCTATATTTGTGTAACAGTAAGTGGGAAATAATAAAACAACCAGGAAGTTTCTCTAGCACCACGAAGAAGAAAGACTAACCATCCCCTAGGTTTGTTCAGCCATATATACTTTTGCTTCCAAAATGACATTCACTACATAGATTAGGAGAAGTGATGAAAGAAACATTAACATATGATTTTCAATTTTTAAAAATTCATACAGTATGTTAAGGAAGTGGTATTCACTTTTTCTTTGTTAAGACCAAAGTGTCAGAATATTTTAAGTGAACTGATTTACATAAGTAGATAAATTATTAATGTAGAAAACTACAAATTAATGTCCACTTTTCTGGCTTAAAAGCAAAGTCATACCTAAAATAATATATTTTAATAGCACTCATCTGTGCAGACTTCCAACAATGACTTTCAAGACAATCATTACTTAGTACCATTCAACAGCCTTCAAAAATGATTAATTGGCAGTACTATCTCTGCATCTATTTTTTTTTTTAAAGAAGTCCTAAAATACGTATCTCACATAATGGGAAATTCTACCTGTTCCTTACTTTGTCAAGGAATAATTTTAAAATGCATATATTTATATAATATAGTTCAGGAATGTAAGAACCCATCTTTCATTATCTTTTCCTAGGGTTTTTAAAATTTTTATTTTTTTCTGAGAATTGGGATAAGAGAAGCAGACAGAATATGTGGAAATACATATGAGAAAATATATATAAAATCAATTTCTATTTTATTTGGAATAATCCACATATGTATCAATATTTACTTTAGAGTGACTCTATTTATACTTCATAATGTGAACATGAATTATCTCTTCATTTTAAAATAGTGAATTCAACTTTTATTTCTATTTTATAATAAAGAAGCCTAAAATCAATAACCAAGTAAAATTGTAAGCTTGAATCTTAATATAACCTTTCCTGTTCAACAGGGCATTTACCATTCCATGCCATCTTGATGAAGTGAATATGTGTCAGATTTACCAGAATACTCAAAAATCCAATTTTTCTTTTTTTTAAGAGAGACCATAAATGGCATTCCTAAACCATCAAGTCTTGGAAGGCATTTTAAAGAACAATCTTACAGACAGAATCAAAATTACTTTGCAAGACACTAACAAATAATTTTAATTTTAAAATATATTCAATGGCAGGTTTGTTTTATATGCAAAATGTAAAACTACATTTTTGGGGAAGGATGGGAGATGGAATGCCTTGACAATTTCAAGTCATCAGAGAGCATACTTGAAAATTCTGAAGACAGATGGAAAATTATTTGCTCCATAGCACAAGACTCTGGAGACACATCAAAGGGTACAAGTTCTGCACAGCCTACATCACATGATGGATCCCTATTTTTAAAAATAACATGACTGCTAATAATGACAGAGGTTATCATTGCTAACAATAGCTACCACTGTTGTTATTATAATTCTTACCGACATGCAAGATGTTCCTACCAAAATGATTTGCTGTACTCATGCGAAGAATCAGCACAAAAAAGGAAGAATTTCTGTAGTCCTATTTGAAAACGCCATAAAAATGACTACAATGAATTCTGTCCTCTTGCCCAGATCAGGGCAATTGACACAGTGCATTCTTTCCAAACGGAATGCCATGACTTCCTGTACTGACCAATTTTACTGGAGTAGGACAAACTGAGGCCGTTTAGACTCATAAAGATGTTTGCAGCATTTAAGCTGTCCCAGATACATTACTGACTGGATGGATGCCTCAGCACATCCTTGTGGGCTGCCACAGATAGGCAAAGTGCAACCTGTGGATGGCAAACTACCATCTGGTGGTACTGGGTCATCCCCAGGTACACATGAAAAATATTCCCTCATCAAACTGCAAACAAAAAATAGGTTATCTGAATATAAATTATAATCTCAACTTGGTGCAAGCATACTAAAATACAAATAGCTAAATTAAAATGAAGAATTTTACTGAACCTGATCTCAGATCAACTGCTTTGGAAATATTACAAATGGCATTACTGAACCAGAAATGTACCCTGATGGATAATTTACAAGTGGACAAAATAATTACAAATGTGTACTATGGTTAGCTGAAAATAAGGTTTTCCATGAACTCTGCTTAAAATCAGGATTGAAAAAAGGTAAAATTAGCTATTTGGAGAATCTTAACAAATGATAGCTTCCCGTAACTGGAATTTCTAATTATATACGCACCCCGAAGCACACAGATATATGTTGTTAGACTGTTGCCTACTATACTATTCCATTTGTGCAAATATTTTATATAACTTTTAAAAATAAGCAATCAGCTTTCCAGGTGATTTAAACAGAGCCCAGATCAAATGCTGAAATTCCTGAACTAGGATTGTGACTGTAAATAAATTACTGAAAGTAAAAACAAAACAAAACAAACCCCACATGATTGTAATTTAAACTGCTTAGATTTGCACGGGGATTCCGGGAAGATGGCGGAAGAGTAAGACGCGGAGATCACCCTCCTCCCCACAGATACACCAGAAATACATCTACACGTAGAACAACTCCTTCAGAACACCTACTGAAGGCTGGCAGAAGGCCTCAGACCTCCCAAAAGGCAAGAAACCTGTGGGAAGCAGCCGCATAGCACAGCGAGATCAGCTCGGTGCTTTGTGACCACCTAGAGGGGTGGGATAGGGAGGGTGGGAGGGAGGGAGACGCAAGAGGGAAGAGATATGGGAACATATGTATATGTATAACCGATTCACTTTGTTATAAAGCAGAAACCAACACACCATTGTAAAGCAATTATACTCCAATAAAGATGTTAAAAAAAAAACAAACCTGCTTAGTCTCAGGCTTATCTGAATTTCTCTCTCTGTCTCACACACACACACACACACAGAGGCACACACATATGATGGTAATTTCTCAGCCCATTCTGACTTCTCCGGCTATTTTTGAAGTTGTTTCAGTAGCTTATTCTGGAGCTTTCTGATAGCCATTGCCAAGGAAAGGTTTGTCTAAAGAGAGAAAACACGTAGTGGACAATTGTGATTCTTACAGTGAAAGTGAAGTCCTAAAACTCAGTATTGCCCATGGAGTAAAAGAGAAGTTTGCAGTCCAGAAGCTGCCTTGGGAAGGCGCATGGGGCCTTTTGGGAACTGCAGTGCTATTGCCTGCAGATGAATGAGTGGGTTTCTCAGCACCCAGGCGATTTGCAGTGAGCGGGAGTCCCCTCTGGTCACTTGCCACTGGGTTCTTTAGAGGATATTATTGCAAGGCTTTGAGGACCCTGATCTAAGTAACAGAAGCTACAGAAAGAAGGCATAGCGGCTGGGTGATCTTCACCTTGTAAGGGATGCTGGAGAGGAAACTCAGCCAGGTTTCTATTTAGCGATGAGGCCAGTATCGCTGCCTTTGGGAATTTGGCAAATAGTTTCTCATGACAAATTTACCATTCTGTGAGATTTGGTGGCTCAAACACTGTGTACTGTGTGCACTCAACCTGAGGAATACGAACACTGAATCTTGCAATTTGTGTAAATTTATTATAATATGTAGCTGTATAAAACCATACATAAACAAGACAGTGGTCAAGCCAATGCAGTCTGCCAATTTACTGTAAACGTATGTCAAATCCATTTTAATCTGTTATATATTCAAGATGGCCAAAAACCACAATTATTTTTAAAGGATCACTTAGATGGTTAAATGTCAACACAGCTTTTTTAAAAGTTGTGGAACTCAGTCTAAAGCATGGTAAACTTGACAAACATTTCTCACAGTTTTTTTTTTCCCATTTAAAATCAAATTTCTATTACTGCTGTTGGCTGAATCAATAAATGAAACCCTCAGAGAGAATGAGGTGATGTTCACCGGCTGGCTTGTCTTGATTTTGCTGCCTAGTAATCTTGAAAATCCCACACAGTGAGCACTCAGGGGGGTCAGGGATAGGGAAGCTTGGAGACAACCCAAGGGAAACATAAATGCTTACTGCCCGACACTCACCAATCGTACTGATGGCAGGTATAATAATAATCACCATCATTTCTGTCTATACTTAGTATGCAGTGTGTATAGAAAACCCCATTCGTGTCTTGATTTTGCTGCCTAGTAATCTTGAAAATCCCACACAGTGAGCACTCAGGGGGGTCAGGGATAGGGAAGCTTGGAGACAACCCAAGGGAAACATAAATGCTTACTGCCCGACACTCACCAATCGTACTGATGGCAGGTATAATAATAATCACCATCATTTCTGTCTATACAGTACTTAGTATGCAGTGTGTATAGAAAACCCCATTCAGTCCCCCAAATCACCATGCAAGGTAAATGTCATTTTCCCATTTAGAGGAAACAGTCTTTAGAAAGGTAAGGAGAAACTCAATGGCAAAGCCAAAACTCCCGCTGGCTGCCTGACTGCAAAGCTCAGGCTTGTTCCACAGCCTACCCTCTAAACGGTCTACTGAGATGATCTTCCGTGATCATCTTCAAGTAGCCCAGCCCAGGATGCAATTCACTTCCCTTTGACTGAAGCCAGAAATTTATATGTCTTGTTTCCGGAGCCAACCATCAGAGTGGGAAATCTTTTCCTGTCCATATAGTTCCCCAGAGGCGGGTCTTGCCAGCAAGAGGTGTTCATCGAAGCCCAGACACCATACTTCCCTTTTCCCTAGCATCCTTCAGGGACATACAGGGGTCTGGATATAATGGGGCCAGGACTAACTTGGGTAGATAGATGTTGAGAGAGGTCTCCCAGATTTGATCTTCTAGATTCTATGCCTTTCACCTGATGGGTTCTAGACTGCTGGGAGGTCAGATATCTCCACGTGTTTTGTTTCAGGTAATTGTTGTCAGATGTGCTCATAACAGTGTCAATGTTAAGAATTAAAAGATAGAAAAATCAATCAATCAATCACGCTGCCGATCTATCAACCTATCCATCCGAGCGTGTACGTCGGAATCCCATCACAGCTCTGTTACGGCTCACTATCTTCTGATTGAAAATGTTTTGCCTTCTCTAATTGACAAGAATTATTTTTCTAGAACAAAGACATTGCATTGCACATTTTTATATTCCTAATAATGTTTTTATGGTAAATACATAATCCATGAACTGCAGGTAACATAATTATGATTTTCAACAACTGCAGACACTTCATTATTTTCCCTATTTGGCTATATCCCACCAATAATGAGTCACATTTAAATTTCTCTCAAACAAACACGTCTCTAGAGTATATATTTTGGATAAATTACATTTAATTTTCTATTAGAAGATTACATTTTTAATCTATAAAAACACATTAGGGCTTCCCTGGTGGCGCAGTGGTTGGGGGTCCGCCTGCCGATGCAGGGGACACGGGTTCGTGCCCCGGTCCGGGAAGATCCCACATGCCGCAGAGCAGCTGGGCCCGTGAGCCATGGCCGCTGAGCCTGCGTGTCCGGAGCCTGTGCTCCGCAACGGGAGAGGCCACAGCGGTGAGAGGCCCGCGTACCGCAAAAAAAAAAAAAAAAAAAAAAAAAACACATAGCAGGTGCCAAAGTAATTGTGAGCTATCTTGGGATCCTAGGACTCTGAAAATTGTACAGATACTGTCTTTAGGTTTATTTTCTGGTTGTAATCTACTACACCCCTTTTCTTTTTAACCCGGAACTCATTTTCATGTGAAGGCTCGGCGCCTCAGAAAGAAGAGGTTGGTCATGAACACTGCAGCACAGTAACAGTGTGTTGTTAATAGCAATGCTATAAACTTTCTTTATCGAGATGCACCTATGTAAGTACATAAGAAAGGGCTCAAAAGCTTAAGACTTAACTCATCCTAGCAGTTGATTTTTATCTGTGATTCATGTAGCTGAAAATTAGACAAGTGCAAGCTAATGACCTCCTTTTTTATATCACTAATTTTCAGTTATGCTTCAGTGTTATCACATACACTTCTAAATGAGCCATATTCTTCATAGCTAATTGGTGGGACCAGTGAACTGGATCAACAGGCCATGGTACTTTGTCTTATTCCCAGTTTGAGTCCTTACTGGGTATTTAAGCTGACAATGTGAACGAGGCAAGCTTCCAGACTTCAGCTGTGCTACCAGGAGGGCCACGCAGAGATATGGGCAAGATGGCTTGTGTGTGCGCCATTCATCAGAGCGCACATTAAAAGGAAAGGAAGCGTATGCGGTTTTCATCCTTCTGGACCTGGTGTGTTTCGCTTTCGTGCTGAGGTGCGTTGGGGGAGTGAGGGCTTAAAGCTGGTGTATTGTCAAGGTGGTGAAGTCTGGACCTGGTGTACTGTCAAGAAAAGAAAGATATTTTTGCAAAGTGTTTTCACAAAATCAAGTCTTAGACACACTCAAACACGTATTACAGGGTGCCCCCCCCCGCAAGTTTTTGAGTGTCATTCTCATTCCTCTATGCATTTTAGGAGTTTTAAATGTTATAGTAAAATTCTTCACCCATAGCTTTATATAAAAAGTGAAGTGTTTAAAATGAGATATCTTTGAAATAAACATTTTTAATTTCAGTAAGAATTGGTTCACTTAAAACAGGTGTTCCAATCATCTTCAGGCATCAACTAGTTTTATTTTGTATTACTTATTTAGCGGGTGTAGCTTATGTGTTTTCAAACTAATTCACTGTTGATCAAAACTGAAATGCCTGGTTCATTCACCATGATACTAAGGTAAGCATCAATGTAGCATTAAAGAATTAACTGTATCAGTATTAACCCTTTCCAATTTCATATACTAATGATGTTATTCATGTTTTCTACTTGGTGTGTTTTTAATAGTTACTTTACTGTTTGAAAAACTATTTAAAAATATTTAAAGCGTTCACTTAAAAAAATCTTGTTTTTTTGCCACCTAATAATGGTCTGTGTTTTTCACATGAAATGGAAAAATCAAAGAAATACTGTTTTTTTTTTAAGTCTCCTTTCACTGTACCTTTAGTACATCTAATATAAATTAGACAAGTAATGAATAATGTACCAGCAGGAATCTTCTTTCCTTTGGCATTAATCTCTTAGTTTTATATAGAAACATTACTATTTCTAGCTTCGAGAACACAAATGTGTACTACGAGGAATGAATTATAGACCTGACAGACTATAGACAGGTTAAAACTCAGTTTAAAAGTGTCCTTTCAATACTTTATTGTACTGAATTCTGAAAATAAATTAGGAAAAAATATTGACTACGATTAAGATAGGTGGTGTTCCTTTAGGTTTATTTCAAAAGAGATCATCAGTGACTACAAGTTAAAATCACTACAGTTCATCTCAATTTATGCTTTAAATTCTCATCTTGAAAATAATTAACAGGAATGCTAAAAAGGAAACTTGGGGCTACCAATTAATATTATCTAAAGAAAAACACCTTCAGCTTTATTTTGGGTAATCTTTTATTTTTTCTTTCTGTATCAAGAGTCTTTCTGCTCTCAGTAGGTATGCATATTGTTTCAGTTTTCTATTTACAAAACAATCCTAGAAGAAATCTCATTGACTTTTGATTTTCATAACTCTTTATATCAATATTTAACAGAAGTAGGTAATCATTTCCAGGATAGTTAGCCCGGCCTTACATAAAATTAGGCAAGGTAGGAAATTACTTTCATTACTGCCTCTTTCCCCTCTCCTTTCAAAGAGGAAGAAATTAATTCATCTGCTAGGCTACACGTTAAAAAAAAAAAATTAGTTCTGATCTTTATATAGTTGTGTAATCTAAATTAGTACCTGATTCTCTAAAGTCCACAATTTAGGACAGAACAGAATCTACTGCAGCAACTAATTAAACACTTACTGTAAGGTTAAGTTTTTCATTAAATCAATAGGCCCCTCATGTCAGTTACAAAGCCCTAATTACTATGCAGTAAATTTAGATTGAATTTGAATTAAGAACTGATTTCAATCTAACTGCAGCATGTAAATATTGTAAATTACTAGAATTACAGTTCAATAAAATTGAATGGATTTCACTTTAGATAAACCAAATGCAAATGAGAAGAAAAAAAGACCTGATGAAATTTCTTCCAAACATCTTGCCAAGAAGCATTATGCATCGAATACAGGACGTTGTTTTGGCAACAAGCATGTCACAGATCAATAGTTCTACTTCCCTTTAACATGTTTTAATATCTGATTATCTATAGTAAAAATGAATAAATTTAATCTCTCCCAAGTGATCAAGCAAAATGATGGTTAATGTGACCGCTTACTGTGTTGCTTTAGTTTGATGACTGTATTGTTGTGCTAAAGCACAGTATGAAATCAGGTTATCAGGTTATAACTAGCTGGGATAAAATACACACACAGGCACACATGCGAGAGCTGGGAAATAAAACAAGCCATGTTCTAAGCATAAGTCAGATCCTTTAAAGTCAAAAAAGAAAAAAACACAAACTAAAAATGTGCAGACACTAAGCTCTAATTGAAAAAATATATAAAATTGAAAACAGTCGAAAGTTTCTGAACCTTTCATTTTGCCTTAAATAAGTATTCTATGCACAGGAAATAAACTAAAAAGATCAAGGCGCCGAAGACAAGCTTTGACAACATAGAAAGAAGAGCTCAGTACTGATTAGCAGTAGCAAGGGGTAGGTTGGCTGATAAAGAACTGCTCGTAACACCTAACAATTTCTGCACAGCCTTCTGAAAGAAAAGTTGGAAAGATTTTTATAATCAGATGAGTAACGCAGCCCAGACTTGTGCTCATCAACTTCCACCACCTTTCTTTTGACTTGGGCAGAAGAACCCAATCAAATATAAAATATCAACATGATATATGTAGTACAACCATATTTAAGAAGATTCAAGGAAAAACAATCTTTAGAAAAGCAATTAGCTCGCAATGAAACTGTAAGTCAAAATCTTCTTAAAAAGTACCTGTGGTGGAGATAAGCCAAGGATATTCCACATCATTTGTTTTTAATTCTTAACATATATTTTGGTAAGACTTTCTCCCAGAATTATTTCTGAGACCTGCAGGTAAGTTGGAAAGAGTTCCACCTTATTACAGCTAAGGATTAAATCCACAGAATGATCACGATTGTTTCTGCTTTCCTTTCTGATGAGGTTCACTCAATTAGTATCATAGTGTGAATGAAGTCCTATTTGTGACAACAAATGGTAAAATTATACCTCTCACTGTAGATAAGTGTCACAGCAGTCTCAAGCTGTAAAAAAATAGTAATTAAAAAAAAAACAACAACAACCTTTCCAAAAGCAATATTAACTGGCACGACAGATACAGGCTCTGGACCAGTCACTCTGAAACCACTGGGGAATATCTGTCCAGTCTCAACCTGACGGTTCTTATTAAGTCTTTCCAGTATAAGCCCCAAATTCTCTTTACACTGTTTCAAAGAAGAAATTCAGATGTAGCCACTTACAGTTGTATTCTTATATTTCTGTAAAATTCTTCTGCTTTTGCCTGAAAAGGGCAGTAATATACACGCAAAACAGTGACAATTATTTTTAGCATCCGGAATACTCTGTCCTGTGGTACAAAAGGTGGATTGCTTACACTCTAGGTATTTGAACATCACGTGTCAGGAAGAATCACTGCTTGGGAATGGCCTTGGCCTTTCTTCCATTTTATTTATGTCTGCTTCTTTGAGATTTTAGTCAATAGATGGGAATATAATTAAAGAATGGTAAATTGTACAGACATATAAAATAAAAGGCTGGTAAAACAGAGAGACACAGAACATCCAATAGATCTTACAGAGACTGCTTGGTAAAAGCGAAAGTAACAAAAAACAAAGATGAGGCTGTCTTTCATGTTAGTAAGAGAGTAGAGCCCTTTTTGGAGGGTGAGAGGAGAATTTTCTGCAGTCATCAACAAAGTATCTATCTGACGCTTCATCTTCAGTGAATCTATGAAAAGAGAAAATCAACCAATGCCCTTCGCTTAGGAATGCACAGTCTGAAACAAACACACTCTCTCCCCGGCAAATCTACTGCCGATACCTATGCATCTGGAACCTTCAACCAGAGTTACTCACTCCCTTACGGGTGTCATGATGAGGGTGAACCAAATAAGCACTTGGACTACAGTGAAACAACAATGGAAACAATGTTTGCGTAACTAACAAAGTACTTACAGGATATGGAAATAATAAAGCAAACAGTGCTTAAATGCTGGTGAATTAAGTGATAGGAGGAAGGATACATTTCTAGAACAATTTTCAGCCTAGATACAGAAAGGAGAAACTTGCTTGCTTTTTAAAAGGCATCCATTACAACTTTCCCTCTAATGAGAAGGCAGTCAACTTGACTTTCTTGAGACTGATTATCAATCAATACTTCCCAGTTGCCTTCATGTTCATCTCTATTGGAGCGAGCTGGATACCTTTTCATCGCTAACTAACGTCATGATAAAGAACCAAATCTGGAACACTGTGACCCAGCAGCACTGCTTCTGGGGATCTGTTTTTTAGACATTTCAGTAAGAAGGTATGAACATAAAGATAAAATTCATTATAAGATTAATGATAGCTAACATTTATTGAGCACTTCCACTGTGCTAGACGCATAGAACAATGATCTCTCTTTTCCCACATGAAGACACTGAGGCTTAGCGAGAAGAAATGTGCCCAACACCTCACAGAGAGTCGGTAGTACAGCTGCGGTTCTGTGCAGGCTGATGGAATAAATCAGTCATTGAGAGCACGGATTCCAGAGCCCGATAGCCCGGATTTGCTACTTTCTGGTTATGTTGCTTTATTCAAGTTAACTAACCTCTCTGTGCCTTAGTCTCACATCTGTAAAAATTGAGATAATAATAAATACTCCATAGCTTGTTGAACATAAGAATGGGTTACAGAAAACAGTCACACCTATTCCTTCCCTCAATACAGAGAATACATTTATCTAAACATGTCCATGAAGGTGAAACATTAAACAACTTAAATACCCTCCAGCGTGGATAACCATACAAATGGAAAGTAGGAAAACCTAAGAAAAGAGATCTATGTGGATTATCACACTAAGCCACAGATTCCTAGAAAACAGAGCCCGAAGGATGAGCAATGGATGGTTTATAGGCATAACCCTTGATGAGGGGAGAGGGCGGTGGAGCGCATGTTTACTTTTTATCTGGTACCTTTCTGTATCGTGTGAATGGGTTACACGTAGATTGTGCTACTTCTGATATTTATGTTAAAACAATAAAGATGATTTTTAAAAGCCTAGGAAAAGAAAAATACAAAAATATTTTTAGATTGATTTTTTTTTCTCATAAAACTCTTAATTACAAAATTCCTCAAGCCTTATCCTAAACTAGGCATACTTCCATTGAACTATTTAATATTGATTTTTCTCATGGAGAATTCTTAACATGGTTTTATTCCACTGGTTCCATGACAAACAGCTATTATTGTATGAAAAATCTCCAACTTTAAACATTTCTTTTCAGTTTTGAATCCTTATTTCTCTCACCTTTTATCTTTGAGATAAGGCTGCGACACTTCTCAACCTTGGTCATTCACATATACGTAAAATTCTCATTCACTTTCAAAATTGCACCCGAAAGTTTGGGGACTTGTTAATTTTGGTAAAAAGAAATAAAGATAGGGGCCATCTAAGTAAGACAACCAATTCATCAATAGTGGACATCTATTCTAGAACAATGTCACCAATTCACTCACAAAGAAAATGTCCTCCTTATGTATATTATAATGATATGGCCTGCACGAAAATGTCCCTATACACCTAAATTAACTAAATTTTATGTGTGGTTAACATCCAATATTGATAGTAAGTGCCATAAAAGATGAATCTATCTTTCAATTTAATGGTTGATTTTATTTTGCCCAACTTAAATCAAGCTTGTTAAACACACACTTTTCCCATTATTTATAAATAGAGACACACATATAAGCTTTGTGCTCCTAACCTCACACTCTTTGTGACCTGCTACGTGAGCAGCTATTTCCAGGTCACGGTCTGAATGAATAAAACATGTTATGTGCTTTTATTTTGTATGGATAGTAGAGAGGGGAAGAGAAAACAAACATTTTAAAGAAATGTGGTAGGTTTCTTAGCAATTCAGTTACTAGGAACTGATCTGGGTTTCTGTGTCGTATACTGGTGGATAAACATTGAGTTGGCCCCGTAAGAATACTGGAATTAGCTGTAGCTTAATTTTATCTGTATGATCACAAAGTGATGTTAATGAAATGTAAATAGATATTATTGGTCACTGTGATTTCTAGGTAACAGCTGAAATTGTACAGTGGCACAGAGCTTAACATTTTATGCAGCACTTTCAAAATATCCTCTCTCCCCTTCAACCTCACACCTGCTCTGTGAGGTGAGTTACAGCAGTTTTATTATTCTCACGTTAGAGCTGAAGGAACTGAACTTATATCCTGAAATGTCAATTTTTTGTACCATTTTAAATCTGTTCAGAAAAAGAAAAAATATATATACACACAGAGAACAGGTCAAAAATATTTATCTTTTCAGTGTCAACAAAGTAGGACAAATCATGATTTTATGTTAAATGAATCCTATCAAATTTTTCCACACAGAGCTACAATGCCTCCCTGTCTTTTAACTGAGAGAGGTCACATTTCTGAGAGTGGCACAGAGGGCCACGTTTTTAAGAGAAAGGAAGACAGGAGTGCTGGACAGACAGACAGCTCGGGTACTAAAATCACTTTATTGAAAGAAAGGTGGTTTTTGTTTGTTTGTTTTTAATTCCTTCCGGCAAAGACTACAGGGTTTTGCTCCAGAATCCTGCTCCAAAATGTGTAGGTAATCTGTTATTTGCTTTGTGATGTGTAGTCAATTGAAGCATCAGGTTCCACGAGAGGGTGCTTAGTTGTAAGTCTAAGCCTGTTGTGGCGTTTCTAGCAAGAAGGGTATCATCTACCATTTCAATTAGCATTTTCCAAGGTGTTCACGATGGTTATCTAACATGATATTTGAAAATGTCACCGTTAAAATAAAATAACCACGTGAAATTAAAAGTTACTATTAGGAATAGCTTTTAAAAACAATTTTAAAATTGGCTACAGCAAAGTACATTAACCAGAGGCAGACAACACAGTGTTCATTTATTTAGAGTGGTCCCTGCCATGGGGTCAAATTCTGAATCTCTGCCATTTGCCATTTCCCTCTCCTACATGCAAACTCCAGAAGAGAAGAGACTTGCATAAGAATGTGTGGGACATTGCTTATTTATATGTAAAACCTTTATTCTGTTTGTTATTTTAGATGAAATCCCATTTCAATTCTATTCTCTCAGGGAAGCATTAACAGTTTGAGCTCAGTGTGAAAACCATCAAACACTTGAGCTACAATTTAGCTGGGGCAATTTTGTCTGGTGAAGTAGAAAAGGACATGTGGAATGGCAAGGAACAGAATGGCTTATGGAAAGGCAGATGTTTTAATAACGCGTCGTCAAGTGGGAGCTTCAGATGTCTAAATTTAAATCTCTTGATATATTTAAAGAAAGTACGCTGAAGAGAAAGAATGCTCTTTTACCGAGAGAAGGAATACACACATATCTGTCTTCTGGAAGTGGCCAATGCATGTTTAAAAGCAATGATTAAAATTAAAAAACAACAACAAAAAAAAACGATTATAACCTGAAGTTTGCATAGGGAATGGACAGCGTGGAAGTCTGGAGACTGGCATTGTGATCCTTGCTGTTGCCCAAACAGCACGTGACGGCAGATCTATCAGGCAGCAGAGAGAAGCAGTACAATTACAAAAGAAATTCTCAGTCCACTTAAAGATGACATTCTAATGAAAGACCATGCTATTACATGTCTTTAAATTTTTGTTTCTATAGCTTTTTCAGAAGGAACTAGTAAGGTTATTATCATACCTTATGATAATGTTACATTAAAATAAACTCCAAGCTTGCTAGCACGTTTACATTTTATGGACCGATTTTCATGAGCAAAACTATAATTGTTGGGCTTCCCTGGTGGCGCAGTGGTTGAGAGTCCGCCTACCGATGCAGGGGACACGGGTTCGTGCCCCGGTCCGGGAAGATCCCACATGCCGCGGAGCGGCTGGGCCCGTGAGCCATGGCCGCTGAGCCTGCGCGTCCGGAGCCTGTGCTCCGCAACAGGAGAGGCCACAACACTGAGAGGCCCGCGTACCGCAAAAAACAAAAACAACAAAAACAACAAAACTATAATTGTTGTTTTTTGAAGAGAATGGCTACACATAAAGTCCCAGTGGTCCCCCAATAGGCTCGTTTATATACTCTGTTCCGTTAAGGATAATTGAAATACTTGCCACTAACACTTAATTGATAGGTTTGTAATTTTTATGGAATGTTTAAGACAACTTTTAATATAATCCAGTCCATTTCTCATGTACAAGAGCAAGCTGCAAATATTTTCCCGTCATTAATGATTTAGACCCTGTCCTTCTGCAAGGGGCAGAGGGATGATTAGGCTGGTTAAGAAAAAAAATCACTTAATCCATACCCCAAACTTGTAAAACCAAACTGGTGGACTCCTGTTTTCCTCCTTCTAAGTACTCACATGATTCAGAATGAAAAACTACGTATGAGCAATCAGAGACACCACTGCCGCAACGAATCACACCCAGATGCTCATGTCCGGTGCCTTCCAGTTAGCTGGCTCCAAATTTGCTGTTGTTGCTGCCGGCGGCAATGTGGGGACTGAAGGTTTCAAGTCCTAATAAAAACATCTTACAGACAGAAGACAATTCTTTATAAAACAAAGGCTCTAGCTGGGAGCAACAGTCTGGTCACATTTTGGGTGGCCTTGGATATTTGGCAATGAAAATGTTTTAGATAGATGGCTATAATATATATGGGTCTGTGTGTGTGTGTGTGTATTCCAAATATTTTCTCAGAAAACACACACACACACACAAAAATCACCGAATTTATTTTGAATGTTTCCTGAACTTTCAGGTGTAAAATAAACAAGTGAGAGTGAAACAGATCTTGTAAGTGTCTGTTAGAAAGTCAACGAGAAGGAAATATATAAAAAAATTAATGTAAGTATAAATATTGCAGCAAGAAGGCATCTCAAAAGATCACTTATTCAGGGCTTCCCTGGTGGCACAGTGGATAAGAATCCACCTGCCAGTGCAGAGGACATGGGTTCGAGCCCTGGTCCGGGAAGATCCCACATGCCATGGAGCAACTAAGCCCGTGCGCCACAACTACTGAGCCTGCGCTCTAGAGCCCACGAGCCACAGCTACTGAGCCCACGAGCCACAGCCACTGAAGCCCACACGCCTACAACCCACACTCCACAACAAGAGAAGCCACCGCCGTGAGAAGCCCACGCATACGCAACGAAGAGTAGCCCCCGCTCGCCGCAACTAGAGAAAGCCCGCACGCAGCAACGAAGACCCAACGCAGCCGAAAACAAATAAATAAAATAAGTAAATTTATTTTTTAAAATCACTTATTCAAATCCCAGATTTTCAGGCCTTTTTCTCCTCTCAAGTTCTTATTTAAGGTAACTAGATCACTGAAGAATTTGGGGATTTGCTGAGGGCCCAGAACTAGCCGGAGGTGGAAGGAAAAATGTAATGACATATAAAAGGGAATTTAAGAAATATTCTTTGATTAAGTAATTAAATGGAGGAATGAATGAATGACCAAATTCGTTAGGTTTTCCTGTTTTCTCTTGGGAAAATTACCTCAACCTCTGCAAACCACAGTTTCCTGGTTGGTAAACTGAGGCAGATTATACCGAAGGCTCTGCAGCTCTTCAGATCGATGTGATAAGGCAGGAATCCTATGTATGGGGTTGGCCAAAGAAGTTCGTTTGGGTTTTTCCGAGACGTCTGCTGGGAAAACCCGAACGAACTTTCTGGCCAGCCCAACATTTGCATTTTCAGAAGGTGCTGCCCCCCCACGAGCTGTGAGGATTACTCTGCTGCTTTTTGGAAATGAGTGTCAACGTCCCCGCCAGAGAGCTGTCCTTAAGCACACACGTCTAAGGCAGAGAGGGCTTCTGTATCGGTTTTTTCCTCTACTTAACCACGTGAAGAGAAGAGGTGGTTTTGAAGCAGGAGAAACCTTTACTGTGGCCATCACCAGCACATTCCAAACATTTACGGGCACATTCTTTGAGAAGTGTAACAAACAGTTCCCCAAAATGCGCTGTACGTTCTTTTAAGTTTAGCACGTAATTCTCTCTTACCTCTGTGGAATGGGATGCATAATTTAAGATCATATGCTGTACGGGGAAAAAGTTACACAGTTCCCCTGCCACGCATACACGGCCCCCCCAGGACTGCAGAACACTAACAGAGAACTTCCCAAGGCTGTGGCTACTTCCTTTCCAGATGTTCCTCTCAGGGTCAAAGCCACTCACTGAATATATTTATCGCACCCTAAAACATACCAGTCATAATTTGATCACATTGCTTGTCTATAGCTCCCCCGGAAGAAGAAATATACAGGAAATTCCCAATAATCCTATATGGAAATTGTCCTAGGAAAACAGGCTCAAGAAAGGGCTGTGACAGCACTCCTAGCCAACCTGAATAATATCCAGCCCACTTATGTAGCATTTCAATTTAATATTCGTTGTGCTAGGGCTGCCTGTATTACCAATGTCAAAACACTAAAAAGTCTTATCTTTAACTTTCATGCCGGGGCTTCAAAAGAACTTTGAATTTGCATCTTACTCTAGGGAAGATGTAGCTTAAAAACATTTTTGCCCAGCTTGCTCCATTAATTTCTGAGGAAAACGCACCTACTGCTGTGAATATGACAGTTCTCAACCTTGGTGTTTTTACAGGATGTCCCTCCCCAGGGAACAGGCAGCAGCATCCTGACTTCCCCGCTGGAACCACATGCCTGCTGGGTAATCAGCTTCGCAGGCTGCAGCGGGGGGGACCTCAGTGGGATGAACCCTGTGCCCCTTGCCAGAGCCCAAGAAAAGGAGAACATCAAGCTTTGGGGGGGGGATACATTTTAGGTGATCACCTGCATTCAGTGTGAAGGAGAATTTGCCGATGCCTCCGCTGGCTCAATTATTAGCGGCACTTAGTCTTTTTTATGTACTAGAAAGCTTTAACTTAAGATAATTGTCCTTATCCCCATCAAATATTTTCCCCAGATTACTTCCATTGAGTCAGGAACAAAATTCATTTTGTAATGATTATCTGACTCAGGTAGAGCTGATTTTCTATAACTCTAGGCTGAAGCCAGTGACAAGGGCACAAAAAGGATTATTTTTCAGCAGTTTTCAGCCCAGCTATATCAGCAGATAATGGCATCTCTGATGCAGAGTGATTCTGACCTAAAACCCCTCTCATGGTTAATGTGTCTCACATCTCAAATACGCCACAGAGGCAAAAATATTCTATAGACATCGCCAGTGATTCCAGAGAGCAAAAGAACAGGTTGAGGAATTTCTGATTTTCACGCTTTCAGTCAATTAAAAGCAATTGCTCAATAAAAACCCCAGAACTTGGTTCCTTTCTTCACACGTTTTCCTGTGGAAGAGCATCAGCTAATAAACACAGAGACAGAGAATTCATTTGCACGCCTATGTTACCTTGTTAGATCCTAGAGGTCTACAGGGGCCCAAATAAAGGCGCCAAATGAAACTTCTAAGTGCTCTAACGAAGGGAAGAATAGAGGCAGCGGTTCACTGCTGTTGGAGGTTATTCAGAGGTGAGCAGGTGCCTGTCTCACTGCAAAACCAGAGAGATTAGGCTTCGGTACCTAGACAAATTACATTTAAACAAATCATTATATTCACATATAAAATAGATCTGAGATAGGCATATTCTTTTCTGTCTTTTGCTGACTACATTGTTATTCATTTTAGGAAAGTCATTGCATGATCATTTGTTTACAACAGTGTTTTACAAACTATCGGAGTCTAGAGCCTCATCAATGGGCAAGGCTGTAAGTGGAGAATTACATAGTAAGGCGTAATTCTCCACTTACAACCTTGCCCATTCCAACCAGAGCAACTACAGATTTATCTGCTTTGCACCCTAGAGTTCCATCTAAGGAAGAAAAGTTGAAAAACACTAGATAGAAAGATTGAAAATTTCAGAGTCTGGCATGGAGTAGCCACTCAATATATATGCGCCGGATAGATGAATAAAAGTATGTGGTGTGTGTACATGATCTGTGTCTTAGAATCATTTGCTAGTCTTTCATGGTATATCAGTATTAAGCGGCAAAATATATTTGTGTGCTATATTTTAAAAATTGTACCTATCAACATCTTGCTGTTATATGTATGTATGCATATATATGTTTCTATAGGTACACATAATTATGTAATTACAGTCGTGACAATGCCTAAATGGCAAGAAAGTTAAGTTGAAAATGAACAGCCAGTAGGCATGTCTTGTCCCATTAGTAAATCTCAGCCATGATGGTCCAAACATATTCAAGAACAATCTGTCTGTTACTCAACAGTTGCCCCAGCCTGATCTGCGGTGTAACGAACATCTGTGTAAATAAGCTGATGGATCCTTGCCTTCGTGTGAAGTTTTGATATTCTGCACATTATAGGCTTTTTTGCATCAATTTTTTTCTTTCTTTCTCTCTTTTTAAAAAGTTATTTATTTATTTATTTATTTTTGGCCGTGTTGGGTCTTCCTCGCTGCGCGTGGGCTTTCTCCAGTTGCGGAGAGCTGGGGCTACTCTTCGTTGCGGTGTGTGGGCTTCTCATCGGGGTGGCTTCTCTCGCTGTGGAGCATGGGCTCGAGGTGCGCGGGCTTCAGCAGTTGTGGAACGCGGGCTCAGCAGTTGTGGCGCACCGGCTTAGTTGCTCCGCGGCATGTGAGATCTTCCCGGACCAGGGCTCGAACCCGTGTCCCCTGCATTGGCAGGCGGATTCTTAACCACTGCGCCACCGGGGAAATCCTTTCTCATCAATTTTGATTTTAAAAGTGACTTCAGTAAAACACTGTTTTTCTCGATTATGAATTTTTAGCACCTGCCTCTTATGTTTCGCGCCTGATTCGAGTGCTTCAGTTATAAGCAGGATTACGCAAAATGATGTCTAGATTAGCCAAATCCAATGACCAGGGTTTGTGTGGGCACTATTCTAAAATGTGCTAACTCATCTAATTCTCATAGTAAGTCTACGAAATAGGTACTATTGTCTCTGTTTTCTGCAAGGAAACGGAGGCACAGAGAGTACAGATCACTGCCCAGGATGAATACAACGAACAGGCATGAGAGCCCAGATTCAACCCCGGCAGGCTAGCTCCAGGGCCCGTGGTCTTAGCCATTTGCTGCACTGCTACCCAAAACTTAATGAAACAAACAAACCAAAAATTGCCCCAAGCCAAAAACCTCCCAGAGGAAGCACATACCTACATCTACCACTTCTGTATGCAGTATCTGGAGAATTCCCTGCCCCTCCACACAGCCTCCAGAGGCCACCTCTCCTCTGTGCTCAGGAACTATGCCCTCATCAGTAGCTACGCTGGCCTTGTCAGCCATGGGGGGGCCTGGCAATAGGTTCTGTGGCACAAGGGGACCCTCTGGTGTTTCTCTATTCCTGCTATTTTCTGTTAAGCTGACCCTGTGTTCTGTGTTGAACAAAGGAGAAAAGCCCTTCTGCCACGGGTGTCGTATTTTGCCCCCAGGTCCCCAAGTTTTCCAGTCACTTGACTTTGTTAGATGGGCCCTTCCACCTTCTGCCATAATAGTATTACCCTATCAGGTCTCCGGTTCCCATCTCCACCTTTGACTCTCTAAAGTACTTGTACAACAGTCTTCTGCTTCCTCTTATAATCCAAGGACTATGTAAGTACTGATAAATAAGCCAACCTAGAGCCTATCACATGTTTGGACAGGTTCTTGGGAAGGTGGCCAAGGGCCTCGCACACTTTCATGGAGCTTAAAAAACAACGCTAGCATCTAAGTCTTGAACCCAGGTTTTCACAAACCCAGTTTTCCAAACTTTGAACCCGAATTCAAAGTTGTGTGGGTTTGTTTGTTTCTTCCTTTGTCTGTCTTAACTTCACCACAGCTGCGTTTCAATAGCAGCTCAGCAGCCTGTGCGACCATCAATCCCATGGCTCAGGGGAAGGGTGCGTTCCTTCAGTTCCTCACTCTGCCTACAGACTGCCGCAAAACGATGCTCTAACGGCAACACCAAAAGAATCAGAATGCCAATAATATAAACAAATTAAGTGAGCAAAAAATGTGATCATCTCTGACAAAGTAGACGGAGCATTTGAGATTTTAACTGAATTACCCACTTATCTCTAATGGCATCCGGTATTGCCCGAATTTATGTACTTCAACTATGGTTGAGAAACCCAGACCGTAGTTTTTCTTTTCTTTCTTCTTTCTGAGATACTACTTGTATTAATTATTTTAAAAAAGATACATTGCTTCACATACTTTAAAATTAACCAACAGAAGCTAATAAGACAATTTCTCATGTCAAGGAGCAGCCATGTTGAAAAATCAATGTGCAAAGCCTCTGCTTCCGTTCTCAGTAGTCAGGGCTAATGACCATTGTAAGATTATATCCAGTTTCTTTCTTTTTTTTTTTTTTCAAACTAAGCAAATTATCAACCAAATGAAAAAAAAAATCAATTATGTCAAAAGATATGATCATAACTGGGGAAATAAATTAGTTATCTCATGTCACGAGGTAAAAATTACTGGGATTTAATAGAACTTTTCACCGTATAGCCTATAGTGTTGCTACTTGGTAATCACACTTTGCATGTATGCTGCTGCTGCAGTCTGGTTTTCTAAGCCAATTATTGTAAGGAATTAAAGAAGAATAAAAAGTAATAGCAAATACTCTTAGCAAATCGTATTACTCTGGGCTGATTAATTTTGATACATTTCTAAAGAGAGCAAGGTTAAAGAAGTTTACATCTGAGATCTCTGACAGAGAAAATACTTGGTATTTAACCTTAAAATGGAAATTGGGAAGCAGAAGGGCCTCAGTAGGCTCCCATCACCGTGGGCTCGAGTGCATGTGTCCACTGCTCTAGGAGTGAAAGGATTTAAGGAACACATTTTGGGGGGGGAAGGGGGAGCATAACTCCCCCCCAAAATTTTTGAAAATACTGTATTTAGGAATTTTACATTTCTCATATTAGTTTATTTTCATTCATAAGGTTTTATAAAAACAAAGGAAACCATAAACAAGATGAAAAGACAACGCTCAGAATGGGAGAAAATATTTGCAAACAAAGAAACTGACAAAGAATTAACCTCCAAAAAGTGCAAGCAGCTCATGCAGCTCAATATTAAAAAAATAAACAGCCCAACCAAAAAATGGGCAGAAGACCTAAATAGACATTTCTCCAAAGAAGACATACAGATGGCCAAGAAGCACATGAAAAGCTGCTCAACATCACCAATCATTAGAGAAATGCAAATCAAAACTACAATGAGGTACCACCTCACACCAGTCAGAATGGCCATCATCAGAACATCTACAAACGTCAAATGCTGGAGAGGGTGTGGAGAAAAGGGAACCCTCTTGCACTGTTGGTGGGAATGTAAATTGATACAGCCACTATGGAGAACGGTAGGGCGGTTCACTAAAAAGCTAAAAATAGAATTGGTTGGAAGCATGTCACTGAGCAACCTTATAAGGTCAATTTCAACACCCAGGCTAGGCTCCCTTCCCATAGTGACCAAAAAAACACTGTGCTTCACGATTTAAAACAGCTTATTATCAGGTTTCTGATATGAAACAAATGTACCAGTTATATATTTTAGTGTGTTATAAAGGCTGGAAAATTTTTTTAAAGAGAGCTTTAGGGGGAAAAGAAAAAAGCCTAAATATACCTTTTCCTCAAAATTCATTCTCTGGAAAAATTCTGCAAACTGAAAAGGACCAATCATACTTTAAAATACTTTCCTTCTATACACTTTACTCTGTGGTTGAAATTTTCTGACTTAATCTTGAAATAATTTATTTAAAACATTGGTAAACAGGACAATTTCTCTTGAATAATTTGTAGTCTTTTACAGTTGAAGTTACTTTTCGTTTTTCTCAGTTAGTAAATCTCACACTGTGAGCTGGCAGGAAGAAGACACAGTCACACGTTGGGAAGGGAAACATTTCACGACCCCGTGTGCTATGTTCTGAGATGAGTTAGATAGAGCTGGACTTAATGACAAAACATCATGGAGGTTCTGCTGGTTTCTTCTACTCTATATGTGACTCTGGGGCTGTCATTAAGTGTTATTTTAAGGGTGTAAGTGTAAAGATAGCAAGTCCCAGGTATAACATTTTAACAAAGCAGAATTTCATGAACTCATTCATTTTTGGAGGAGAACTAATACAATTAATGGAAAATATGTAAAACACCGTTATCTTAAATAACAGGAAAAGAACCAGACATATTAACACAATTATTCGTAACAATTTTCTGGAATTGCTATTTAGGTATATTAATGCAAGAGAACAGACATTTAGAAATGGCTTACAATTTTTCTGTCAGCTCTACTGTTCTGGCCATGAACTGTGACTTACTACCCTTAACTCTAATGCTATTTAAAACCGTGTCTGGATCCAATTTCTCAGAACAAAAGTATACAGGTAGTTTTTGAAACAAAGTTTCGGTGAACAAATATCTTTAAAATTGATTGATTATAAATAAGCTACATTTTTGCCCAAATAGCAACGTTACAAGATATTTGAGCCAGTTAGAATACTGTTCCCTAATTGCCATAATAATTTCTAAAAGAAGTGATCGAAAGTCATATTTTATATATGGAGAGAAAGAAAAGAGGACTGAGTGATTCCGAGTATGAGGCTATAATGTACTATATTTCAGTTCAAGTATAAGCAGGAATATATAGTACTATTATGCAAGTAAGCATAGCAAAGTGTCACTCCAAGCCAAAATTTATGATACACCCAGAGCGAAGCAATGAAGAAATTTTGCATGACAGTTAAGAGTTACAACAGAACCATGTGACTAAAGAAATAACTTTTTTGCTCTTTGAATCAATCATTTATTGATTTTACAAAAAACAGTGACTAATTTATGTACGGACTGAAGAAAATTCTGACATCCAACTTGACATCTGAGATTTACAAACTGATATACTGAAAAGAAGCGAAAGGCACATTTACATAGAGGAGGCAAATGTCCACTGGAAGGAATCAAAACAAGTTAGTAAAATGAAGCAAGGTTTCCAAAAGCTGTGTTTGTAAGGAAAGCTGAGGGTACCCTGTGAAAAGCACATTAAATCAGAGAGTGAAAGGCAAAATGCTGGCCAAACTAAAATGCTTATAAAAAGCTGAAATTTAGGTTGGAATGATAGAGATAGGCATTCAAATCAGGGGCTTGGCAGTGATACAGAGCGAGAACAGATCTAAGACTTCGTTTGTCTTCTATAGATCCTAGGCATTCTAGTGGGGGGGGGAAATTCTAGTTTCCAGCACTCATGTGTCAAACTACACAAGTGCAGTTGCTAAAGGAGGCAAGAGAACTGAAAATGGAGAGGTTGAAGAGAGCCCTACACAGATGGTGGCCAAACATGCAAGATCAGTTGTGGCTTACATTGACTGGAATTCCCATCTGGGGATGATTCATACAGAAACAGAAACTGCTCCGTTTGTCCTTGATTGAGTAAAACAAAATGCAGAAAATGTGCGTACCTTTGCAATAAATACAGACAAGGTGTAGAAGAGAAATCAAGGAAGGGAATAAAACTTGTGGGCTGACAAAGGAAGTACTTTGTCTTTTTTTTTTTCTTCTTAATTTCACATTAAATTTGGTTAATTAAGTGTGATGAAATAGAACCAAAGAATGTCACTGTTTGTAAAGTCTAAGTTATTTACCCTGGCAAATCTTTAAAATATATAATGTAGGATCAATCCTGTTTCTTGAACATGATAAAGGTACCAAAAATCAGTGTGTTATCATCCAGTGACACAGATATCACTAACTTTTCTTTTTTTCTGCTCTAAAAAAAATCTCACTTGTATCACAAATATTTGAAAAAATATATATCAATGCCAATGAGTTTTCAGCTTCTTATTTATTTCTTGCTACACCGCCCTGTTCCTTTTGATTCAGGTCTTGGATTTAGAGTCTCTTTCTAGGTGTCACTTGAAGTTTACTTCCACTATTCCTCACTCATCCGCTCTTAAATATATTTTTTTAAGAGGAAGGTACTTTGCAACTTGGAGTGTTTTTTTAACCCAATTCAATTATATTTCATACCCCATTATTTTTTGGTCCACTGAGACAATCAGTGTGATAATTGGACCTCTGTCACACTACATTTGTGATTTAAGAAACTTATACCTTGAATAAGGTGGTAATATAAACCTATACTACTAAAACTATTACCTAGTTCCCAGTAATTAAATACAATAAAGTAAGTTCTAAATTTTTATGTAAAACAGATTGGAGGAAAACTATGAACATATCTAGCTTACTCAAATAAAGGGAAATTATTATTTTTTTTTCCTAAAAATAGCACCAATGAAATATTTTGAGAGACGCAGTAAGGAGGACCTACCACGTGAGTCAGGATATCACGAATGAATTACAAAGAATAAAGGTATTGTGCTAACATGTTCAACATTTTCCTAAGTAAAAACTAGATAGAAATTTGAGAGGACTATTTTACTTCAAGCTGTAAAGGTTTGGGGGCTGTATTTCACATTTCAAGCAGTTGTTTCCCTAAACATCAATATTAAAATGTGTAATAACATGTCCTGTCTCAGGCATGAAATCAGAAAGCCATATCAAATGCATAAACTACATAATTGTAGAGGGTTTGTTTTTCTTATATAAAAAAAGCCTAGTGATTTTAAATAGTTTAAATAATTATTACAATCTGACTGTGATGTGTTCTTCCTTCTAACTTCCCAAGTATTTCTTGTGTTATAATAACGGATTCTCAAGGAAAACACTGCGTACACAGAATCAGTTCCTGAAAAGTGTTAGGTGGCTCACACAGCACGATGCAATCACACTGTAGCATATAGTTTGCTTATAACAACATTGCCCTTAAATTCTATGCGACTCACTCAGCCTTCTTACGTGAGCGTGGTCCTCCCACGTGGCTAAGTGGATGTCAAGAATGTGACTGCTTGGGATAGGTCATGGCATGTAGGCTGTATCTGATTCACCATTTGAAAGTCAAGTGTGGAATCAATTGAGGGGTTTCAAACAAGGCATTTTAGAAGGGGAAAATGTCATTCCCCACAAAAAGCAAGAGGCACAGTGTCACAGTAGGACTTAAGTCCATCTTCTGTGACCCAGTTTTCCGCTCTGTGACGTGATGTGTACATCTAGTAATTTCCTCATCCAAACCTTCCTCCCTTTGCTGCTCACTGAAAATGCCACATTGCAGTGGTGGAGGAAAGTGGAGCTTCAGGACTGCTCTGAGGCCTTCGATATATCAATCCTGTTGACCTTTTTAAATACATGCCTATAAAATCTTACTTTTTAAAGCATAATTTTTACAGAATCTAGAATTCTGCCAGAAAAGAAACAGAACACATATAAATATCTATATGTATTCATACATTTTAAAAATAATTTATTTTGGGGGGGGTGTGGATTCTTTTGTTTCATCTCTTTGGTATGACATTTTTAGAGAAGAGAAGTTTAAGAAGAATTGATAAAAGATAATGTCTAAGTAGAGGTACTCTTTGCTTTTTAACAATCCTAGGCAACAAAATGCTGGGCTGCTCACTGTCTGAGGAATGCCTTAGTCAGTCTAACGTATCGAAATGAAAAACTAAAGACCTTGTAAGAAAGATGTGAATTCAACCAGTTTTTGTTCAGTTTTCTTTTTCTCTCAAGACATCTACATGTTTACCTGATTAAAGAATATGATAATGGAAAACCACTTTTAAAAAAGGGTTGGGTGCAAGTTTTTCAGTTTTTTAAAAGTATCTTTAAAGAGTGAAGTTGGGCCCCTACTTTAGACCATATACAGAAATTCACACAAAACGGATCATGGACAAAATGTAAGGTAAAACTATAAAACTTTCAAAAGAAAACTTAGGAGAAAATTTGCTTTGCCTTGTATTAGGCAATGGTTTCTTAGATGTGACACCAAAAGGACAAGCGACTAAAACCAGATTGGCTTTGTCAAAATTAAGAACATTTATGTTTCAAAGAAAACCACCAAGAAGACGAAATGACAACCCACAGAATGAGATTAAATATTTGCAAATTATATGTCTGATAAGGGAATTTTACCTAGCATCCATAAAGAACTCTTACGACTCAACAACAGACAACACCAACAAAAACCCAGATAAAAATTGGGCAAGTAATTTGAATAAAATTTGAATAAGAAGATATGTATAGCTGTCCAACAAGCACATGAGAAGATACTCAATATCGTCATTAGGAAAATGCAAATCAAAACAATACCACTGGATACCACTTTAGATTAGATACAACTTCAAACCCACTAGAATGGCTACGATAAAAAGGGTCAACAATAACAAGTGTTGATGAGGATGTGGAGAAACTGGAACCCTTGTACATTGCTCATGGATTATAAAATGACACAGCATTTTGGAAAAAGGTTTGGCAGTTTGTTGAAGTGTTAAATAATGAGTTGCCATATGATCCAGCAATTCTGTTCCTAGGCTTATACCTAAAAGAAATGAAAACATGTTCACATAAAAACTTGTACACAAATGTTCAGAGTAGCATTATTCATAATAGCCAAAAAGTATAAAGAATCTAAATGTCCATCACTTTCTGAATTGGTAAACAAAATGTGTTACATTTATACAGGGAAATATTATTTGGCCATAAAAAGGAATGAAGTACTGAGGCATGCTACAACATGGAAGAGCCTTGAAAACGTTACACTAAGTGAAAGAAGCCAGTCACAAAAGACCACATATTGTATGATTCCATTTATATGAACAGCAAATCTGTAGAGACAAAAGGTAGACTCATAGTTGCCAGGGACTAGAGGGTGGAGAGAAAAAAGCATGACTGCTAGTAAGTACAGTTTTTGGGGGGGAGGGGGGATGATGAAAATGATTTAAAATTAGACAGGGAGGATGGTGATAGTACATTCACCCTGTGAATGTACTAAAAACTACTAAATAGTACGCTTCAAAAGCTGAATCTTATGGTTATGAATTATATATCATAAAGCTGTTAGATCAAAATATTTGCTACAATTACAACAATGAAATCTTTTGTTATTTCCATTTTGATTAAAAACAATACTTTTTAAATGCAGCTCCAAAAGAAAATAAATACATAGTTATTATCCTGAAGAGAAAAAATAATCTAGGTAAAAGAGGATGGGAGGGGCTTCCCTGGTGGCGCAGCGGTTGAGAGTCCGCCTGCCGATGCAGGGGACACGGGTTCGTGCCCCGGTCCAGGAAGATCCCACGTGCCGCAGAGCGGCTGGGCCCGTGAGCCATGGCCGCTGAGCCTGTGCGTCCGGAGCCTGTGCTCCTCAGCAGGAGAGGCCACAGCGGTGAGAGGCCTGTGTACCGCAAAGAAGAAAAAAAAAAAGAGGATGGGAAAATTGGGTTGGGTTTTGATAAGACTAATGTAGACATGGAATTTGATGACTGAATATGAAGTAGTCCTAAAACAGGAAATACACAGAATATTATAGAATAGATGGAAATGGATAGAACAGAACAGGAAAGATAAAACAGGAAACATGACAAAACCCAATAAATTGTCAAGGTGTTACAAATAGTGCTCAACCAGAATAAACATTAGGGAAGATGTGGCATTTGATGTGTATGTTAAAAGAAGGACAAGATTTTGATAGGTAGGGTGGTGGAAAAGGAAATTCCAGCCAGAGGAAATAGCATAAGGAAAGGGCCAGGGGCAGGAGGGCTGTCCAGTTTTTATAAGTGGTGGTCCCTTCAGCTTTGCTAACCCATGATGCTCTTGAAGAGAAGGGTCAGACCGTGGTAATGGATTAGGTCACAGAATGTTGAGAAATGTATGTTTAATATGTGGACAAAGCAGAAACATTCAAGCTGTTTGTTACAGAGTAGGAAGTTTGACTGATTTAGTCTAGTACGGGGGGCACGGATGTGAATAAGATCCAGTCCCTACCCTCAAGGGGAACGCTATCTCCTAAGACAGAAAAGGAAACCGACACTCAGTAGGCAATGGGAAAGAAGTGTCCTAACTGACAGAATCACTATGAATGGAGATGTGCTGAATGAAACTTAACTCAGCTTGAAAAATGGGGCCACTGGTAGTTTCCCAGTGAGAATGACACATGAAATATGTCTTAAAAAAGGAAACTAAAGAAAGAGAAAAACTGTATCTGGGAATATCTGAGTAATATGGACCAGATATACCATCTGCCTTAAACAGCTATAAAACCAGACACAATACCTGAAGAAAAGGTTTTCAGACATTGGTTGAGAGGAAGCATAGGATTCTGATCCCTGACATAAGTGAAATAATGAGGGGAGTCCCACAATTGCCCAAAGTTACTGTCTGGAGGCAGTTTCCAAGCCATTACATAGAAGGAGAAATTTTTAAAAAGCTAGCTAACTCACTGAGAGTAGGAGACATAGAACTGAGTACAGAGAGTCCCAGGCAGCTGTAACATGCAGGGCAGAGTACCAAGGAGGACTCCGGAAATCTGCAGATGGGTCCTGTCCCCTTGAATCTTTAATCTGTTCATGAGAGGAAACTCCCCAAAGCTGGGGAAAGAACTACAGGAACTACAGTCCCAGCAATGGAAATTCCCGGAGGTTACTCAGGGTTAGAAAGAGCTTGTGTTTCCATCAGCTAGAGTGGAAAGACGTCATGATAGATGGAGAATATTGTAGACTTCTCAAGTGGGACATCATTTTTATACTGGCTATTAGTCCTAGATTAAAGTTGCTTTGGATCCTCCCTAACAAAGCTTAAAAGCAAATACAGAAAGGATCAAACTGACTCCAAGTACCCTAACTGCGTGGCAGAACAAGATCCAATACTTTTGTTGTAAAGGAACACAACAAAATCCAGAATCCGAAAAGGTAATCTTCATGATGTCTAGCATCCAATCCAAACTTAGTAGGCGTGCAAAGAAGTACGAAACTATGAGGCATAATTAGAAGAAACTTCAAGCAATTGAATTAACAGATACAGACAAGCGGGAAGATAGGACTAGACAGAAGAAGCGTTAAAGCAGCTATTATAAGTACGCTTCATAGACTTAAGATTGCCGAGAAGCACACAGACACCATGAGGAGAACTGTGAAAGATATAAAAAGGAAACTGAAATGGAACTTCCAAAGATGAAAGATAAGATACTGAAGTGAAAAATAAATTCGATAAGATCAACAGAATATAGTACACTGAACAGAAGAAGATCATTGACCCTGAAAACAGAGCCATAGAACAAATCCAAAATGAAGTGGAGAAAGAAGCCTGAGGGGAAAAAAAATCAAAAGAGCACCAGTGACCTGCGGAACATCAAGCTGTTTAACGTATGTGTAATGAAGTTCCAGAAAAGGAGGGGGACACACACATGAAAGTGAAGAGATTACGGCTAACATCTTTCCAAATTTGAAGGAAATCATAATCCTTCAGATCAAAGAAGTTCAATACATTTCAAATAAAATAAATGCAAATCAAATCACACCAAAGAACAACATAGCCAAATTGCTGACTATCAATGATAAAGAGAAAAAGCTTAAAAGTAGCCAGAATAGAAAGAGACATTAGGTGTAGAGGAAGAAAGAAGAAAAAAAAAAAAAAAAGCAACATTTTTAAATTGCAGGGGAAAAAAAGTCAAAATAAACTTCTATATCTAGTGAAAATATTTTTCAAGCACTGATAAAATAAAGCCATTTTTTTCATATAAAATCTGAGAAGATTCATCACCAGCAGACATGCACTACAAATTATAGTAACGGATGCTTATCAAACAAAAGGAAAAGGGTAAGTGACAGAAATTTGGATGTACGGAGAAATGAAGGCACATAGAAAAAACTTTCTTTAATTTTAATCTTTTTAGAAGATGCTGCCTCTTCAAAATAAAACAGAGTAATGATGTACTGTGGAGTTCATAACGCATGTAAAAATTAAAACGTATGATAGCATTAGCACAAAGGACAGGAGGGAGGAAATGAAGGAACAGTGTTGTGAGTTTCTCACACAACATGTGAAGTGGTAGAATGTGGCTGAAAGCTGTCTGTGACAAATGTAAGCCCTAGATCAACCACTTAAAAAAGAAGAAAGAACTATAGCTAGTAAGCCGACAGCAGAGATAAAATGTAATACAGAAAATACTCATTTAAACCACACTAAGGCAGGGAAAAAAGATAAAAAGAAACAAAAACAGCTGGTCAACTGGAAAAATACAGTAAACTGGGAATTTTTCACCTAATTATTTCAACAATGACATTAAATATAAATATATATTTTATAACCTATAAAAATATAAATAAAAGTAGATGCTGATTAAAAGCCAGAGGTTGTCAGATTGTATAAAAAAGCAACACCCAAATATATGCTGTTTATAACAGACCTACAGATCAATCATATTAATGGTGAAAGACAGAGTGTTTTCTCCCTAAGCTCAGTAATATAAGGCATCGTTGTCTACTTCTCCATCTCTATTCAAATTTGTACTGGAAGTCCAAGATTTGAAACAAGAAGTAAAACTCGTTCTGTTCACAGATGGAATGATTACCTATTCAATTATCCTGCAGAATATACAAAATAGTTCCCACAACTAATAAACGAGTTTTTTGAATGTCACAGAATACAGTATCAATATACAAACATCAATTGTATTTCTATGTATTAGCAACAAATAGAAACGAAATTTATAACTGTCTCATTTAAAATAGCATCAATATCATGTCATATGTAGAGATAAATTAAAAAAAAATATGTCCAAGATACTGAAAACTATAAAACATTGCTAAATAGAAGACCCAAATAAACGAACAGGGATGAAGAGACATAGTAACATTAAGGTGTCAATTCTCCCCAGATTGATTTCTGTTTTCAATGTGATTCCAATCAAAATTCCAACAGGTTTTCAAGCTTAAAAGGCTGATTCTAAAATTTATAGGGCAATGCAAGGGTACTACAGTGACCAAAATAGCTTTCAAAAAGAAAAACAAAGCTGGAGGATCTATATTACCTGATTTCAAGATGTACTATAAAGCTACAGTAATTAAGACAATATGTGGTATTGGCATAAAAATAAAGATCAATGGAACAGATCGATAGCCTACAAATAGACCCATTCTTATATGACCAATTGATTTTTAGCAGAGTCCCAGGACATTCAGTGAGGAAAGGAAATACTTTTCAACATATGGTACAGGAACAACTGGATATCCATATGTAAAAACACTGCCTCTTACCTTGTACCATATATATCAAGCAACTTGAAAGGAATCAGAAATCCGAATAAAACCCCCCAAATTATGTAACGTCTAAAAGAAAGCACACGTGAAAACATTTGTGAACTCAGATTAGACAAAGATTTCTTAAATAGGACACACAAAAGTAATTTTTTAAATGATAAGCTCTACTTAATCAACATTTAAAACTTGTGCTCTTCAAAAGCACAACCATTAAGAAAATGAAAAGGCAAGTCAGGTACTGAGAAAAATATTTGCAGAACTGATATCTGATAGATTTATTCAGAAAGCACGAAGTACCAAATAATAATAAGACAAATAACTATTTTTAAATGGATGAAAGACTTGAACAGGTATTTTATAAAACGAGATATCCCAACATCCAATAAGCACATAAAAACATTCAATGTCATTAGTCATCAGGACCCAATTAAGACCACCGTGAGTACACACATTTAAGAGTGGCTGAAGTTAAGAGGACTGACATACCAAGTTTTGGTGCAAATGTGGCGCAGATGAAAGTCTCACATGTGGCTCATGCAAATGCAAAGTGCTATATTTGGAAAACTATTTGTCAACTACTTAAAAGTAAATATACACTTACAATAAGATACGTAAGTGCCATTTTCTATCCATTTACCCACAGGAAATAAAAATATAGATCCACACAAACACTTGTTCTCCAATTCCCGTTGGCAGATTATTCAAAATACGCCCCGCCAAGTGGATTACAACTTAAATACCCCTCCACTGATGAATGGATAAACAAGTCAAGTACACCCAGTCAAAGAAACACTGCTCAGCAATAAAAAGTATTGACCCACCGATACATGCAAGGAAGGAGAATACTTCCGGCAGATAATATTAGCTAGAGCAAAGCATCAGATGGATTGGACTGGTGAGGCATTACGTGGAAAGAGTGGGGAGGTCAAGTGGTAAGTAAGACCCCAAATTGAGGTTGGACCAGGAGTGAGGGAACATACAAAGTGTCTGTCTGTGCATTCAATGGCCGTTTGAGTCAGCTGTAGCTCTATGCAGCTGATATGTAGCTGTAAAGAGATTTCTTGTTTTTTCACATATCGGATTTCTTCACAGCAAATTCACTCAAGGAGCTTATAACAATGCACCTTCAATGCAAAAATGAGAATAATGGGCTATTTGGCCACATTTTGGGGTTAGATTGTGACCTAAAATATGTGGCTTTCAGAAAACAAAACAGGCCACTGTTCTAAAAGTGAAAACCCTCACTTTTACATCAAGTCTTTCTTCCTGACTCTGAAGGGCAGTAATATTCCATCTTATAACACAATTTAAGATATGTTACTTTCCTCTAGCCCTCATTTCAGATTCTTTGTCAATACTGAAAAGAATGTATTGTCTTCCCAATCCAAAAATGGGCAGAAGACCTAAACAGACATTTCTCCAAAGAAGATACACAGACTGCCAACAAACACATGAAAGGATGCTCAACATCACAAATCATTAGAGAAATGCAAATCAAAACTACAATGAGGTATCACCTCACACCAGTCAGAATGGCCATCATCAAAAAATCTACAAACAATAAATGCTGGAGAGGGTGTGGAGAAAAGGGAACACTCTTGCACTGTTGGTGGGAAGGTAAATTGATACAGCCACTGTGGAGAACAGTATGGAGGTTCCAGAAAAAACTAAACATAGAACTACCATACGACCCAGCAATCCCACTACTGGGCATACACCCTGAGAAAACCATCATTCAAAAAGACACATGCACCCCAATGTTCATTGCAGCTCTGTTTACAACAGCCAGGTCATGGAAGCAACCTATGTGTCCATCAACAGATGAATGGATAAAGAAGATGTGGCACATATATACAATGGAATATTACTCAGCCATAAAAAGAAATGAAATTGAGTTATCTGTAGTGAGGCAGATGGACCTAGAGTCTGTCATACAGAGTGAAGTCAGTCAGAAAGAGAAAAACAAATACCGTATGTTAACGCATATATATGGAATCTAAAAAAAAAAAAAAGGTTCTGGAGAACCTACGGGCAGGACAGGAATAAAGACGCAGACGTAGAGAATGGACTTGAGGACACGGGGAGGGGGGAGGGTAAGCTGGGACGAAGTGAGAGAGTGGCATGGACATATATACACTACCAAATGTAAAATAGATAGCTAGTGGGAAGAAGCCGCATAGCACAAGGAGATCAGCTCGGTGCTTTGTGACCACCTAGAGGGGTGGGATAGGGAGAGTGGGAGGGAGATGCAAGAGGGAGGAGATATGGGGACATATGTGTATGTATAGCTGATTCACTTTGTTATACAGCAGCAACTAACACACCATTGTAAAGCAATTATACTCCAATAAAGATGTTAAAAAAAAACAACAGAATTGTCTTGATTTTTTAAGCTAACATTATATAGGAAAACACAGGTTTGCAAGATTAGAAGGTTATTATTCCCTTTATAAATCATTTGCTGTACACTAGGGTTCATTTAGGATACTTTATAATGTGAACTCCAATAGTTATTTAAAATTTTACATTAACAGACAAACATGTCGAAGACATACAGCATAAAGCAATGTATATTTACACTTAATTTTAAATTTAAAAGAAAGCTATGCCGTGGCCATAAGATAACTAAATAAAAGTAATTTCCTACCTCTATTTCACACAGAAAGTCAAGAATGGAATTCACACCTAGAATTTGGTATTCCTTACGTGTAATCTTTTAAAGAATCCTTATACTTGATTTTTTTTCTTTGTAACTGAGCATTTTTTGGGCAGCTGACTTCTTTATTTTGAATATAACTCTTATTTCACATATTTATTTCACATAAAGGGAAAATCAATGAAAATAGCATGAAGAGCCCCAGTAAGCCTGTTTTTGATGAATTATGTCCTTAAAGATATACCCAGTATGTGGTTCAGAATGTATTGATTACTAACGACTGTTTCCGTGATGTCAATAATGCATTATTCTCTTGAACTTCCCCTGAAGTGACAGGGTTTAATCAAGAGAGCCCTAAACAATAAATTGACTGCCAAGAAGGAGACAGAATAATGAAATTGACTCAAAGTTCTAAAATAAATACTGATTCTAAACTTGAGGAAGACATATCGACGTCTCTGTTTGCTCTGCCTTTTTTTGACTTGTATCTTTCATAATAAGCTGCTTTCCGGAGGGATTATTGCTTCACCAGGTTTAAGCTCCTACAGAGCCTATGGACATTTACTACCTTTCTACATGCTATTCAATATTAAGAAATTTAAAACAACTAGAATTTATTTTGAAATGCCACTTTTACTATTTTAAATCATTTTTCTATCATATAACCCTTGAATAAACTCTCCCTATTAGGTTTAGTTCGCTGTCTCCCGTTCTGCTTTGTTTCACTGCCAATTAAGTGACTGAGAGACCGGACACTTTTAAAGCCTTGCTCCAAAGAAGATCATCCCTCCCTGTGCAATGCTCTCTATTAGATGGGAAACCATTTCTCTCCTGAATGTTCAAACCACAAATAAATTTCCCCAATTCAAGAAGTGAGCTATACAGAGTTATATTCTTTTCAAAACGTCTCTACCATTCTGTGGGTAGTTCGGAATTAAATTTCTTAATTATTCAGAGAATGTAGACTCTTCTATTAAACCTGTTAACCTATTTTCTAGACTTCAAAATTCCTAATATATTTTTTATTCAAAATATTTTCTAAAATATCTTAAACAAAAGTTTGAACAATACATTTCTAGTCCCACTTTAAAATCTATCACTCACACAATCGTATCTGTGACCTTCATTTGGCACTATAATTTTTTGACAATACAGAATCTCAGCACCAGTATTACCTACCTATTTCATCATCTTGCTCCCATTTCTCCATCTTGCCCACGAGTTTGTCACGATAGAAGCTTTGTTACGCTAGCTTAGAATCCCGACTCCTGCTGTGTCAGTCTAAAAACTATCGAAGAAAAATGACGCATTGTGACAAAATATGTTCTAGCAGTTCTACCGCATTTTCTAAGACCTCATAAATCATTTGTTCACTCCTTGGTTTTAAACTCTTAACTTGCAATGAATAAGTTAATGGTCCAGGGCTGTCTAGACAATCCAAGGATGAATTGAGGCTTCATACGTCGGTGATGAAAATACTGGCTTTGGCATCTGACAGAATTCAGACCTCAGACCTGTCACTTAATAGCTCTTTTTCACCAAGTCAATCCTTCTTCGTATCATTTTTTAAAACAATATGAAAATAAGGGGCAATAGTTAGTGAATGACAATGAAATGAGTTACGCCACATACAGTGTCTACAGGATTTTTCAGTAGAGAAGTGCTCAGTCAGTGCTACCGGCCTTTCTCCTTGCCATCATAATACAAGAATAGTAGTTTGCTAATGCTGTATCTTATTTCTATTGTTGGGAAAGACCATTCTACAATCTCTTCTACTTAATTCTTTTGTTAGGACAATCTGGCCATTAAAATAAAAGAAGTTAAATCCACTATGTCAGAATTTTGAGCTTTTTTTTTTTTCTGTTAACTTTTTCTTTTTTTTAAATTGAAATGACTATATATTGCAAGAATAAGCTAATTGTACGTCTTTGCAGCTGATACTGTTTTGTTCCATAAGATCCGCACCACTTTCACCCATATTACATGTAAGCTACCAGATACTATTTAATTTAATTATAATTTTAAAAGACGGAAGTTTTGCTCACATGATTGGTTTCCTGCTGGGCATGACATCTTAAAAAGTGATTCATTTAAATAATAATCCAATTATTAAACTTTGAAAAACTAGGTCTTTCAAATATGTATCTATGGGATTTAATGTTTTATAAACCTTTGCCAAATGTTACTCAAGCATCTTTTTATCATATTTGAAATGTTGCCAGATTAAGGCCTCTGCTCAGCAGGCATGACGTGGGGATGTTAAGAACTTTCATCGTTTCTAAGACTGATGACTGTAATTCACAATTATCCATTCCCCCAGCCAAGTGCGCCAGAAAACATCACTTGCAATGCATGGAGCAAAGGATGCTCTCTCTCCTCCCTCAGTTTAGATTCACAGGCTGTCTCTCTCCTGCACCTGCTTTCCACACCTAACACTGCTTCTAGAAGATAAACAAACAACATGTCTCTTAGCAACCTACGGCAAGTTCCCTTTTTGTACCATTTTACATTAAGACATTGCTTAGCACCTACTTTGATCCAAGTTCTGATTCCGGGGCTGGGGATACAGAATTTATTCGATAAGGTTACTTGTTCACTATCTAGAGGTTGGAATGAGAATAAACTGTGGGCTGGAAGATACAGAAATTTGGGGCTGGAGATAGTTTGAGATGAACGTGCCAGTTAGACGTAGAGCCTGGGCACCTGGAGGGGCGTTTCCGAATGTGTGACGTCATAGAGGCAGGACGGAGCCTCAAGAAGCCTTTTACACTTCTTGGAGCTCGAACAGTAGCACATGAGATGGATTATACATTAAAATAACAACAACAATAATGTGAGTGGCTTCTACTCACTAAATACTTCATATGTGACAGGTAACGCCAGCTGGTTCTATGTACATTACTTCCATTGATCTTCACAATCCCACACTGGAACTTATTATTTTTATTCCCATTTCACAGATGAGGGAGCTTGAAGTGCAGAGACGTTAATTCACACCCACAATCACCAGCCAGTGGTAGAGCCACTATAGCCACATTTCAAAGCCACTGCCCTCAGATCACTGAGCCAGAAGACTCTCGTGCCAATCTTCTAAGACTTTGAATATTCCTGGCCCAGGGAGCTAACGAAGGACTCGACTCTCACAACATATTGAGGCCTCACTACGGGACTGATGGGCTAGCTAGTTGGACACAAGACTGACTATTTCCACTCCAACCATGCAACACAGACAAACATATATGAAGCAAGGAGAGGACGGTGCTATTTATGGAAGAGTAGTACTCTGTTCCACAGAACTCCAGGACATCACCCTTTCTATCCTCGTGTGGGAAAAACTACTCTTTGAGTCCATGCTACCTAGCGATGCCTCTCTTAACCTCTACTGTTCGCTGTCAGCTGCTAAACCTCTGGATATGGCTCTTCACTATTATAAGATCTTGTCCGCCGGCTCTTCCCAGCCTACCGCTGCCAGCACAGGACAGCATGGTCAGGCCCCTGTTTCCTGATACTCACATTTTCAGTGACCGTTTCCTTCACTCCATCTCATCCACCACTCTCAGAGTCACAGAACAGAACATCCCTTCCTGAAACTCTACTTTGAAACGTTAAATCAGACCTTCTCCTGTCTCACCTCCAGCCTCTCTCTACCTACCCTGTTTGCTCAGTTCCTCTCACTAAATCTATTATTTGACTGCATCAGGACTATGGTTTCCCATCCTGGTTACTATCCACAGCCCCACACATGCATCATTCCCTTACCACCCTCTTGCATTCTCAGGCTCTTTTGTTCATTACATACTATTTGGAAAATTTCATCCTGGATTAATACCATATGTGAGTTTTCCTGCTGGGAAGCTTCTGGAGAAAATCATGCAGTCCTCTGAACATTCATAGTCATCAACCTTAATAAGCTCTCAGCAACGCTGGGCAATCTCACTGAATTTCTCTAGCTGTTATTCTTTTCCGTTCAATGCAACGATTATTTCCAACACTGTTTACTTGCTTCGTCCCCATGGCTGTGTTTGCTCCATTTACTCTCAACACCATCCTCCCCGGTGTAGCAAATACTTCAAACTCCTGCCACTGAACCAACAGAGCCTCTTAGTACATGTATCCGCCCTTCCCTCTTCTTCTCCTGGTACACTAGCAGAGACATTCCTTTTCCTTTGTAAAACCATTTCCTAATATAATAAGTTTGAATGTTTAAAACGTCTTGAATATGCTTTAGTAGTTGCACAAAATAGTCCCTTACATCAGTACTGCTCTCCCTCGGCTGCCCTTCAGTATCATTCGGGAGCTTTTAAAGCCCCCAATACTCTGGATAAAACCCGGTCCAGTTAAATCAGTACCTCTAGGAATGGAAACCAGGCATTTGTATTTTATACAGCTTCCCAGGTGACTGTCCTATGTAGACAAGGATGGAAACCACTGAGGAAGATCCTAACACACGACGAGGCTTCAAGCTAACTTAGAAATTTTCTCAGCAAAGAAGATGAAGATGTGAGTTAAATCAAAACATGAATTTCATTATTGAGACATTAATTAAAATGTCTTTATTCAAGAAAAAAATACCTTTTTCTACACCGGATTGCTGGATCCCATCCGTGCCTATTTTTTCAGGAATTCTGTACTATCACTAAAGCAAAGAAAAACAAACAAAACAAACCTCTGCTTATTTCCCATCTTTCCCTTCATGCATTCCTAGTCATCTCCTCAATTTCACAGCCAAATCTGCAAAGAGTTGTCTGCATTTGTCGCTCCGTTTTCTTCCTCTGTCATTCACGGAACAACCTTCTTTCATCTGGATTTTGCCCCACTCCTCTATCAAAACTCTGGTGCAAAGGCTACCAGTGATGTTCTTGGTGTTTCACTCAAGGGGATGCTCCGTACTCTTCATCCCGCTGACCTTCCGGCACTGTGTGGAAACACTCTCTCCTCGCCTTGGCGTCCACGACGCTTCGCGCTGCACGACCCCACCCCCTTCTCTGTCTCTTCCTCAACAGTC
>NW_020173204.1:4552479-4617587 GCF_003031525.2 Neophocaena asiaeorientalis asiaeorientalis | reverse complement strand
GATTCTTTCCGCCTAGGACTTTCCTCTTTATCTCCCTGTGTGCTCTCTCCAAGCAACCTCATCCTCTATCAAGACTTCAATTACCATTTGAAAGCCAATGACTCCAAATTCAGACCTTTGGTCCAGATTCCTGAGCTTCAGAACTATATACAGAGCTTTCTTTGGGATCCACCCCTTTTAGATACGTTGTAGCCACTTCAAACTGAACATAAGAATCAGAAACACCACCTTGTCTCTCCAGCCAGAAACATGAGAGTCATTTTGGCCCTCTGACCTCTAACCCATCTGGTCCATTCTCCTTCTTAACCAGCCATGACCACCACGGACTGGTCTCCGTCTCCCCAGGGGACCCCTACGACGTCACCCGCTTCCCCTCCCTGAACTGGTGTAACATTTTCCAAACTGGTCTTCCCATAGCCTCTCCTCTCCATGTCTGTTTCGTTCTTCGCACATTTATCAGAGTGATGATTTTTAATAGAAATCTGACCTCATCACTCCTTTGCCTAAAAATCCCCAATGGTTTCTCATTACACTTAGAATAATGATCAAATTTCTTTAAAAGGGTCTGTGAGGCCCTGGACCACCTGTCCTTCACGCACTGCTCCAGGGCGATCTCTACCTACTCTCTGCTCTTCACTGGGCCCCTCTCAGGTCAACAAGTGTGCCAAGCAGTTCCCCACCTTAAGAACTTTGTGTTCTTTCCACGGCCCACTCCTTTCCCCAAGCTTCAAGTCTGCTCAAATACTGGATCCCCTATGTGCCCCTCCTTCCCCTATGACAAGGGCAGATTAGCCTATTGCAAAATCCAGGTAAGACTGTGTGCTTTACTTTTTACATCGATCAGAACAACTTGTAATGAGAGCACAGCGTAGATGTAAGTTTCATGTTCCTCAGCACCTAGCAACCAAGTTCCTGGCACATAAATATTTGTTAAGTGGAAGAATGCTGCTTTCATTAAGCTTCCTTAACTAAAGACTAAAATTACTTCTCTCATGTGTTTCTTTTGTTGCCATTATTCAGATTAATTACAGTCTATAACTGAGAGTTATTACAGAGGCATATCCAAAGTGAGACTTTCATTCTCCTTTGTGACACCACGTGTTATGGAAACATTAGCTCTAGAATAAAGCATCCTAGCTTAAGAATGGAGATTCAAGAGGTGCAGCTTGGTGTTTCCTGTGCTTTCTACTAAAGGGTTGTCAAAACATGAACAGAAATTTAAATGACAATAGAAGAATCTGAGAAACTGGTGTCATCTGAATAAGTCAGGTCACATTCTGAACGGGATGCTCAAGTTCCCAGATGGGCAAAGTGATCCTGAATTGCTACACACCTCTCTTCTTACCCATGGCAAATTCCCACGATCCAGAGGACAATAAAATCATTGGAGGGGAAAAGGAACAGATGCTCTTTTCTTTTTAAAACATTTCTGTTCCTCGTAAGAAAGCAGCTGTGTTCCTTCAAGAGTTGTTTTATTTCTGCAAAATTACTCTGAAAGTGTTTGCAGTGAATATTACTCAAGTAACTAGCTCCAAAAATGCTCTCCTAAAGAATAGAACCCATTGTATTTATGGCTTAACAGTACTTATAAAACACACATTTGGTTACTAATGAGACGGTGATGATATCAGACAGAAAGTGGTTTGGATATTCACAGTTTTGAAGGCTTTCAGTGGTATCCTTGCTATGTCATGTTTTCATACCCATTAATGCAACATCCAGTTAGTGAAGGAGGATGCTATTTCAATACAGCACTCCTCCTACATGTTAATTAGCAGCCCAGTGATGAACAGTTTGCCTTAAAAGTGTGCAGAAGGACGTAAGTGACAGGTTTTCTTTTCATTACATTTTTATATAATGTGTTTAACCAAAAATGTACCATCTCTCTTTGCTCTGAAAGGAAATTCTTCCTTAATGGTATTTAATTTCTGAAAAACTGGAGTTTTGTCAATGAAAAAATGTGAAGACTTCGATTTTGTGGTTCAAATGCCAAATAAAAGGAATCGTCTCATTAATTACATGTGTTTTCTAATCTTGAACTCTGCTTTTATTGAAATCTAATTTCCCCATAATAATTTTATTACTCATTTTCTCCTCCTTTTTTCAAATAATTAGATTGCCCAAATTACTTATCTGCAAAGTCACATGTATCCTATGTTGATAGGCAGAAATCCCATCTCAGGAAGATTTCTGACAGTGAGTAGTTAGCTCAGTTCATTTAGAAATGATGTATTTCATTAAGATATAAGCATATATCTTAACGACAGCAGAAAACTCGCACTTCCTTTATTTGCCAAAGCACCCATGCTCTTAATTTCAGGAGGTTATTTTTGGTTTCTAGTAATTTGGAAAAAGGTAATAGGTGAAAAAGTCAGAAAATAAAGTGTAAAAGTATGGTGTCAAGTGCTAGCTATATATAACACCTATAAAACGCACAGAAAAGTAGATTTGCATTCCAATAACACCTGTGACATTTAGACGTTCTACACAATTCCTGCTTTCAATCTTTGCCTGCATCACATTCTAGTATTATTCTCTCTAAATATAGTCAGAGACCTTTAAATAGTCAAGTACTCAGAGGGTATACGGTGCAGCAAATAGTAATTTTTTATGCTTTTATACTTTTTGTAATTCACGTTCAGAGGAACTTAGAAAAGTTCAAAAAACTTTAAATGACCATGGTTCAAAAAAAAAAAAGAAAGAAAGAAAATTGCAGACTTAGGTTTACTTTACAGTATATTTACAATCAGCATGCCCCCCCGAATTCTAACAATAAAAATTATATTTCTGTGTCATATCTTCGGGAATAGACTTGCTTTTATGTAGAGGGGCAGGACCTGCTCGTTGACAAAGCAAATACCCTTGATTTCCATTTAACAACCGCACAGGCATAGGACAGATTTTCATTCACAGAGTTCATTACACATTTGTTACAGTTTTTTTTTTTGGTCTGGTAACATTTATCTTTCCTGTTTTATGAACCAGAGCTATTTTATGTTTTCTGCCTCTTCTATATAAAATTCTCATAAATAATTACTGGATTTCAAAGGCTCCTGGCAGCCGGACACTTGATAATAGCTATTTCTAACCGATGCTAAAAGAACTATGACGGCGGAGTTACAGACTTACACAGTAGTCTGATTATTTCTCCTCTCTCCCTCCATCCTTGTCTCCTCCCTCCTCCCTTCCTTCCCTCCCTCCTTCCTCTTCTTGTAAGTTGGCATCTGCAACACTGCACACTTGTGCACAAAGAGGAGGTGAGATGTCATTTCTCTTCTGAAATACTATGGCTATAGGCAGGGTGCAGAAAAAAGTGTACGAAGAAAAGGAAGATGCTTGACAGTTTGTTAGAAAGTTATGTAGGAAAGGATGAAGGGATTGACTAGAAAATCAGAAAACAAGTTTCTCCCGAAGACAGGGCTATCAAAGCGCCTGGCCTCGCGTGGGTACTCACCACATCTGTGTCTTCCCAGGGGGTCGTTCTGGACCTCCACGTAGGCCAGCTGCCAGCAGAGTCAGCGCACTGGGCCTGGGCCCCCTGGCTCTGCCCTGCGGAGAACGGTGGCCACCTTGCCTTCCCAGGAAGCACCTCTCCTTAGGAAACAGCTCTTGGCCTGCAGAGAGAAGGCATTCCTTACACAGGGACCCACAAGCCACTATGACTGTACACGGATAGTTCACATACATAAACTCCATTTCTGTTGGTAATTGTTACACATAAACATTTATAATTACATGAGCTTTTTTCTCTGGAAAAGAGGAATAAATAGATAAATGTGATATAACTATGCATGTGTAGATATACAACATTCACTAAAGATACAAATAAAATCCTGAAGACATATCTGGCAGGCTGACTATAGTTAGTAGCGGATCCACCAAAACTCTGGCCCTGGTCTTCTCGGCACTGGGTTTAATTTTCTTAGGATATTCAAACAACACAACATTCAAGTATAGTATGACCGTGTATTGGGGTATATCTAGCGTGTTCACTTTACAGTAACACACATCATGGATTCTGAGAGCAAATGGAAAAAATTTCAACTTTATGGGGAAAAAGAGAACTTTCCTTTGTACAATGATAGACTACATTACTTCCAGAAGAGTAAGAGAGACGACAGAACTGTTGTGGGCACTACATCAGGATAAGAATCAAGCAACTTCTGCCCCTCATTCCTCTGCCACACGGAAGGTGGAGTAACTTATTTGATTAGTGAGTTTACAAAAGAACCCGGACTAATTTAGGGCAGACGCTTCCCATCCCCTTCTCTTGGGAGCCGCCTCTCCTCTGAAAATGTAAGTTCTTTTCTGTTTTCCCATACGCCACAAGCTTACTCAGGGGGACGTGCTACCAATGATGGGGGCGGGGGGCAAGGCCATAGTTGGGAGTGTAGGTTCAGTTCACAGAGTGGTAATGGTGCCCAACGTTTGGTACCATGGTCACGGTCTCTCTCCTCGTCCACCTCTCCGATCTCATTTGTGTGTATCTCCCTAACACACACCATCACACTCCAACCGGAATAGCCTTCTTCCAGCTTGTGGCTACACTGTTCTCTTTACTGCATCAGGAGCCTTGTATAGGCAGCTTCTGCCTGGCATGCTCTTCCCATTAATTTTCACATAGCGGGCTCCGTATCCCCTTTCAGTCCTGATCTGAATGTCCTCTGCTAGCTAGCCTTCCTGACCACCCTATCTAAATACCAGCCTTCTCTCCACTACTGAATATTACAGTCCTCTGTTCCTTTTCTTCTATTTATTTGTTTGTTTGTTTATTTATTTGGCTGTACCGGCTCTTAGTTGCAGTATGCGAACTCTGGGTTGCAGCGTGTGGGATCCAGTTCCCTGACCAGGGATCAAACCCGGACCCCGTGCATTGGGAGCACGAAGTCTTAGCCACTGGACCACCAGGGAAGTCCCCAGTTTCTTCTAAATTAACATAACCCGGCATTATATTGTGGTCCTTTTGTTGGTGTAACTTCCCTCCCCGGGACTCCAAGATTCATGAGGTGAGGGATCATGGTTGTTTCAGTTGTAACTATAAAATGGTAAATATTCACTCAACATTTCTAGAATAAATGATTGAAAAGACATTGGTAGACATGGAATCTTAAAATACATTTAATTTCTGGGAAATATTAAGAGGGACATAATAGTTTAAGATGATCATCAGATATCTTTGAAATGAGCGTATAGGAACTGTGGTGTTTAAATGATACTATCTTCACAGATCAAACACAAGAACGCCCAGATGATAAAAAAGAAATGCTTTGCTGTGTGGCCTGATGCTAGCATCTAATAATACATCTGGAGATGGTGTCTACCATTTACCAGCGTGTACTTGGGAAACTTTGACAAGGGAAAGTGTTTTCATAGAAAATACAGTATTCATCGAGTACTGCCATTCGGTTCCAGCACTAGAGACATTCTCCAAAGATATTCCGAGGAGCCGAGTAGAAGACTCAACAGTGAGCTGCCACGCGCTCTTTGGAAGACCGACAGGCAGAGCGTGGGGCCGGCACGACCTAAGTTTTCAGACCGCTCAACAGAGCGGGGACGTCAAACCCTTCAAGCGGCCTTCCTCAAGACGGAGCTTAGCAGCAGCCGCAACTGTGATGGTGGCAACAGCCCTGGAGACAGTGGCGGCAATGCCAACCAGACCTGACACCCTCAGAACAGGGAACAAAGTCACGACCCTTGTGTCATAAGATAACGAGGTTTGATGGGTGGCAGTTCACTTTGCAGATGAGGTTTTAGTAATTACATTTGCCAAGGACGGCTTTCTCTGCTTAGAATCGATTGTGCAGCCTCTAGTAGAGCCTCTACGAACAGGAAGGATACAGCAGCAAACAGGATTTCTGAAAACAAACACAATCTGAAACCCATTTCTGAGTAAACTAAAACTACATAGGAACAAAATAGAGTCACCTTTGTCCAGGGAGGGCAAGGCCCTGCAGCTGTCTCAGGTGGCCCAGCCTCAGACTCTGGGCTCCACGGTCACCGGCAGGGGTGAAGTTTGTGACCTTCTTTGGTACCAGACTTGCCCTGATGGCAACGAAATGCTACACTAAGCTAGGCAGGAAGGTTTGCAAGAGACGCCGAACAAACTAAAATTGGGTTGAACACTGCCCCAAAGGACCAGAGCTTACCAAGGGACTCACAAGGCAATCTGTTTAAAAATTCCTGGAAATTCCCCGGCGGTCCAGTGGTTAGGACCCCCGCGCTTTCACTGCTGAGGGCTTGGGTTCAATCCCTGGTTGGAGAACTAAGATCCCACAAGCCCCCAGTGCAGCCAAAAAGAAAAACAAAGAAACCCCAAACAAAACAAAACAGAATTCCTTGAGCAAAGAGCCACGTAGATGTATTATGTACTCACAACCTCTGGATTCTGGTAGGATTTGGCATATGCCGCTTAGAGAGGGATTCAAACTAGCATGCAGGCGTATGACACCCCAGGACAGTCTTGAAGGTCCTGAAGTGTGACTTTGAACATGTGCGCAACTGGTGTCCAACTAGATTAAAGATCTACCGGCAGTTCATGTTTCATAGATGCTTATATTATAACATGAGCCAGTTACTATTAAACTCAGTGCTTTGTGATAGTAAGTTATCAAGTAACAGTCAGCAAAATATAGATAACATAATAAAATATATAACATATTTACAATATATACTAAAATACAAATATATAAAATGGAAAGATGTTTTAATAAAAAGACAAGTGTGTATGTAATATAAACATAATATATATAGACCTAAAATATATTTATAAACTAAATATATGCATTTATGGATATATATTTTTCATCATGAAAAAATATATATATTCCTGAAGACAGTGAGAAGGATCTCTCTCTGCAACTATGCACTTCAGCTCCCCCTTGCAGTCGTTTTTTTCCCCAAATCTCAGGAACTTAAAATTATTAAAAAAAATGAAAACTACATCAATACAATTTTAAGCTCTGAACATATGCAAAGCATTATGGGATTCAAAAAAAGATATGATATTGGAACTTGTTTTAGAGAATGTACTTCATTGCATTATTTATTTTCCTGGGTAGATACGTGTGTGTACATACCCAGAGCACCTTAATATGCTTTATTTCCAAAGTATGTGCTCCTGGAAAGACTCCTGCTAATAAAGTACGTGTGACAAAATGCTATATTTGAGCTTTCACGTCATCCTCTCAGGATCTGGATGCCAGCCTGCAATGGAGATTATAGCTAAATAAATGACTCAATAGTCAAGTCTGGAAATGGGCATATTTAGCTCTCAGGGTAATGGTAACTTCACTGCGGTATTAGTAATCTCATCAACTTTTTGGTTAGGATGGATAACTAACTAGCTTTTAGTACGTAAATTACCAGCAAAAACGTTTTACAGAAAATGGGTCAGGTTAGAGATGTAAATGAGGCCTAAAATGTCCCATTAGGTTTTGAATTGCCTTTTTTTTTTTCTTCCCCCTAAGCATTATAAATCTTGCAAGCTTTGGGGGTAATTTTCTTGCTTGAAGAGGCTAGTAAGGTCTTTCCCAATAAGAAATGAACAAAAATACTTCTGAAAACTAATTCTGCTTGAAAAAAATAGAGCAACTTGAATACTGAAGTATAGTTTTTAGATAAGTTGTACAGACCACAGGCACAGATTTTGCAAAGGACACAGTGTGGAGAGGTATCATTCAATGGCCCTCGTTTAAAATCAATTGTATATTTGAAGGATACTCGTCAGATCTTGAGACGAATCATTAACCACAAATACAAGTCTATCTTTTGTGAAGGAATGGATCTTTGATTTGGCAAAAAAGTCTCTCTGGTTCTGCTCCGACAAGTCCTATTTGTAGCGCTCTTGACTAATCCATGTTTTCAGAACAAATGCGATGCAAAAGCAGGATCGTGCACTGCTCTTGGGCCAGCTCACACAGTGAAGTGATGAACGCACACACAAAAGCAAGGCAGAAACCGCTCCAGATCTCATGAGACACTAATAAAGCAGCGTCACAACACAGACTGAGACTGTCACCAGGCGGCTTCACACCTCTCACTTTCACCACGTTGGTTTCCCTCCTACAAACCACTCATTTACAGCAGCCTAAATGAGCCTCGTGTGACAATGTATGAATTGCTTGCTACTTGTGTTCATCTATCACAGCACTGCCAATGTTTAGGACAGTTTAACATCTCCAACTCGTGACAGGGGGCTGAATTTTTGTCACTCGGAAAGCTGCAAAACTGGCATAGTAAATATGTAATTACAGTAACTACCTATATTTAACCAGCCTGGAAAGCTAACAGGGAAATCCACCAACCCACTGTGATCATCTAGTTTGTTTCTGTGTTGGGCCTAATTAAAGATAAACGCATAAGTTCAACGATTATAAAACCGCATTTGGATAGCTTTCTTTTCAATTGTCAGCAAAAGCCAATGTCCCCTCCCCTCCAAAAAAAAATTCAACTCTTTCTAAAATACCTACTTAATACCCGCCTGCTCCTTCATTGGTTTGCTTTAATATTTTGCTGTAGCAGCCTTTGTAATGGATCTTTGCAAAATGAAGCCTTTTGTGTTCACCCCAAGCGACCTAACTAAATCACAGGTATGCATATATCACATTTTCTTAGAGATCCTATTGTTTCATTAATTTTATCCGTTAAGAAAAAGGGATTGTGAGACTTAAATTTCTTCACACAAGTATCTTATTTAAATTGGTCTTTGCTGCCTACCAAAGTTTTAGAGGTCAATGAAAGATGTTCTCACATGTTTTGGCAAAGATAAGTGACGGAGGTGACAGCAGATCTGGAGGCTGTTCAGACCTAGCCTCAGCGGGTTAAAATAACAGAGCAACTCAGGTGGTCGGTTGCTGTGTTATGTCATGTGTTTTGATGGAAGAGAGTACTTCAAATAGACAGGACAGATAATGTGAGCGAGAAATGAGCCCCAACATGTATTTGTATGATCTACATACCGCCATGCCACCCTTTATTGCTAACTACTAAAATTCTATTATCGGCATCCCTAAATCTTGCACAGCTTTTCTTCTCTTACTTCATCTGCTGGGTATTCCTTCCAATTTCATCTGAGTTATTTCTCGAGGATGACCTTGAATCCCCTCTCCCTGTCTAGCCAGGGTCTTCTTGAAAGAGGAACCTCCTTCCCAGGAGGTAGGAAACACACACCACTGCCTCTATCTTTTTGGTTATAGTTTCTTATTTATCTAATACACGCACAAACGACTATTCATATCATCGCTTAGAGTTAAGAGTAACGGTTCAAATTCACCAAACACTTACCACGTGCCACATACTCATTTTATCCTCCAAGCAATCCACGTAGGAAGCATAATCATTTGCCCCACCGTATAAATGAGTATACTAACCCGTGGAGAAGCTAGGTACTGCGACCGAGACCATGTGTATTCAATAGTGTGTGGTGGAAACAGAACATGAGTGCAAGTACAAGTTCAAAATCAGTGCTCTATACGTGATCAACGAAGAGTCTCTGCTAGGCACATACTTTCGACACACATTCTAGCCTCTAACACGCGCTGTCATCTGTGTTAGGTGTCTAATACCAGGGAGGTCAGGGCTCTGATGCTCTCATGAATCCAGCCTGGTGTGTCTTTGCTAATAGCACCCCATCCCCAGACTCTATCCGAGGTGACACTTGTTCCCTTTGATATGAAGGCGAACGAGAGCTGGAACCCACATTTACGCGGTAGTTCTCTATACTCCTGTCATTTATATGATAATAAAGTCTTTGGGAACACAGTTGTGTTTCTTGGTAAGGCCTTTGGACATTGTGAGTTCAGAAAATCCATTACCAGAAATAATGCCTCACAAATACTTACATTTTTACAACATTCAAAGTTTTCACAACCATGACCACACTGTCTTTTCAAAGTAGCAGTCTAAGTCAGGCACAGCCAATATATCATCATGACATTTTGTTAAATGATTACAGAGAAAGGATGGAAGAGAAAGTAAGGTTTGCTTCGCATAAACTATCTGGGCACACTATCCTACGTACTTCGCCTAAACTCTCCCTTCAAATTCTCATACCTTCCTTCTGGTGGACATGTTCTTAAACACATGACAGGTGACTTAACTGGAGGTCATAGCATACAGTTAGCAGCTTGTAAAAGGGGTTAGAACCCGGATTAGAAGTCATGTCCCTCCCCAAGACCATCCTCTTTTCATTATAACTCAAGCTCAGTTGGCAGCATACGTTCAGTGCTTACACAGGCCCTTGTCTTCTTCCTTATCTCAGGCTGGGGTCTTGTTTCTCTACATAGGTTTCGTTCTGTTAATGGAAAGAACCGCATTTTATTTTCTTTGAATCACTCACAGCGCGTGCCTTTGAAGCTGTGCTTAAGAGGCCAAGTTAATTTAAATACTTGTGATTGGAATGCGGTCTGGAAGTAAAAGAAAGCTTTCCCTGCTTGTACTTTTATTCATTCACCCAGCAACTGTACCTCTCAAGCGCGTCTGGACAGGTACTGCGGTCTTAGAAACCCCTATTCACTCCTCCTTAGGTGAGCTATGTTCAGGGCCACAGTTGGAACTCATATTATCCTAAGACCTCTGAGCCTCAGCGAGTCGAAAATGACTTGTCCAAAGTTTCAGTGAGTAAGTAGCAAAATCAAGCCTAAAGCCACATCTCTGAACATCTCTTTGCACAGCTCCTCTGTATAAAGTAGTGTTTGTAGTTGTTATCTTTATCATATACCTGGAAGTACAGATCATAAAATTTGCAAGACACTTTTTTTTTTTTTTTTGCCATACGTGGGCCTCTCACTGCTGTGGCCTCTCCCATTGCGGAGCACAGGCTCCGGACGCGCAGGCTCAGCGGCCACGGCTCACGGGCCCAGCCGCTCCGCGGCATGTGGGATCCTCCCGGACTGGGGCACGAACCCGTGTCCCCTGCATCGGCAGGCGGACTCCCAACCGCTGCGCCACCAGGGAAGCCCGCAAGACACTTCTTATTTAGAATATTATGATGATGAATGAAATTTTTAAAATAATCTTACACAGATAATAAGTTATCAGAATGTTGATTAGTTAGAACAAGAAGGAACATTTATAGGTTGATGTAACTTAAAATCAAGGAGCTGGATTCAGAAACACACGCTGCTTTTCTTATTGGTTTCGTCTGTGTACATGCATGGATTTATAAAAGACTGATTATATTGTGAAAGTGTTAATACAAATCAGCTTTCTGTTCGTGGATTTTACTTCATTTCCCTCTGCCTTCCCCATCCTGTTGTTTTGTATGAAACATAGTCTTGAGGAAAAAAATTAAGAAATCCCACTGCATTACAGCATATAGCACATAATGGGCAAATAATAAATGTTGAATGAATGAATATGGATAGGTCAGGTAGTTTGATTACACTGGTTGAAATGATCACCGCTTAATGTAAAATAACACAGTGAAAGGAATTATGTTGAATCTCTATCTATCTATCTATCTTTAGCTGTAAGAGTCTATATCCTATGAGATCACAGAATACGTCTGAATTTTTCACCTCTGCATACCCAGCATCAGGTAGAGTACTGGACTCATGTTAGATATTCAATGTATATGTGTCTCGTCGATGAACACTCCCTGCTCACAAGTAGTTTATAATCCAGGGGTGTAGATAAGTGGAGAATATTTTTCACCCTCTTTCTCATTTCTGGCCTCAGTATTTTAAAAGGATGGCCAGCCTATTGCAAATATTTGGGCGGAAACTTTTGTTTTTTCCCCAACTCACTCATCTATGAGGAACACATACACCATGTTCGAATGAACCCACAATGCTTTGATTTGCACACGTCATTTCAGCAAGAGAGATGACGAGTAACATTTTTACAATTCTTCAGTCTCATCTGCGTATTCTATTCCCAAGCGTTGCAAAGGGTTCTCATGGTGTTTCTCTGAACTATAGCTTTGTTTATTTTTGTGTATATATTATGACACAGCTTAGAGCTGCCTATTTGTAATATGAAACCACAGAAACCTCAACTAAAATTTTTTCAAATGAGAATCATTTGGTTTAAATTTCACTAACTTAGGTCAACACGAACAAAACAAACAAAAACAAAAGCAGACTCACAGGTAACAGAAAATAAATGAGTGGTTGCCAAAAGGAAGAAGGGTGGGGGCGGAGAAGGGGATTAAGAGGTACAAACCTCTGGTTATATAATAAATACGTCACGGGGATGTTAATACATAGCATAAGGAATGCGCTCAATAACACCGCAATAACTCTCTGCGGGGAAGAACGGTCACTAGACTTACGGCGGTGATCGTTTCATAATGTGTGTGCAAATGTCCAATCATTATGTAGCACACCTGAAACTAACACATTATGGTAGGTCAACTGTATTTCAAAAAGAAAAAGACCCCAACTAAGCACTCTGTGACTGCAACCTTATTTTTTTAAGTTTAGTTTGAATGCAAGAAATCCATAAGCCCTAAAATAGTTCAGTATTTTGTAAATAAAAGAAATATAATAATATAATATTAGCTTTCGTATATAAATTATATTTTGTTCAAAGTTTTTACCTGTAAAAAACTTGCTTTCAATGTTAATGGATATATTTTTTAAACTGAACAATTTTGGAGTGTCTTGGATCGAGATGAAATGTATCAAAGTTTACCCATACAAATTAAGGAAAAATATTAATTTTCACCTAACAGTTTTTTTTTTTTTAACTCATTGGTTGGTTTTCAGGAATGAGTTAAAGTTGTAAAGTCATAAATAGAAGGATAGGTATATTCACATCCGCCTTCTGACCTGAGTGAAGATTTACCACATTTTGAAGATTCCGTTTAAAAGGAAGATATTCCTCTTCAGCAGACTGCGGAAACCTCAAAGCTTATGGATGCACTTGTGGCATCGCCACCCCAGCAAGGGTCAGTGTGTGTGAGTGTGTGTGTGTGTGTGTGTGTGCGCAAATGTGCGTAGTATCATGCGTTGAAGGTATTTCAAGGCTACACTGAGCTTATGTATACATATGGAGAAAAGAGACAAGCATCCCTTTAATAAGCAAATAATTAAGAATGAACACAGATCTATCTGGAAAGATCTGAGACTGATGGAAATTCAAGCTGCCCTCACAGCCATCAGCAAAACTTCCACCAAAGGATCGTGGGCGTTATAGTCTTTATGCATAGTTCTCTGATCTACGGAAATGGCAAGGAGGAGAGAAAACAGGAGAGGCACTTTCCTTCTGGAAACCTGTCCTTCAGTCTCTGACAGGCGTTTACAAAAACAGGTACATGCTCACGTCCTAGTAATTGCAACTGCGTTTCTCTACAATAATCTCTATATGCGTAGGTACCAATTGTATCAGCCTAACCTGTATATCGCCACATTCCAAAAACTTCCTGCAACGGATTCTATCAATTCATGCATCCCCCATCGATTTGGTCAACAGCATCCATCCAAACTCTCTCTGGGGTGGCTGGCCCATTCTGTGATCAGGTTTCTAAGAGGTCCCTTCATCGAATCTCTTTTAAATGTACTTGTGCTACACAAATACAATAGACAGTCAGATTCTCTTGTATATCACAGAGATCTAATTTATCTATTCGGAATTTCCATATTTCTTGACTTCATTAAGAAAAATTTACATTAATGTTTTACTCTGATCCAAACTAATGTGGCAAAGCTGGAAATCGGCCAATATCTTAGGAAATGATAATTTCAACAATACCACGTCCCTTTAAGGACATGTGGTGCGTGAAGGGGAAAAAGTCATCATATCACAGGCTTAGATACTCTGAAAAATTAAAATAGAAACATACGGAAGTCTCAGAGAAGCAGCTTATAAGGCAGCATTTGAAACGAATCAGATGTTTGCTATGGGAGTATACTCTTTTAAAACGATTAAAACTCTCGAGTTTAGAAGGATCATTACATTCCGTATGTGAGGCTTATTGAAACGTAATTGTCCTGACCTTCTTCCTGCTTCATTTTTAGTTAATTTGTGGCTGCAATGCAGTTCAAGTGCTCAAAAGATTACAGCGTACGTCCATCTCCATCACCCCAGGCACAAGTCCTACCTGAACTTGAATTATGAGGTCTTATAGGAGGTCAAGGTCAAGGTACTCACTCACAACAAGTGTTCCGTGGAGACTGTGATGTTGTCTCATACGCCTGCTCAGAACAGCAAACCTGAAACGGGGTATCACATTGATCTGGCCATCCCTGGAAGCCGGGCCTTGGGGAGGCCACCAGAAGTGTGAGGCAGGAAAGGAGACCTGGTCATGACATCCTGCCCACCCCTCTCTGGCAAGAGGCAGCCCTTCTCTTGTCACCAGCTCTGAAGGCAGCTGGCCGCGCTGACACAATGCCCAGCACACAGAGGGAAGGGCTGCGGGAAGCGAGCTGATGGCCCCTCTCTAAGGAGAGGGAGAAAGAGAAAAGGCAGGACATTTAAAATAAACAATACGACTCTCTCTCTGATGTAAAGTGCCAGGGATTTCAGAAGGGAAAATGCAAATCCGGCACAGAAGACCTTTGTTGGCTTCTCTTGTATTTTGACATTCTCCTAGAATCACTTGATAGCACTCGCATTAAGCTTCATTTCAGATTCCGTCCGAAGTCAAACTACCAGATGCAGGAGGGTGTGACAAAACTTTCCGAAAGAAAAGATCGGAATGAACGCTCATGTGGACTTTTCATTCATTGCATTCCCGAGAAGACCAATTACAAAAATTAGAGGTCACACGAGAAAGCAAACTGCACAGTAAGAAAGTACTGCTTCTACTATTATGAAAATATGACGGCACATCTAGTTTTCACAAACTCTCCAGCTATTCTTACGATTAAAGTTGCCTCGCGTGTGCTTTTACTCCTTCACCAATAAAGCTTCACAATCTAAATTAATTCTAAATATGAAGATGAATACTGTTAGCAGGAATAAACTATCAGATTTTCACGTGGAAAAGAGGGACGTTGTAACCACGGTGCACGTTATATACTTGAGATCACTGTGTCAGTGCAAATAGCACACACAGAAATTCCAAACAGCACATTCTGAAAGCATGTTTGAAGGATAATGTTAGTGGCGTGAGCTGTATTTTCCAAAGATGTCACGTCAAGGATCTAAAAACAAAGAAATACAATCCAGAAAAACAGCACGTTAAACCCTGTTTCTTATCTGAGGTTGCATTAGAGTTATAAAAAAAAAGAAAGAAAAAAAAACGGGAAGAAAATTAAATTTCTATTTTCATCAGGCAATAATATGTTGTACAGTTTGCAATTAAAAATAAATTAGGCACAAAATCTGCAACATATTGTTTTTAAACTCTCATCAAACCTCTTGAGTTATGCTGGTGAGTGCAACATGCGAACGGAAACGCTAGGGTTGCATGAGTTTCTGGCATATGAAATAAAATTATGTCTTCAATCTACAAAAATTTAATTTACAGCTTAGCGGACTGGATGGAGCACGTTAACGCCATTTCGGAGGTTTAAGAACGGCAAGTGCCGTAATCCTCTGAGTATTTTGATCACCAGCACTCAAGCATGTGACATGCTTTGTGTTCACGGGGAACCTTTATCCAGGATGCAAAGCTGGCGCTGAATCATAATCACATTCAGGAAGATGGCAAGCCTGTGGCTATTAAGCTTTGCGCTCGCAAGCTTAACCAAGAAGATTTAAGCAAGCTACTCTGGGGCCATATAGTTGATCTGATAAGAGTATTCCCAGACCTTGAAGTTTATTTTTATCAGAAGTTTTGCATTCAAGGTCTCAAACATTAGAACTTTCTAGTGCTAATCAAAAGTGTCTCCATTCAACTCCAGCAATGACACTTACAAGCAGATGGAAGTCATAACGTAGAGAGAAAAAAGAGAGGGACAGACACAATTGTTTTCCCCTGAATAAAAGAAAATCTTGAAGGCCTGAAGACAACTTCTGATATCTTAGATGTTATTCCAGATTTCTTTGCTGTATTTGTGTCTGAAGATTTGTCAGATATGTTTGCTACTCAATTTAAATAACTTAGTGATTGAAATGACAGGTGCCATCTGTATCCTAAAGCAGGGTCAACTATTTTGCTGAACTGTTTTCTGTTCAGATGAATCAGGGAGTTGTTTATAGAGCAGGTGTTGTTCAGATTCAGTCTCTAATATCAAAGACAAGGATAAAATCGAGGTTAAGTTCAGGATTTATTTTTACATACACTTCCATAGAATGACTACTGAACATTTATTAATTAAAATATGATTGAAGAATGACCTGAAATAATCCTATATGAATTTCTCTCCATTGTGGATATGAGAAAATAAAGATATAGACCGCTGAGATCCTCTAGAATAACTGGATCAAGGGTCTTAAACCTAACGTCATGAATTTTTTCTTTGCTCTTTTGTAATCAATGACTATTTGGGGAGCTGTTTCTGTTACATTTACATAGTTTTGATTGAAAAGGAGAAAGGACTAGGATAATTTCTCAAAACCAGTCTATACCTTTTCACTTATTTATCATTTCTTTTTTTTTTCTTTTCTTTTTTTTTAACCAAGAAAACGCATATAACTCAAACCAATATGTCGATAAAGGTCCAAGAGAGAATATTTTTCTCTTTCAGTTATAATGAAGTGAAAGGAGTTTCCCATTGGGTGCTTTTAAAAAAAAAAAAAAAAAAAAACAGAAAGAAAGACACATCATCTCTCATTCATCGTCATGAAGGCTTAGCTTGATCTGTTCAGATCTTGATCTGTTTGGCTTCTTTCACTAATGAGACTCTGTGCCATGGTCATAGCATCCATACTTGGTAACCTCAACTGCCTGGGCAAGACAAAGGACATGATTAGATGACAGCAAAGGACCAGACAGGGCTTAGGCTTAGACAGTAAAGGAAGGTACAGAAGGTACAGGTTGGACGCAGTTTGCAGAGACCTGCAGAGACCTGAGATGACCTTAGCAATTACCTGAGTCTGAACTGGAAAACCACGTTGACTAGTCGGGCCAGGTGGCAGGCCCAGTGGAGATACATCTGGGAATACAGACTCATATATATAGAGAGGTCTGAGTCAAGAAAGAAGAAAAGTCAGAGATTCAATTTAGAGTTTAGGGTTCACATTGGGCCTAATGATAGAAGAAGGGATACAGATACTTCATCAAGCGACTGGGAAGAACTTCCAAAACTTCAGCAAGAGGGTGGCGGATCTCAGCATGCTTTCAGTTCCGGGTTCTAGCTGTCTTTGAGGTGTTGTCAAGGAGACGCTTAGACTCACCCCGTCTTTCACTATCCCTCCCTATGCCAGGAGAGTAACATAAACTTCTTGTGCCTATGACTGCAGGAGGACTAATACCTCAGGGGTCGCTTCAGGTTTAAAAGGCTGAACCTAGTGGCTAAGAAGATTCCCGTATGATTAATTCAAGGATGAGGACAAAAGACTGGTGCTGACACCATACCCCACAGGTGGGTTAGGGCCTGGCTAAATAAAGTGATGGATGCATTTAATTATTACAGGCCTGTGTTAAGTCCTGGTCATGTTTGATCTCTCTAAAATATGTGACACGATCGATTACTCCCTGATTCTTAAATCTCTCTCCTTTTTTATTTCCTGACGCCGATGTCTGCGAGCTCTTCTACCCTTCGTTCAGTTTCATTGTCCTGTTCGGGCTTCTGGACGTCCTCTTCGTTTATCTAATTATTACGGCGCGTCAGGATTCTGCTCTTGCTTTGCCTTTTTCACGCAAAATACTCTTCCTGGATGTTCTCCTTTTATCCACTGGCTTCCACTTCAGTGATACCCTGATGATTCTCAATCTCTATTTTCAGGTATTAGCATTCTTCCAAGATTCAGAGCTGCACTTCACTGGCTGGACATAACACATTTGCATGTTTTCAGGGACTTGGGAGACAACATGTCATAAACTAAATGCCTTCTCTTCCTTTCAGTCTTCCGCCATCCATGCCTAACCCTGCTCCATCCCCTGTAGCCCCCATCTTGATTAATGGAGTGATTATCTATCCGAAGAAAGTAAGTGGTTGTCATTTTCCAACCTTCTCTAATCCTCACCCTTAACATCCAATATTATAAAATCCTGGTAATGCAACCTCGAAAGTGTCTCCTGGGTACGCCATTGCTTCTCTTGCCATTTTGCTGGTGCTTTAGTTTTATCCACCATCTTCCCATCAGACTTTCACAGTAACTCCAGTATCTGATTCCACCAGTTCAGTGGTTCTCAGAATGTGGTCCGAAGACTAGAGGTACCAGCACCACCCTTGGTAGAAACAGAAAATCCCAGCCCCCACCTCAGACCCACTGATTAAGGAACTCTGGGTGTGAGGGCCAGGAGTCTGTGTTTTCAACAAGCCCTCTACATGATTCCGATGAATGCTGAATCTCAGAATCACTGAGCTGATCTCTATTCTGCCGGCCAAAAGGTTTCCTCTGTAAGAAATCCGCTGGTGTCATTCCTCCCACGCACAGATCCACTGGTTACCTGTAAGATTAGCCCAGAATCTGCAGCAAAGTGTATGCGGTAGTCGATACAGTTTACCAATATTTTCAGTTTTTCTTCAGGGACATGGTACAGTTTCACCTCCCTGCTCTTTGGAAGTTAGGTGTGCCCATGTACTTGCTGTGGCTAATAAAATGTAAGAGGTGTGTTTCACTTTTGGTGAGTTTCCAGTGTACAATTCAACATTTCTTTTTTTCCCTATTGTAGTGTTCATATGGTGGAGAAAGAGGAAAATGAAGAGCAGAGATCCAAGCTGACTGGGGTCACCATGCAGTGGAAGAAACAAACAAGTCCTCGCGGTTTTAAATTACTGAGATTTGGGGGTGTTTGTTATGGCAACATAACCTTGCCTATTCTGACGAATTCACTTTACCTCCTCCACCTTGGCTGCTGTTCAGGAATTCTTCTTCTCCTTTTTCCTTACTCCTCATACAAATAATAATAATAAATCCGCTGTTCAGTAAACCCGCTGAGCTTTCTCATGACATCACAGCCTTGCAGATGCTATTCTCTGCACTTGGAACTCTTGACACACATTTTAACCCAGATGATTCCATTTTTTGATTTTCAACTCAAATATTCATTCTTCTGGTTACCTTCTCCTGAGTCCCTGGGGCGAAATCAATGCTCCATCCTCTGTGCTATCAGAACAATCTTTTCATCCCTCTGAAATATTTTGTATCATGGTTTACGGTAATTTAATTGCCCAGACTTTTTGTCTGCTCACGAAACAGTAATTTCCTCAATGACTGGGACTCTGACTTATTCATTTTCATTCCAACAGGGGGATTATTCTTTTTTAAAGACCTTTATCAAATCACTTACATGTATTTCTAGAAGTAAAGTAACCTAAATCTCCTACAGCTATCATAGTTTCCTAAGTATACGTTCTATTAAATAGCTTTTTAAACTTTTTCTTATAACCTCAAACAATTGGTTATTTTACTCGATGTCATGTTGGGTTAAGGTCTTTAGGAAGCAGTCTGCAATAATCCCCACATCCTTTGCTTAGGTGGTGACAATGGCTCAGTACAATTAACCCCTTGAATATTGAAACTACAAATTTATATAGCAGAAGTGACAGCTTTATAAGATAACTCATCATGCTAAAATTATAGTTTTTATCTTTTCCACATGAATGCACCACCCTGTGTAACCACAGTATCATTCATCTGCCATGTTCTGCACCCTACACAATTTTGTGCAAATTTCCTTCAGTTGTTTTCATGTCAGTTTCACATGTCACTGGGTTTAGTTTCATGTGATAACAGGTATTTCATCACGTGTTTGCCCTTCAGAGACCCTAAGGTCATAAGTGAGACTTCTCTAATACGTACCCCTTCACCTAATCTTGCCAAACGCCCCTTCCTCTGAATTTGCCTCTTTCTGTTGATGGCAGCGTCACCCTTCTGAGATCTCTAGCATCTTACGGCCGCCTTTGTCTTCTTGGCTTCCCCTATCCAAACTAGTATGCAATGTCTTTCACAGTTTTTTTTTTTTTTGGTCCATTTTATTTTAAAAAATTCATCTCTCTGACTTCTCATCTATCTCCAATTAATTCGAACAACAACAAAGAGAGACCGAACTGCTTGAAACAACGCTTGCCCATTATTTCCTTGCCCTAAGGGCTTCAAATATGAGCCCCACCTCTTGAGTGGATTACATGAACCAATAGCCTTTATCCTTCATCCCACCTTTATCTTCCTGCCTCCCAGTTTAACACCCCTATTTAGTGCTGCATGAGCTGGACTCATCCACTCCACCTTTGTTCTCTTGCTCGTGAATGTCTCTCTACTGGAATTCTCTCTCTTGATCTCATTGCCGTAATAACCCTACTCACCCTTCATCTCCCTCCTTTATTAGGCAAGACATTTCTAGTCTACAGAACTTTTTCCTTTCTTTAAAATTCTAACACTTGCTAAATATTTATTTAACAACTATGCTATAACATTCTTCTTTTTCATTGTCATTTATCATCATTTAAATCGTCTCCCTCATCGTACATTTATTTACCACTGGATTGTCTTATAACTGTATCCCCAGTAAGTTTTCCAGAATACTGAATACTCATGATAACGTTCACACACAACTGGTTCCGCACGTACCGTACTGGGTGGTTAGTGCCAGGCAAGAAGCCACCGGCTACTGTCATTGTCACAGGCTTCTGCCAAGGACTTCCTTACACTTAATTCTCCTTCCTTTATCCATGAGACACTCCCTCCCTAGACTATGCAAATGCCCAGAAGGTAGCCGGTCTCTGAACTGAACTGACCAGCACCCTAGGTGGGGCCTGATAGTAGAACTCAGTTCACCAAAGTCAGATAAGGAAATGTTAACAATAGTTCAGGAACTTAGAAAAACATCTGGGCAATAGAAATGGGCCACTGCAGTGGACAGAGCTTTGACCCTGAGCCAGATTTCTGCTGCAGCCACAGAATCTTTACGGATTCGTGATGGGAAGTTGTAAGCGACACAGTAGCTTCCTAAGGAGCCTCAACCCCTGATGCCCGTGGGAATCATATTTTTACAATATGAAGCCTGGGTCTCACTCCAGGAAAAGTAAGTCATGAACCGGATGGGGTAGGGAAGAGGAATGGGGCAGCATGGGCCCAGCCGCTCCGCGGCGTGTGGGATCTTCCCGGACCGGGGCACGAACCCGCGTCCCCTGCATCGGCAGGCGGACCCTCAACCACTGTGCCACCAGGGAAGCCCCTCTAGTTAGCTCAAATGTTTTATTCAGGAATGAGACAGGCTGGGAGAGAAGGTCAATGGGAGCACTTAGCTGAAGCAAAGGCCACGGGAAATGGGGAAGCAACAGCAGCTTCTGGCAAATACACTCCCCTCATTAACATGATCTCAGATTATAAAGCCCCAGGTTACAGAAACCATGTAGGAAGAGCGTGACTACCTATACACCGGACATTTATCACCATGAGCATAGAGACCGCGCCTTTGTGTTCTCTCCACTGTATTTTTAGTAACCAGCATACTGTCTGGTTCTTGGTAGATGCTCAGTTGATTCCAACCGTGCAATGGCACTTGAACTTCAGGTTGACTGATTTTAGCTGAAACCTGCTATGCATTGTTGATAAACGCACTGGGTTAATACTGCATTTAAGCCCGCAGGTAATAATTTCAGACAATGTGGAGAGAGTTGTGGAAAGAGCACAAACTCTTAGAGTTCAGGATTCATATCACACTTCTGTCTCTTACTGACCAGGTGAGGCTGAACAACTTATTCAACCTCTCTGCCTCTGTTTTCTGATTTGTAAAATCAAATCACAGCATCGCTTTTGCAGAGCTGTTAGGAGGCTTCAAGATGAGTACGTACAGCGCTTAGAGCAGCACATGGTGACCAGCAAACCATCACTAGTATTGTTCTCAGCAAACGGCATTTCGTCCAGCAGAGCCGTACGTGGTGGTTCCGTTTGTATCAGGCAAGAGGCTGACGAGGATCAGAGGCCAACAATAAATTTAAGAGTTATGAAGTAGAGCAAGGGGAGCCTACCAGTGGGGATACTGTCATTATTCAGATGTATTTGAACAGAAAAGTGAATAAAATAATATTTTTCAGCTTTATTGAGTGATAATTTACAAATAAAATTGTAAGGTATTTAAAGTGTACATCGTGATGACTTGCTAATACCTATGCACTGTGAAAAAATTCCCCCAACCTAGTTAATTAACATATATCACCTCACATATTTATCTCCCTCTGTGTCTCTCTCTCTCTGTCTCTCTCTGTCTCTGTCTCTGTCTCTCTCTCTCTGTCTCTTGTGTGTGTGTGTGTGAAGGAATGAAAGATTTTCGTATGTTGGAGTACAAATATTATCTCCCCCTCACTGCTCATAATACTGATGCAAACATTCTAAATAAGGAATAAGGCAGTCATATGTGATATGCAGAGAACTTAGAAAGGTACCTAACCTAGAAGATTCCTCAGGAGACAGAAAACATTACACGATTCTGTTTGAAAAACTGCAATCAGGCGGTTTACAAAAGTGTAGTCGTGTTCAAATTTCGGAAGCTTTGTAAGTGACCTAAATGCCATAAAAATGAGAATAAGGAGTTAAGTACAAGTCTTAAGAATTTTCTTTCCCTCCTGTAAGTCTTAGCTAGTAAAACAAAGGTCTGTTGTAATTTTTAAAGGTAATTTTAAGAAGTGACAAAATCTACTCTTTGGGCTAAGACTACACCTTGAAGGTAGCAAAGTGTTTACAGGTACCTTGGACGTGACACATCTTTCAACACTTAAGAATAATTTCTGGATTTAATGTCATCATTCAAATTTACATGAAAGTATGCACACAGCACCTGCTCCTACGACGTGGTATTTCAGGGGGCAGCTGGAAACCAGTAATCTCGGGGCCACGCAGTTGATGACTGGACTGCTAGGGTCCATTTTACACATCAGTTAGTGACTACCTGGTTAACGATATGCTCACACAGAGGACGCCCGGCCTCCCCGCTGCAGGCGCTTAGCTGAAATGAGGAGGAAGTAGGGGAAGCCAGAGAGAGGGGTGGATCTGATTTCTGGGGAAACGGGCTTTCTAACGTCACTCCCCTGGGGAGCTTTTCTCTGTACACATTTATGAGGACTGATTCGAGTTACAGCAGGCGGAATATACTATCTTGGGAGGTGGCCACTAAAAGTAAGAGATGGGAAGACTGGCCATTCTGGCCCCAACAATGAAAGTAGCTTGGAGAGAATGAATGCAGCAAAGGAGGCCCCCTAGAGGGCAGGCTGAGGTCGACAGTGAAATATGCATACCACCACACCTCTCACAGCGAGAGATCAGGGCAAAGAAACCCAAACACGTAAATACCAGTAAAGGAGTGGGTAAAATATGCTATCTCTGAGTGGTAGATACGATTTTATTTTCACAAAACTAAATTATTGTGTTTTCATAAAGTATACAAAACAACGCATTGAAAAGCTTCACAATAGTTATAAGTAAAAAATATGCACAGAATTATCCTATTAAATAGATATATAACTTAAAAAGTCATAAAAATATGTATGTGGACATGTATAAATGTGTATATGCATGCACAGATTTATGCATGTACTATTGTAAGCAAATAACAAGAAAAAGAGAATATCAAAAATATTTTCTTTTAGCTAATAGAATTACGGGTGCCTTTCCTTTCATTTTTCTCTCTGATAAATAGCTAAGTGCAAGGGCAGGGAAATTAGGTAGACATAGGTTCAAATTCCACCTTCAGAACTTTCTAGCTGTGTGACTTAGGGAAAAACACCAACGCTTACTGAATCTCATCTTTTTCCCATGTATAAAATGAGGAAAAACAACCTTTGCAGACAAAAGGGTTATTTGAAAGTGATTTAAGATCATGTTTGTAAAGTGCTTTCGCAGAGTCTGGCAGACTGTTCAATGCTAATTGGTATCATCATTCACCTTACAGAAAATCTGAATTGTAATTAGAAATGTTTAAAAGTCTGTTAAAAATTAAATACGTGATAACGTGAACAACGGGATAAGAACGCAGTGTGGGAAGGGACCCAGTGCAGTATCTCGAGCGTTTGACCAGGCAGATTTTGGAGAAGGAAAGGGGAAGTTACAGTGACCACTGGCCAGAGAACAGAGGTGATAGAAGCAAACAACGTCACGGCAATTTTTACCCTTAAAATTTGATCAGGTTGTGAGTGGATGTCAAGTGTCAGGGAGAAAGGAAAGGCGAAATAAAAAAGGGGGGGAAAGACCAAGACGTTCAGATATAAAACCAGGACCTGAGCTACTCCTGGGGCAGAAAGACACAAAGGCCTTCGTGATGAGCAATCGTGTGACACAACACTTTATGGCGTGACGAATCCCTACATGACTTATCTCAATTTATCCCAATCTGGTTGGTTATTCCATGATAATTCATTTGTTCCCAGAGTCCTCAGATCAAGAGGCCCTTTCAGGTGCAGTACAGATCGCACAGCCCTGAATCCCCGTCACCACGCCGCTGCAACACTACAGGTAATGCCAAATTCACAGCCCAGGCAGAGGTGTTTCACCAGTGGCTCCCTGACTCCACTACTCTAGAACAGGAGGGACTAAAAAAGTGTTGCCCTCGTGAGGAAGATTCTAGACTATGTTCTCTCATCTCTGCTTAGCAGGTAGGGTTGCCTCCCAGAATCTATACTATGGACAAGGAATGTCACCCGCCATTTCAGGAAACAAAGGATGTTGTGACCATAAAGTCATCAGCAATGGCAGCCGCCCCCAGTGGTGCACCCTCAGGAGAATTCAGGATGGAGAAAACCAGGATCCTGGCCCTAGAGAGTTAAGGTGGATATCAAAGGAATGATTTCAACAAGCCCGGACTCCTGCAACTTCCCATACATAGAAAAACACTAAAATCACTAACTTAAGATGTCTGGTTTTTTGTGATTAGCAGTAATCTTTTGATGTTAGACTACATTTTTTTCCCCAGCAAAAGACTCCTATATATCCTGGTCCCTCACTTATCTCTTTGGAACAGTTCCTCAGAGCTGCCAGAGAGGCTACCTTCCTGGGCTATGGTCCTCAGCAAAGGCACCAAAGAAAACACAATTCTCAACTTTTAGGCTGTGCTTTTTTTTTTCTTTTTTCAGTTGACAATATCCAGGGTGGAAAGTTTCAGTTACATGAAGACCTAAAAGTGGTGAAGTAATACACCTGAAATGAATGATCTACGCACCTGGACTACAAATCTTCTGAAACCTCCTTAACTAAAAGCAGCTCCCTGTGAAGTTTTAACATCAAAGATTAAGTTGTGACTGGTCAGGTATTTAGAAATTATTTTTCCTAGGGGAGTTTCCTTTCATAGATGTTCAGGAGATAGGTACGGCTCTGTTAGAGTGAATACAGAAACAGCAAACTAAGTCAAGGTTATGAAATGAACATACTCTTTAACCTCCAAGCAATATGTTAGAGGGTCTGCACATTTTCCTTGGAACATTAGTTAAATAAACAGGACCTTTGGTGACGCATAGTCAACTATCAGATATACACAGTAATTTTGCAACTACCCTTTCAGGATTTTTTTCTGTTTGGACGGTGGGAGGGGGACAGAAAGCAAACAGAATTTAACAAAAGGATATGTTGATGCAGAAATTAGAGTCTCACAAAACAATCTAGGAAGTGCTCTGAACCCATGTTTACTTTTATTACCATAAACCGGTAACAAAGCACCTAAATTCTTTATTCCTCCATTCACACTGTTTTCATACACCTTCAGTGAACCTGCCCATAAATGTGACAGCAAAGCATATTTTATTAGTGACTTGTAAGAGCTAGAATATGGCTGAATCCCACTCCCTTTTATTTTAGCCTTTTGCTCAATTCCTTAACAGTTCATTCAATCATCCACGTGTTCAATAAACATAAAGAAGGTCTACCATGAGCTGGGCACTGACTAAGCAAAAAGACACAGGGATGAAAAACAGAGGCTTTCATCTCAAGGTTTTTGTATAGATCGAGGATAAAGACAGATAGAGCAAGAGTTGACACATACGATTTGAAAGCATTGCCTTAGACTCAGGAATACTCAGGATTCTCTGCCACCTGCAGGAGGATGGGGTGAAGGTGGGTGATGGCAGGAGACGCCTCCTGAATGAGAATTTGGGGGGTTAAGTCTTCTTACAGATTAAGTGGAATCAATGCTGGCTTAAGATGGAGAATTAACCAAATGCACTTACAACTGAAGTTAAGTCAAAAGTTGACTTTTTGTTTGCTTGTTTTATTCATCAACTCACATAAATAGGGATAATTGGCAATTGACTTAGCAGACCTGGAAGACTTGACCTTATGCCAGCAGTAGAGGAAGCTGTGATGTCACCTAATTTGTATCAGAGAATCACTGAAAGACACAGGTAATGGCTGCACCAGCTACCCTGGGAGTTGCTACGGGGAGAACTGGTTGAAAGCTGCTTAAGGAGCAATTAGACCTGCAGTTTCTCTCCCATAACTAGGCAACTATGCCTCATTCCTCCCCATAAGATTAGATGCTTAATCTTTGCAGATGGTAAAACAGAAGGAGTCTAGACTGGGGACACCAGGACGATTGAAGATCACACTTCGGAAGTAAATGTTTACGTGCTCAATGTTGAGATTCCAGTCTTTTTAAATCCCTCGACTCAAAGACTGCTCTCAGCCAGACATCAACGTCACTGAAAAATCCTTCTCTGAGAAATCTGGCCAGGCCTAGAGAAAAAATACTGACTCTGGGGACTCTGCAATGGAACTGTCCAGACAGGTCAGTCGATGGTAGGAACTACAGCCGACCCAGCAAAGTGAACAGGACTTTCATACAGTTCTCTCTTTCAATACTTTTAGATATAAGTTCCTAGCAAAGGGTTTCCAGATTTTGAAGAAAACATATGACATGAAAGACAAAGACCAAAACAAAAAAGCAAGCATATTGGAAGAGGCAGAAAGCCTGCAAGGAAAAGAGAAGAACGAGATTCATCGATTGTCATTAGCACATATGATGTTGAGCGTCTTTTACCCATTTTTAAATTGAGTTGTTTCTTTCACTGCTGTTAAGTTTTAAGAGCTTTTATTATTATTTTTTGGTATGTTTTAGATGCCAGTCTTATATCAGATATGTGTTTTGCAAATATTTTACCCAGTCTGTGGCTTGTCTTTTTATTCTCTTAGTTTTTTCACAGAGTAGAAGATTCTAATTAAGAATTTTTAAAATGTAGGATAATTATTAATTTGCAAGGAAAACCAAATTTGTAAGAAAAGGAAAAAAAAATCATCATAGTACAGCTCTGTCGATGGTGTGTATGCAGTCTAACTAATGCAAACGATGAATATTTATTTAATCAAGATTATCACGTTTATTAGGAGAAATGGGAGACAGAAACGTCTGTGGATCTGTGTGGTGCTGTGCCAGTAAGGAAAGTGAAGTCATCCTTCTTCCGCTTTTGGAAATGCAGAGACAATGACAAAAATCCATTCATCAAGAAACAACAATATCATATGATTAGGAGGCAAATTCCACAAGAATCCACTGCAAAAGTTGCAGACGGCTGCTTGCCCTTAGGGAATGGGGTATAGGGAAAGTGGCGGACTAGGGAATTGAAATAAACACAATAAGAAGACAGCAAAAAAAAGGGAAAGAACATGTTTTTAAACATATTTTTAGACAGTAACAGACCTTATAGAACCATTTTCTTCTTTATATGCATGTAGAATACGTATTAGACATAAACCTAAATGTTAAAAATAAAGAGGGATACCTGTTATCCAGAGAGAGGAGGGAGGAAAGGATGCCTGTTATCCAGAGAGAGGAGGGAGGAAAGGATGCCTGTTATCCAGAGAGAGGAGGGAGGAAAGGATGGTGTCCTCGCAGGCTGAGCAGCACACGAACAAATATGGAGATCAAAACAGGTCTGTTGTTTGAAATTTGCGCACATAGTTCGGGGAAGAAGGATGCCTTGTCTCAGTTTGGCTTTTTCCGGAAGCAAACCCTGAGACAAGGCTTTGAGTCTAAACGGTTTACTTGGGAAATGGTGGGAAGACTGGTAAAGATGTGGGGTTACGATACACACGTGTGAATGAACCTGGACAATAAACAGGCCCTATTAAATCAGATACAGTGGATGGTGACAGCTTAATTATGTGTCGGGGGTGGGAATTCTGGGAAATGCTTCAAAACTCTGCAAGATGTGCTGACAGATGAAAGGGACGGGACCGGGCGCTGACAAGGTCTGCTACAACATGTGTGGGTGTGTGGCTGGGGCATGAAAGGTAGTCATCATGGCTGATGACTCCACACGAGAAGGCTGGCTCCATATTTCTGTGACTCTACACACTTGAAGACACCAGTCAAACCATACACTGTTATTTAAAATAGGCGGCTGTACAATTTTCAATCACTTATCATTGGAGCCATAATAGTTACCTTTTAAGTATTTTAGTGCATGCCCATTGGGGGAGTCAAATCTATCTTGGATGTAAACAATAGCCAACAGTTACTTGTAAAAGCCTATGAGCACCGACATTAAAACCATACTCCATGGCTAATTATAAACTACAGTTATATTTCCTTATACATTTAAAAAGTCTGGTTAAATACTATTTCCTAACAAGCGTTCCAAGAAGTCGCTTCTGTAAAACCATGATGACAATGACCTCAGGATGAAATCCTCTAGGAGATAAAGTAAAACCAAGATCTGGACTCTCAGAAGAGTTATTTCATATGACAAGATTATCCTGGTCTCTTTATCATTTTGCCCCTTAAAGAGAGGACGTTATCAGAGAGTTAATGTGCTGTTATACCCATATTACTTCAACGTCACTACAGGATTGCTGAGATGACATATTTATTAGACTTTTCAGACAGCTACCAATCAGTTAGCATAGGTTCCAAGTTAAAAAAGAAAAGTATCTAATCATCACAAGAACACATGCGAAGGGAGATTTTACAATCGAAAATACAAGTTATCACTCTCTTAACACAGTGGTCAATCCTATCATCACTGACAGTGAAACAAACCCTTTGAGGCAATATGAAATATACAGCCCTACCTAGGAAGTATTCAAAATGTTTAAGTTGTATCTAATCAAAACTGTGAGCCTAACTTCAAGTTTATAGAATAGAAGGGACCAGAGAAGTAAAACACACTGAGAAGAAACCAAAAGGCAGATCCAGAAAGTGGGACATTCTACGGGACAACAGTGGATCCAATGTCTTAAACGTGTCAATGTCATGAACAAAGGACAACAAGAAAACAAGGTGGGAGAGGCAGAGGACCAGTATAGACCGAAAGAGACACAACAGCAACATGCAGTGCCTGGACACTGGATCATCCATAAGGGATATTTAGGTACGATTAGGAAGTCATGAACGTGGGCTATCAGTTGATACGAAGGACTCCTTGTTAATTACGTGAGCTACGATAACGGACTTGCGATACTATTATACGACGAAGTATTTCAGAGTAAAGTGTCATGATGCCTGTAATCTACACTAAAATGTTTCAGGAAAACAAACAATAGGGATTAAATCTAGTTTATGAGGTATATGGTGTTCATTATCCTAACCCAACTAATTTTCTGTATCTTTTAAAGTTAAAAAAAAAAAATCACACAGGCCCAGAAAAACTTGGTGGAACTGTTTTTTAAGCCTAAAAATATTTCTTATATATATTTGCATTTCTGAGATTAAGAAAAATAAGAGTCATAGAATTTGCAAACTAGAAGGATACTTAGAATATTTCGTATGTAGAGAAATTGAGGCCCACAAAATTGAAATGATTTGCCTAAAGTGACAAAGCAAGTTATTTGCAGAAACAATAGCAATTTGAATATGTGTCCTTTTCTCCTGATGACCAATAATATTTCCTTGAAAACAAGATTCATACCTAATTAATTTCTGTCATCTTTTCAGTGCCCAGCATACATTCGTTGGATTTACAATACATTAGTAGTTTGCTTATAGAATAATTTTACCTACTTTCCAAATCATTTTACATAGAAAATATTCGGTTTCCATCAGTGTAGAGAAATAAGATCACATAACTTTCAAAGCAAACATTGTAGTTGGCCAAAGTTATTTAGCAGTTCATAGCTGAAAATAGAGCAGTGAACAGTAGGTCCAAAAACTAGTAAAAAATTGACTACATGATTTATTGGGGTTTTTTTTGTTTGTTTGTTTAAATTCACGTACATATTACCTTTTCTATCTACTCTTTAGCTTAAAAATACCAACATGTAAGTCTAACGATACGAAGCTGCCAACCCAAACAAAGATGCTAAATTTCAAGTGTGATTCTTTAGAGGGAAGGTCAACATTCTCATCAATTAATCCTCATTTTTCATAGTAAAAAAATGTGGGCCAGCTGCTGAATCAGGTACTTGGACAAACATTGCTGCCTATTTTGTAAAATCAGCTTTAGCACATTTGTGCATGGAAAGAGTAGCTGATTTTGCAAGATGTTGAAATATACAAGCTACATATGGTTCAGTGTATTTCCCACTGTATTGTTATTTTCAACCAAGAAAACAGGTTAGGCATTTGTACCATCCCTCCTTGACTACTGTTTTCTTTATGCTGGTTATTGCCCTAAACATATAGCATTTGATATTTATAATGAAAAAAAAAGGGGGGGACTATTTATCTTCAAGATATGTTGTATCTTCCTAAAGTCTTAGTGAAAAAGAAAAATAAAATTGTTCCAGGGATTATAGTTTCCATTTTACAAAGCAAATATGAGATGGCTGTAAACAAGATACTTTCTACCTATTGATTCCTTTTAAGTATGCCACATTGTCAAGAGGAATCACTGCAAGATAATACCATGTATAGTGTCCTTAATGGGATGTTAGAAAATTAGTTTTTGGTTTCCTAGGAAATTCCATACGCTAAAAGGAAAAAGAAAGAAATGCAACATTATACTCTCTTTTATTAAAAATGGGAATATAATTTTATCACATTTATCATTGTAATTTCTCCTTTTGAAAAATTTCCTCTGTTCTATAAAATGCAATCAGAGTCCTTTGTTAAATATTTAGATACTTTAAATTTAGCTTTTCAGACATCTATACTTAATATTTAGACATCTTTTCAGTAAGTATGTTATTAAAATGGCTTATTTTTTAGAAAATAGAGGTGATAAAGCTGGAGGCAAGTTTTTGAAAATTCTGATATCATATAGTAGAATAATTTTATAGTGATATATGTCACTACATAAAAATTAAAATATAATACTCCAAAACAAAGAATTTTAAGCTCACCAGATGAAGGGGAGGAATGAGTAGATGCCTTTAATGTATAAATATGAATACTGGATAAAAACACAAAGCAAAATTTTTACAAAACAAAATAGCAGTACTGAGAACAAAAGTTCAAAAAGATGGTTACTACAGGACATGACAGCACTCAAAACTTCTTAAGTATATTCTCTATAAGTGGTAAAACCAAGAACAGTATTTTTTTATCTACAATTTAATTTTTTTAACTGATGAAAAAAATGTTCAAATTGATCACGGTCTTGTACTTTTTTCAGTTATTGATAATCGATAGAAAATAAGAATTAATATAATAAGAAGAAGAACATATGAAAATCCTCAGGCTGAATCAGAGAATACTCTAGTAAAGACCATCCCCACACTTGAAATAGCCTCATCTTTGCAAAGCTTAGTGCGATATGCCTGGAAGGAACTAAGGTACCGATTGACGTATCAGATCTATTGATAGTCTTTGGATTTTAGACAGAACATTCTTGATAAGGTAGAAACGTTTGTATCATATTTAAAAACACATGTATAAAGGTTTATATTTATGTCTATACAGTGGATTTTCCAAACGTGTTTGTTTAATCTAATGTTCTTTCAGGCAACATATTTCCTAAGAAGTCTTGATGTCTATATGTTGTCCATCAGGGTATCTTTATGATACATTTTCAATTTTTACACATGCCCTTTGGTGATGTCATGGAAATCAAGCAAAGAAACTAAGATGGACACACTTGTTTTTTAGATGAAGCCCTTTCATTTTTAATTACTTCCTAGAAAGCTCTTAGGAACACTTTCATCTATCCAGATATGCAATAGCCACTTTGTTTGCTATGAGGACATATGTTCAGTGAAAAAGGAAGCATCAATATAAACTTTATTCTTCAAAGAGGCTGGACTATTTCACCTCTTCCCTGAAGTCTTCCCTAGCATGACAGCCCAACCTGATTTCTTCTTTTACTAAGTTTCCCTTTTCTTCTCTTTATTCAAATATTTAGACACTTGGCCTTTATTTTGTTTTAACATCATTGCTAATAGGACATTTAGACATTGTCCAAGTTCAACTTCAATCCGACATCATCCAAGTCCAATGAAGATTTTACTGAGACCAAGAGAATTTACATTACTTACAGAATCAACAGTAGAGCCAGAACTAGCAACCTCTATCTTCTGACTCCTATTGTTTTAAAATTTTATACTACTTCACTGGCAGTCTAAGATTTACTGTGTTGCTATTAGACGTTTCCTACATCTATCATTTTCCTCTTCTGACCAGACCACCAGTTACTTGAGAGCAGAAGCCATGTTTTATAATTCCTTCGAATCATATACAGCGACTATGACAGGTTTAATTGAAGTAAGTTGAATGAACTAAAACATCTCCATATTGTAAGGTAAATATACTGTGTTATATCCATATCAGGGAAAATATTCTCTCATGAGTCATACCCTGAAGTTTCTAATTTTTTCTCCATTATTCTAGAGTAGTGGCAAAAATTCTCCAATTCTTACACAAACATTTATTCAACATAACTCAAAACTGGACATTAGTAACTATAAATATAAGTAAATCTAACTATTGTCAGATATTGGGAATCAGAATTTAGGTGCTGTCCTGGAAATAAATATCACATGAGGACTACAAAATATTAAGAGTTCTTTAAGCAAGAAAATGGAGTTAGCTCTCAAAAGGGTGGTTCTAGGATTCCACTGTTTCCGGGAACAATTACATCTTTCCCCAACTAACCGCGGAACTGAGGCTTTTTCTTTCTGTTTCCGACTCCGACAATCAGCTGCTTATTACGCATTCCCATTCGCTCCTTTTAGTATGCTTTTACCTTTTCCAAAATCAACCGAAAAACCCCATTGCTTTGGTTTGTGTTCCTGAGACTGAAACAAAGGGAATTATCAAGTCTGAATACCGGTCTGGAGGCTCTGCTTCTCTTTGTGTTATTATATCTTGTTTAAAATTACAACAGAAATATAGCTTAGGAGGCTCTTTCTCCTTCTAATGGACACAGAAATTATTGTTGGCATTACCTTATGATCACGAATGCTGAATTTTGACTCCTCCAGGCCCGACCACAAATGTGTCACCCCCGCCCCCCGTAAACAAGATGTATTTTTACTCTAAAAAATGTAAATGTGGTCATTAACTTACCATATAAAATAATACCCAAAAATAAGAAGTCTGAAAACAATCCACTCCCACAACTGTCCTGCGTTTGCCAGAACGTTTAGAAACTGCGAGGGCTTCCTTTCTTCTTTTGATTCCGTTTAATGAAAAAAGACAAGAGATTAGAAGCCTCAGAGGACTGGATTTTCTTTTTTCTCTTATTTAGGAGAAGGACCCAAAGCTGACAAGTTCGAAAGCTGACGACATGGACCCCAATTCATTCCGAATGGACTGACCAAGCTGAAGCCAGAGGGAGTCTCCCCTGCAATCTGGTGACTGATCTTGCCTCATACTGGGGAAAGCCTTAGGTTGCTCTAAGCATAGGGCCGGAACTCACCCACGTTAGTATTGGCACAATTACTTTATAGCAATGTTCTATGTCGCCTTCAAGCTTGAAGATGAATGAGATGAATCATTGTGCTTGTTTTCTGTTTAGGAGGCAAATCCAGATGTCTGGAGACTAGGCGGGAAAAGTTATTTTTGTTGTTGTTATTTGTTAGGTGGCAAAGAAATGAGCACTGCAGCATCGCTTTCCAGCACCTAAAATAATGTCCTCACCTATTTATGTTAAATACTATGGGCAATAAATATATATTTTGAAGGGAGAGGGAGAGGGCTCAACACGTGTGTTCTTTTGTCCTTCAGCAAATCTTAAGGAGCTTTCTTACGAAGGAGAATAAATGTTTGGTAGTGCTTTGTGCAGACTTAAACATATGGTTGGAGTCCATGTGTGCGTGCACATTTCCATGTCATCTTTACAGATAAATGTACGGGGCTGGCTGGAGACAGGTGCAAACAGTGTGGTAGCATCTGGCCTCCTGCTCTGGCTCCAATCATATAGGTAGCTTTACTTTAGCAAAGCAAATTAGTAAAGGATCACAGGTCTGACGCTCGAAGAAACCAGACAAAACCTAGAGGAAACTAGAAAAAAAAAAAAAAGAGAGGAAAAAGTCGCACTGAAATGTTGGCCAGTGTAAGGCGTGTGCGGGGTTCCCAGATTCCTCTCTTGCTCTGTCACTGTTCTCTCTGCCTATCCATCCAAGGGAAGACCCGCACTTTCCCGTTCTCTGTGATGTATTTTGTTTTCCTGATTCCTCAGGCAGTTTCTGTGTACGTCAAAAGGCAAATAGCATGTGTCCTCAGGGCAGTCTTAGCACTGATGGGCATTTCTTTCGATTTCTGTCCAAATGTTAGTGCTAATGACTTTATGATTCCTCTGACTTTCCAGTGAAGAGTGAAGTACTCACTGCCTATCAACAAAGTGTCAAGTGCAACTTGAGATGCTGTGGTCTGGATGCCCTGCATCTTTGGGTTTTGCAGAGCAAGAATCATGCCTACTGTACAGAAGGACAGATGAGGGGACACAATTTTGATGTAGGGAAAAGCTGTTCTAAATTGTTTCCCTTTTTAAATGAAGGTTTTAGATAAAATGAGGAATGTAGGGGAGAAGTTTTAGAATTAGGTTTCCAGAAGGGTCATAGGACTTAGCATCTAACGTGTAGAAATTCCATGGGGATCTGCTCAAACCTCTGGGACAGGAAGCCAGACTGATCACAGTGACTGATAACACCATAGTTGTGGCCATAAAAGATGAAGAAGTAGAATCAAAGGACATTTATTCTTCCCTACTGTGATTTTTTAGGATGAAGACTTGGACAATTTTGTTGGTTTGAAGGAACTAAGGAGAAAGGAAAGGATGAAAGAGATGCTGGAGCGTACAGAGCTGCAAATGTAATTTTCTATGGCAAAGAGAAACAGCATGGCTTTCATCACTGATGACAAGACCCGGCTGAGCACTTCTGTCATGAAGGACAGTTCAGACAGTCGGTTCAGACGGAGATCAAGGCGAGAGGAAAATGGAGTAGCACCCAGAACCAGCGCTCCGCCGAGGACTCAACCTCGCCTGGAACTGACCGTCGACCTTGACGGAAGCTCTCTGAGCAACAGCTGTTAACGATGGTTGAGTGGATGCTGTGTAAGGGCCTTTCGGCTCTAAAATAACCCAAGTTTATGAATTCAGAAGTCAGTGAACTGACTTTGATGGCTCCTGCCTACTAGAGGAAATTCACCGAGAAAAAGGAAGAAAATATCTCACACTCAAAACAACCTTTCACTTAAAAAACCTTGTGTAAGAGACCCACAACATCTAAGTCATTTCCAAAGAACTCTAAATGTTAAGAAGGTAAACAAAGTAATTATTAAACTAACCACTTCATTATGATTAACACAATTTATTTTAAATAGAAAAAAAAAAAACCCACATGAGTTGGATACATCCAAGTTTGAATTCCAACTCCACTATAACCTTGGACAAGCTATTTAAGCTCCCTGCCCCCAATTCGCACATCTAAAAAGCAACACCAATAACATTTGCTTTGCAGGAATTGTTCAAAGATTAAGTAAAACGGCACCTCTAAAGCGGCTAGCCGAGTGGCAAGGGCACTGATTCTTAATCAGTGACAAGCATTTTAATATTATATGTGTAATTTTTAAAAGTTAATTAAAATTGTACATTTCTACACCATGTAAGTAACTTGGGGCATTTTTGAAATTATATTCTATATTTCATCACATCTAAGTTATTGTTGATTATAATATTCATTCTTTCATCACCGGGAAAGAGAAAAATAAGTGTTAACTAAATCAGACACAGTACTAAGATGGCATCATTCGTAAGATGAGTCCAAATTTCAGAAGTGTTAACATTTGAGAAACGGGCATCTTAGAATAGTGGCTTAGAGCAATTCCAGAGGTTTTCTGTATTACCTGGTTTCCTAGGGAGCGGAGGCTTTGTCTTTATTATGTCTTTATCGTCCTCCTATCAATGCCTGCTGAATATTTTTAGGGGGTCAATAAATAGTTTTTAATGATACTAGTTGTTGCAATTACATTTTCAGCTTGATGGAAGGAAAACAGTCTTGTAATACGCCAAGCTATTCGTTGTGTTTCAAAGTTATCCTTACCTCCTTACCTATATCTCCCAATGCTAGAAATAAAAACCCGAAATTAAGACCTAATAATATGACAGTAATAACAGGATAATTCAGAGATAAGATGTTTGGTTAGTTGGAGTTACACTTCTTGAGTTTCATTTCTGTTGCCTTCTCACTTTGTGACCTGGACCAAAAGTCACTGGACATGATGGGACTCAAGTGAGATTCAGATAAAACTGTCAGGTAAGGTGAATGTAAAAATAAAACTCTAAATTTGAAACATAATTAGAAGTAAGCTACTCGTTCTTCTACTTGTAGGCAAGTACAAAAATGAGCACTTGAACCTGGATACAAAACACAAAGTTACCTCTAATTTGGGTTCAAATGTGAATTCTTCAGCCATGGTGAAGCTCTGCGTACGGATTACTATGTCACTGAAGCGTCATATATAAATACAATTATCCTATGTACTTTAATGAGTTCAGAAGGATAAAGTCTCAGATGATCTTCTCAATATAACATGATGCATGATATTTTTAAAACTCTTGAAAAGGAGAAAAAATTGCCTGAGGAAGTAAGACAGAGTGAGTTTTCATATGGTCATGCTATTTGCATGACCATCAGGTGGAAACTTTTCAGGTTTAATGCTTTATAATTCTCCCAGCTGAAGCTTGAAAACTTCAAAGCACTGCAGAGCATTTCAAATTTCTCTTCTGCCCATGAGAAAACCCTCTGCATTGAAAGTTGCTTTCAACTGGAATCCTACGTTTGGTATTACACAACAGTGACATATTTCTATGGAGATTAAAATTACACGCCAAGAATGTAAAGTTTCCCAAGCAAAACCATTTCTACTATTAAAAATGCTCTCTCTATACACTATGAAGAGCTACGACCTACTCTTGTCCATAAATAACGCTTACTACAATAAATTTAAAAACCGTTTATAAATTCCGTATTTGCCTAAGAAATATTCACCTTCTAACCACCTGCAATTCACGAGGAGCTGCTTACGCATACTTATGTTTCCTTTAACTAGTAAACAATAAATCTACTACTGACTGCAAAGACAGGAGATCAGCGGGTATTATGAAGAAAATGACATGAAAATCAATATGTAATTCCTGGGAAAAGGGCGTGCTCTTCTTTTAATTTGTAATCTACCAGTGGTAAGTCATGAATATAAAACTTGCCTCTGTAAAAATAATCTGATTGCTGTAAAACTAGGAATCATCCTTGGTTATCTAATATTTCAAGAAACAGCGTATTAGCCCCTCTCAGAACCTGTGTGAAGCTGGCCCTCTTTGGCAACTAAAAGAGCTCTTTGAACCACAGAACAGATGTAATGAAAATTGGTTCCATTAAATGCAGCTGGCAAATTACAAACTGAGAAATCAATGCACCGTGACTCTGGGGGCTGAACTGAATCAAGGTGTGGTTGCCAGATGCTCATGTTTTCTCACCACCTCCCACAATAAAAACATTTCTCTTGGTGGATTTGTTTACTATACTACGAATGATTGATACAGGCAATGCAAATTATGAGATCATAACGACGACTAATCAGCTAAAGCAATAACTGTATTGTATTCATGTAATAACATTTTTAAAGGACTAAAATCCGAATCACGTAATTCTTACATACTCTCCTGGGCTTGGGAAACGCACTGGACTTCCAGAAGTACTCACTATCCTATGTTAAACTGTCCCTGAATTCCAAAGGGAAGGGCAAGTTGATGTAATACTATCCGTAAACAGCAGGCGCCTTGATTGATTTCAATTCAATGTATTCCAACTTGGTGTTGCTGAAGCCTCTACTAGCAGAACCTGACCAAAGTCCATCTAGCACCTGTTTTTGAGGTTCTCTTCCAGGTTCTGAGTAGTCCTCTTGAGTCATTAGCTAAACATTGTTGCAAAGAGCTACACTCGCAAGGATGCCCCTGTGAAGACTAAAGGGGAGGGATCTGGAAGCACATTTCCAAGTAATTCAGGCAAAACCCCTGGGATATATATGGCTCCCCTCCCGCCTCCAAATAAAGAAGAAAGAAATATTGCCAGAGGCTCGGGTCTGTTAGATTTCTATCGAGCGGTAGGTACATAAGCAAAACATTCTGAAATGAAGATGGTTTGACTTTAGTGTAACTGAAAATACTTAGGTTGTGTTTAGCCATTTAATTTATGTAATTAGTTGATTGTTTTCAAAGAAAATTAGAGTTAGTCACTTAAAACATGTACTTTTATAATGCCTAATTCAATCCAGTGGTGGAGGGTAGAAGAAGTGACTCAAAAAGGATCAAAAGAAGACTGAATTATTGGCAAAGCTTTATGTCTTAAGTGGAGTGGTGGTATATGAGTATCACTGCACCTTATTATTTTTTGCTGCATGAATATATTAAAATTGAAAAAATATTTTAATGAGCTTATAGTCCAAAGTTTTATAGAGGAAGAGTATTGGGGGGAGTTAATCATCAATTTTCTAATTTGTTCTCTCACTGCAGTTATTTTGCTTTTTCTGGAATTCATACAAAGAACAGATTTGCTGGGTTACAGGGTAAATGCTTAAGTGTTCTGTTTCTCTTTGCTAAAATACGTGGGAACACGTATTTTATTTACATATTTACATTTACGTATTTATTACATAAAACATATGGGGGTTTTATTTACATATATTAAGGAGTCTATTTTCTTTATATCTTCATAATGAAAATCCATCTTATAAATATTTAATTGACAAGGGTGGACCGGACAAGTATTCTGATTTCAGAATTGCAACAATAAATAATGACCTAATTGCAAACGATGTACTCATGTTTTCTTCTTAAAGCTAAAATATATACAAGTGATCTTTTATTGCATGAATGAGTCCCTCTCCTATTCTTTTAAAGCAGTTAATAGGCAGATAATAGATGACTACCTTCAATTCATATATACAAAGAAAAATACTACAGTAAAATTAATAAGCATATACATTTTAGGCATATGGTATACACATTACACATTCTACAGTAACGCATTACAGTACGTAGGTTGGAGTGGCCTGTTTACTTTTCTATCCAATAAAGTACTTTTCTAACTAGAGTATTGCATCGTACAGAATTCCACTACTTCCAGATAAAGGACCTTTGGTAAAGTGCACAGATATTGCAATATGCATGTTATATACTTTATAGCTATTATAAGCATGCATCAATGACAGTCTTCTTTTGTTTGTTCGTTTTTTGCGGTACGCGGGCCTCTCACTGTTGTGGCCTCTCCAGCTGCGGAGCACAGACTCCGGACGCGCAGGCCCAGCGGCCGTGGCTCACGGGCCCAGCCGCTCCGCGGCATGTGGGATCTTCCCGGACCGGGGCACGAACCCGTGTCCCCTGCATCGACAGGCGGACTCTCAACCACTGCGCCACCAGGGAAGCCCAATGACAATTTTCAGTTGTTTTATAGTCGCATTATTTCCACATATGGAGACATATATACTAAATGCATACAACTAACCACATACGCCATATGATTTACAACATGTACATTCTACCATTAGCAACTTCTCCTTGGAATCAACGTGAAATTGTTTTCAATGTACAGATATGTTATTTCCATAATTTTACAAAAGGTCAAGCGAGTTCCTACATGAATAACAATCACTTGACTGTGTACTGAAGGCTGTGAAAGAGGCGGTAGAAGTCTATGCACACCTAAGCACTCTTTCCTCCTTACAGGTGGTCATTTGAGAAGTTTTTTAGAAGAGATTTTTGATGTGTGTGGTAATTAATTGAAATAAATGAAGAATCTGGCTCACACCCAGACTAAATCTGCTTCAACAGCGCCCGTCCTCCAGCTCTGAATGTCAGCCAATTAGTGGAGAAGTTTTCCGTGGCTACTGCCCTAACCAGTTTCCCTGTCTGACAGCTCCATTTTCAAACTCAACCAGGGAGGTAAGACTTAACTGTTATTCCGTTTTTTCATTTTGTCCAGAAGTAAACTCAGCAGATAAAATGCTGAGTTTTTTCCAATGGCTGCTCACCCGAAAAACACAACACAACCCATGACCCTCTCCTCCAAAGTGAATGAATGAACAAATGAGGGCTTTGAGGTTCACTGATTGAATGTACAGCGAACAGGTTAATTTTCTCACTGGACACAGTACAGAGAATTTTATTTTTCTACTTTCCTATAATGAATTAAGAAACGGAGACAGGGAAATGTAAAATTAAAGATCTGCAGATTCTGATGTACTTAGCAGTTTCATGTAACCCACTCCAGAATTTCCCCAAAAGTAAGGCAGAAATTCTCCTTTGGACTCTATAGAGCTGTAAATAAAACACATTTTTTTTTTTAACAGATAGCATTTACCTTTTTCAGATTTTTATTTCTTAAAATCTGATGAAAAATTTGAATTACTGACATATTACCAGCTTTGAACAACCCAACTCACTAAATTTTTTATTTTAAACTAATGCCTATACATTGATGAATAGGGCATGTAGGATGTTACAGATAATGACCACACAACAGTTCATACTGTCGGCAAAAGGCACAGTTAAAAATATTGCTGACTTGCTACCCTTACGTTACACAGGAATAGGTCAGTTCAGGGAATTAAAATAATAGTCAACAAACAAACAGTAAATTTTTCAAGATGCAATCTACTCGTATCTCATGTCCTTATACTGAGACCAGTCCATTTGTGAATGCGTCAGCCCACGTGCAAAATGAGAGGTGAGATTTTGCCACATGGAGAAAGCAAACACGACTCAGAGCCCAATGAAGTTAATGGGAAATAAAATACATAACGTTTATTGGACTTTAAAACAGTGAATTCCAAAATAATTAAGTTAATAAAAGAATCTCACTCTTTTCTGAACTAAATTAAATGGCTCTAAAATTAATTTCATTGGTTTTTTAATTCACTGTTAACTCAATAAAATGAGCTTTTAAAATTAACTTCTTTGTTTTTGAACTCACTGCAGTAAAAGTCCATAAATGAACTTTGGGAAAAAAAAGTCATGAGTTAAAAACTCATTCCAGATTTAGTCAGTAGTCATCTGATATGTAGATAACAAAGGCACATAGGAGATCTGGGAGATTTTGCTCAGAATATGTAGCCTAGGATTTTAAAGGGTCCATTTACCTACATTATATCTATTATATGGAAATGAGAAAACTCCTCTCTTCTCAGAAAGAGGGGCAAAGTATGACAAAGAGAAATCATTGATTTTAAATAATTATCTAAGAGATAAGGCATATAGAAAACTAAATTGAACTTTCTAACTCTGCTGATCTAAGATGTAAGGTGATAACATAATCTGAATATTCCTGAGATTCTGCTCTTTAAGTCATCTAATTTATAAAAGTTTTCCTGTATCTCTAAAATGGCAAGTAAGTATTTTATAATCTCCAATTCATCCTGATGTGTATATTAAAACAAAGGCAGAAGGAAAGGCATTTTGCGTGTATTTCACTGGCATATTTGGATAATAAAATCATGGAGAACAATTTCCCTCTTAAGTACTTAAATTTTAATATTGGAGCTCTCAATGCATACCTGGGGCCTATAATTATAATAAGATATCTTTCATATTTGTATTTTACTTTCCCTTCTTATTGCTACCAATTTACCTTAGACTATGATTAGCCCACGCTTGGATAATTATAACAACATCTGGGCTTCCCTGGTGGCGCAGTGGTTGAGAGTCCGCCTGCCGATGCAGGGGACGTGGGTTCGTGCCCCGGTCAGGGAAGATCCCACATGCCGCGGAGCGGCTGGGCCCGTGAGCCATGGCCGCTGCGCCTGCGCGTCCGGAGCCTGTGCTCCGCAACGGGAGAGGACCCGGCAGTTAGAGGCCCGCGTACCGCAAAAAAAAAAAAAAAATTATAACAACATCCTAGTTTATCTTCCCAACTCATCTTCCTTACTCTTTGGAAGTTTAGAAGATGCTGGTCCCTCTACCTGGAACATTTCCCCAGCAACAACCCTACTCTTAGCACGTACTGTTCCTGACTCATTCCAACTTTCCAGTTTCAAGACAAAGGTCACTTTCCTCAAAGTCCTCTCTGACCTAATCTCCAAGGCCAGGTAGGTCCCACCCACAATATAGTGCCTATCACATCTCACTCTTACTACTGCTAGGCTCTGGTCCCTCATGATGGTGGAGATGGGTGTCTTCTTGTTCACACGTGAATTTTCAGTACTTCACAGAGTTCTTGGCATATAATTTGCACTCAGTAACTATTTGTTGAATGAATAAATCCTTCACCAGTCAGCCTGCCACTTATTAAATATTGCTTTCATCTTGGTACCTTTTTAAGAAACGTCTCTCCTTAATTAGGTCATCAAATCTCAACTCCTTTGTTTCACGTCATGTATAATCTGGTTTATTGCCTCAGAGTTCTCACAGGTGCTTCTAAAACCTGACACCCATTTCTCTGCCTAAGGTACTTGCCTCCCTTCTCAGCTCGAAATTCCCATTTTTCTGACATCTCCTCTAATTTTATGTCGATTAACATTGATATTTTCATTGTTCTATACATATATTTGCCATCCAGTTTAGTCCTTGATTACCGTATTAATTTTGTTCCCTAAGTACACTGTAATTCTTTGGAAGCAGTAACTCCTTGGCGGCCCTTACAAGATTATAGACTCATAAACCAGGAAACAAGATTACAGGTTCATAACACGTTGAACTAAATATATGACCTGCTTCAGACTCCTACTTACAAAAAAAAAAGAATATTCATGAAGCTATGGAAAGTGAGTAAATCACATATTAAATCGGATCCCTAGTAAGTGGTAAAGACGCCACGCACAGCTCCTCTTTTAAAGTATGTTCCTTCATGCCACTGATTGATCAGTATAGACCTGTACTGATTCTCCAATTAAAGATATCTTTGATTTAAAACCCTATGTAGGGCTTCCCTGGTGGCGCAGCGTTTGAGAGTCTGCCTGCCGATGTAGGGGACACGGTTCATGCCCCGGTCCGGGAAGATCCCACGTGCCATGGAGTGGCTGGGCCCGTGAGCCATGGCCGCTGAGCCTGTGCGTCCGGAGCCTGTGCTCCACAACGGGAGAGGCCACAACAGTGAGAGGCCCACGTACCGTAAACAAACAAAGAAACAAACCCTATGTATTGGGCTTCCCTGGCGCTGCAGTGGTTAAGAATATGCCTGCCAATGCAGGGGACACGGGTTCGAGCCCTGGTCCGGGGAGATCCCACATGCCGCAGAGCAACTAAGCCCATGCGCCGCAACTACTGGGCCTGCGCTCTAGAGCCCGTGAGCCGCAACTACTGAGCCCACGAGCCGCAACTACTGAGGCCCACATGCCTAGAGCCTGTGCTCCGCAACAAGAGAAGCCACTGTAATGAGAAGCCCGCGCACCGCAACGGAGACCCAATGCAGCAAAAATAAATAATAAAAATAAATAGATTTATTTAAAAAAACCCTATGTATTGTTTTTCCAGATACCCACTCCTACTTTGTAGTCTTAGGTGAGCTACTATTTCCGATACTTAACATAAGGGGATAGAATTCAGAATGTTTTTGTAAATCTTGAACACCTTTCTTGAACATCTATTTCCTATTACTTTCGTGTGAAATAAGCCTTTAAAGATGGCCTGGCCAACAAATGACTCTTTAGAGCTACATTAGAGGCTATTAATAGAAAGCATTTGGAATGATGAGACACTGAGGGCACCGCAGGGGGGCTGGGGGGCTCGAGGAAGACTTCAGCTGGAAGCTGTAGAGAGTTGTGGAGTCGTGTGTCCTGAGGGCCCCGGGGGTATCAGTTTCGGGAAAGCTGTCTCTGATACTCAGCTGGACCCCCTGACTGATAAAAAGTGCTACTGCCAGGCTTGTGGCCACGATGCAGGGCGCCCATAATCTCTGGAATCATCACTATATTAAGAATGATTCTAGAAGTTAGAGTCTCTGTTCAAGCAGTTCAAGGCGATAAAAGGGATTGGCCTCGGATGTGTCCTTTTGTGTAAAGTTTAGATAAGACTACAAGAAGAGTGAAATAAGTCCTTTAACCTTCATCCCACACTGACCAGGTGTTTTCTACTAGGACTCCACATCCTGACTGTGCATTTAAAAAGCATTTTGTTATACCACCTCTTTGGATCTGACTCACAGTATATCTGGTTATACTTACGCAGTGAACAAGTTAGCCTCTATGATTGCTTTCAGTGAAGTCTGTGTATGATTTGACATTTTCCCCAAATTAATGTCAGTGTATTTTATAATTTACCAAGAAAGTTACATAATATCAACTGCACAGACATTTGAACTATTTTGTAAACATTCATTTTTTGCTTAAGCTTTCTCATAATTTCACACTTTTATATATATGTGTGTGTATATATATATATATATATGTCATACTGGTAAATTTTTCTTCACTGTATTTTTAAAAATTCTGGTCTCAAAGTTCTACGTTTTCTAAATTATTAACTTTCTTACATTTGAAATAAGTCTATGTATTCCTGGCAAACATTTCTCCCTAATTCACATCAGACTCTCTCTAGGAATCTTTCCTAATAACCTAGAGATGAGGACACATTCTCTCTTGATATAAAGCCAACACAAAGACAGTTCTCAATAGAATCCATGTACATCAACCAAAAAAAAAAAAAAAACAAACTGGTCGACAGACCACTATCTTCCTTGCTTTTGTTGGTAGGATATCTCGAAAGAATTAATAGTCACACAATTTGTGGGTATTTCATGAGAGTGCATAACATAATAATTATTAATACTTTCTCATCCACAACCTTCAAAATTGCAAAATTTCCATTTTAGTATAAAATCACACTGAAGTAAGGTATCTGTCACTGCATAGATGCGGTCAAGCACAGTGATATCTTCTTTAACACTATGCACCTATAAGACATCAGATCAGGTAATTAATATTGCCGTGAAGGTCAGTCACATCAGTGGTCATTGGAGATGTAAACTAAAAAGTCAGTCTAACATTTCTAAATTCAACATAAAGATACCATCAGAAATACAGGCCTTAACTGTGGGAAAAGGAAATGCCTGTCTTGTGTTTTTTTTTATGAGTCATTTGAAATCTTTAATGCTTCAAAACTTCATTACATTAATTACAGCAATAGGCTCTTCATTTCTTTTGTGTGGGATTGCACTGTGCTGTCACGAGAAGAATCTTTAGAGGGGTAGCTCAGGTTTCTTAGCCCCCAGACTCTAACATTAAAACACTTCATTTATTGTATTAAATTACCTGGTTTGGGCAGAATAAGATGTGCATGTAAAAGCACAGAAAAAATTTATTGTAGGTCTAATTAACTTTTATATTTTCTTGCTCGGGATTTTCTAAATCAGTGCAGTAATTTCCATGTCAATGTTTGTATCATCTCATGGTTGTACTTTTAGCATGTTTCAGTTTACAGAGAGTGAATACATTTGGTGAATTCCTGGTAGGATATTTCTCTCAAATGGAATTTTTGGCTGCATTGGGTCTTCGTTGCTGGGCGTGGGCTTTCTCCAGTTGCGGTGAGCGGGGACTGCTCTTCATTGCGGTGTGTGGGCTTCTCACTGTGGTGGCTTCTCTTGTTGCGGAGCACGGGCTCTAGGTGTGCGGGCTTCAGTAGTTGTGGCGTGTGGGCTCAGTAGTTGTGGCTCGCGGGCTCTAGAGCGCAGGCTCAGTAGTTGTGGCGCACAAGCCTAGTTGCTCTGCGGCATGTGGGATGTTCCTGGACCAGGGCTTGAACCTGTGTCCTCTGCATTGGCAGGCGGATTCTTAGCCACTGCACCACCTAGTAAGTTCCTCAAATGGAGTATTTTTTAAAAACAATTTTTTATCCAAAAGCCTCTATTATTTCAGATTTTTATTTAATAAAAGAATTATTATTTGTATTTGTCCCGTGCCATTAGTCTATCTGTGATAACTCAATATATACTTTGAAGCTTGCCCAACTAACTAAAAATCTTAAGAAAATATGAGACAGAAGCAAACAAAATAAAACACTGTGAACTATAGGGCAGGGACCTAGTCTGTTTTACTCACTCATATCCTCTGACCCTAGAATAGGTTCTGGCAAATAGCTCCTCAGGTTTGAATAAAGGTGACTGCAACTGAGACCTGGCGCAGCCAAAAATACATAAATAAATAAATAAATAAAAAGTGGCTACGGGGGTGACAAGCACTGGGAACAATGTGACGGAGGGATTTTGAGGGTTATCGAAAATCAATATTTAATTGATACCAATTAAACAGATAACACAATATTAAAATATTTAAATACATAATACACGAGAAAATTTAATTGGAGGATTACACTAAAGAAATACTTTTGGGACATCCCTGGTGATGCAGTGGTTAAGAATCCGCCTGCCAATGCAGGGGACACGGGATCGAACCCCGGTCCGGGAAGATCCCACGTGCCGCGGAGCAACTAAGCCCGTGCGCCACAACTACTGAGCCTGCGCTCTACAGCCCTCGAGCCACAACTACTGATCCCATGTGACACAACTACTGAAGCCCAAGCGCCTACAGCCTGTTCTCCGCAACAAGAGAAGCCACCGCAGTGAGACGCCCGCGCACCGCAACGAAGAGCAGCCCCTGCTCGCCGCAACTAGAGAAAGCCCACGTGCAGCAACGAGGACCCAACGCAGCCAAAAATAAAATAAATAAATAAATTTATGAAAAGAAAGAAATATATTTGAGTGCCCATTATTTGCCAGACATTAGACATATAGATGTGAACACAAAGGTACAGTTTCTGCCCCAGAGAACTTCAATGGTGAACAGAAATAGACAAATCTTTTATAAACACTTAGGATGGTGTTGGTGCAAATGCTGAGAAAAAAGTAAAACCGAGTAAAAGGGATAAGGAGTCTCCAACATGAATTTGTTTTCACTTGGCTACTTAAAGTGTGGTGGCCAGAGAAAACCTCAGTAATGTGTCGACATTTGGATTGAGATAAAAGTGAAGAAGCAAAAATATGAGAACATATGAGGAAAGAGACTCCTGGGTTAAGGGAATGTTCATGCAAAGGCCCCGAGGGGGGATGCTTTAGACTCTTCAAGAAACAGCAAAGAGGTCAGAGTGGCCAGAGCAGAGGGCGTAAAAGAAAGGAAGACCCACAGCAGTGTGGGTCTCAGAGGCCACGGTGGTTTGACTTTCAATCATGAAGGAGATGGGAGTTATTAGTGGGCAATGAGTGATGTGGTATGAACTCTCTTTTAACAGCGTCTCTGGCTGCTGTTGAGATCAGTTGCTAGAGGGCAAGGATGGGATTAGGGACACAGGTGGAGGACTCTGTAATCATCGAGGTGGGAGCCACTCGCGGCTCAGGCCATGCTGAGGGTGGCGGGAAGTGGCTGGATTCTGGTTTTATGTTGAAGCCACGGCTGGCGGAGCTTGCTGGTTAACAGGCCACGTGGACTGAGCTGGGGGTGACAAAGATAACTCCAAAGATTTTAGCTTGAGCAACCACACACACACAAAGTAGCTTTCATTTGCTGAATCCTTCTGAAGCAGCACGGTTTTGAGGTGGAAAATCAATTTATATATTTAATTAAGATACTGAGGATACAGTCTAACATGGGTTGCCACTACTGCAACTTAAAAAGTAAAGGTTGATCCTAATAGGTGGGAATGCTTTTGAATTTCCTTTCTGTGTGACTCCTTTGAGCAGATGACTTTTGTAAGGGTCATCCAGGAGCAATTCGTTGAGTCGGGGTATGCAGGTATGGAGGCGCTCATTACCGTGTGGCACCTGATTACAATTAAATCGTAAGTAATAGTGAAGAAAAATTAACTTCAGCAATATGCATCTATGAAGTTAAATTTTCATTAGCTTTATTAATAATGTCCTCAAATTTCCAGCAGAGGAAAGAAAGTAAATATTGCTCTCTTGGACATAAAATGATCCTCCATTTGAAGTAAAGTACCTACTTCCATGTACAAGATGGTCATTTACTATTGAAGGTGCTAAAATGAACCTTAATGAAAGCCCCTAACCCATGCATTCTCCACAGGACCACAGTGCCTGCCCCCCAGGGGGCAGAAACTGGTTGGGTAAGTTGTTACGAAAAACCCTTACATTACGATGGGTTTTGTTCCTCCAAAGGGCACAGCACACAAATAGATATACGCTGGTATTAACACCTAGTCACTGTAATTGGATATAATTGGGTGGGTGGTGATTAGGAAAAGAAAAAGTTTAAAAGGCTCCTTAGGGGAATAATAATGAAAAAAAAGTCTGAGAAATACTGATGATACTAGGTTTAGGGGCAAGGTTTACAGAGAGGAGGACTTTTCTTAAGCTATAGATTCAAAGTTTGTGTTTTCATCAAAATCAAACTAAACAATAGTTGGAGAAAGAAAAAATGGCGGACACAATGAGAGGAAACAACCTGAGCTGACTACCATCGTCATCCTTGTGGCCCAAAGGGCCAAGCTTGTTTACTCGCTTAGTCTAATAGACAGAATCACTAACTATCCTCACGTGTGCACGGGGACGGGGAAATCAGTTACTTGGAACCGTCTGGTCCACAGAGAGCCTGAGTCAGGTCTGAAAGTGACAACCAGAGATGCGTATCACACGGGCCAGTTTGCTGTACTGTCAGGTTACCCTACGTTCTCACTGTCCGCATACTTGGAGCCAAACAAAGGGCTCAGGATAAATGAAAAGGTATGGAATCCATATGCCGTTCTAAGTTAACAGGCAATAAAAAACCACTGGGTAAAGAAGATAGAAATGAAATGTTGCTGTGATTCTCCCCATTAGCACGACACAGACCTGCTTTCTGGTAATATTAAGAAATAGGCCATTTATATTTGGTATCTTCCTGCATTCACTTTTCCTCTGTTGTATCTCCTGGATTCGCCTCCCGTGTCTTCCACGCACCTAACACGATACCTTATTTCTTTTTTTTCTTTTCTTTTTTTTTTTAATATGTATGATTAATCTATTTGTCTTTGTACCAACACAGTTGTAAAATATGTTTTGATATTTTTTTCTCAGCACTGCTGGTGTAATTTGAAATGCGGTCATTTTTTTTTTTAAACATCTTTTTTGGAGTATAATTGCTTTACAATGTTGTCTTAGTTTCTGCTGATGATACCTTATTTCTGACTGCTGCAAACTCAGCTCTCCTCTTCAGTCGACAAGCTCCTTGTCTACCTATTTATCAAATGAAAGCAAAGCGAGCCCAGAGGCATTCTCTCTCTGACCTCCTTCTAATCCCACTGTGGTTGTTTTAGCCAAACCAAAATGCTCCCATGACCACAGCTTGTATGCTGAGGAGTTCCAAAAATCAGTATTTCCAGTACTGGCCTCTTTTCTTGAGTTCCCAGCTAAAGGTTTGAACCTACTCCCAGGCATAACCAGTAGGTCCACAATAAAATACATCACTTCCTCTATTTTTCTCTCTTTCTCTATTCCTTACTTCAGTCAATAGCCCAACTTCTAATCCACAGTCTAGAAATTGAAGGAACATTTCATATTCCATCTACCCTTAGAGTTGGGTAAATAGTACCCCTCCAAAAAAAAGTTATGTCTACGTTCTAATTCCCAGAACCCATGAATGAGATTTCATTTGGAAAAAGTGTCTTTGCAGGTATAAGTTAAGGATATCAAGATGAGATCATTCTGGATTATCAGAGTATATCCTAAACCCAATGATAAATGTCTTTATAAAAGAAGAATATGTGAAAACAGAGGTAGAAGTGAAAGTTATGTAGCCAAAAGCCAAGGAATTCCTGGAGCCACCAGAAACTGCACGAGGCAAAGAAGGATTCTCCCCTAGAGTCTTAAGAGAGAGTGTGGCCTTGCCAATACCTTGATTTCAAACTTCTGGCCTCTAGAAATGTGAGAGCATAAATTTCTGTTGTTTCAAGCCACCTAGTGTGTGATAATTTGTTATGGCAGCCCTAGGAAATGAACACACCGTTCCACTTCTTATAGCCAATCAGTAAATAAATCTGGTTTACAAGGAGATTATATTTATTCATTCCCTAGTTCAGGGTTTTATTTTCAGACAGGCTCCTGTCTAATAATAAATAAAAAGAACTCACTAGCTAATTTATCAAATTACTTGATGCAAGTACCAACCATCTAGTGAACATCATTTTTCCTGACTGAATAAAAATATGTCTCTACTTTTATTTCACGTATTAAGGGGGAAAAATTGGGAGATTTCTGAGGTCTTATTATAGTAAGTGGCAACATAAAAATTAGCCTCTGCATGCAAAGCCTCATTGGTGGCTCTAAAGATATTCTGATCAAAATAGCTTAGAGGTTAAGACATGGCTTCTGAATTTGAATTGACCAGGACTGTATTCTGGGGTAATAGTTCCCATGTGACTTTGAACAAGCTATTTACCTCTCTAGACCTCAGTTTCCTCACTGACAAAACAGGAATATTAATAATATTTCTTTCCTATGGTTGTCGAGAGGATTAACTGAAGTACATAGCGCAGAGCTTGACACATATTAGGCTTTCAATGAATAGGAGCGCTTACGACCATGGCCACTAAGAGTAGTGTCCACAGCTCGACCTGATGTCAATGTCAGTGAGAGGCTCTGATGACTAAGGAAGGCTCCAAAATCCATGGAGATTACAAGTAATGTCTGCTTATTATTGCCTGGGATGGGGGGTGAGTGTCACAACCCATGGCTCTGGGCAAAGATTCTAAATTTCAAGACACTCAGAAACTGAACATATGGGCTGTTTTTCTTAATAATTTCTTTTTAGATAATGTTGAAACTTTTATATAATCTTTCAAATAAGTCTCCAGGTTCTAATATTTACAATGACAAATAAAGTGCCTGGCATCTCGCCTCTCTCCTGTGCTCCTCAGTTAAGATGAGGCAAATGGAGAAAAACACCAAGCTCGCCACCTGCCCTCTAAGATTACCTGCAAAACTGAAACTTAAGAATTTTGTTAAATGCAGGACACAGTTTGTGAAACACCTGCCAATACTTAGTTTTCAGTAATAATGCCTAAATGGGCACTTGAACATTTTCAATATTTATGTACTTTTAAATGTCTAAAAGCAAGAAAGAGATACAGGCAATCTTTTATATCTGTAGAGAAGCCTTGTGTGAGATAACCCTCCAGCAGAAGAGAACAGATTCTGTTTCAATGGTGTTAAAAGAGAAAAACACATCAGAATGAAGTGTGTCTCAGTACAATTCCTTTGTAAACAGCTTGTAGGAAAAAAATGTGCTGCTAGAAACGTATCACTGATTACAATTACTAAAAGTTAAAAGGTTCTCCAAGCCTTTTAATTATATTTCTTTCCAGGAGCAGTTTGCTATAATGTTCAAATTCATAGAATGTCACAAATAATAACCTGAGATCAAGTTTTTCACAAAAGTTAATATGATTTAGATAGTTGAGTTTCGATTTATGAAAAACAAAAAAACCTAACTAGGTTTATAATTTGTCCTTACGTTAGCAGGCTTCAATACTTCATCCTGGCTAATTAGCTAAGGGTCACAACTGTGACCCTTCCGAACTTGTGGGAATCTAAGGCAGTTCTGGACATGTGGCTAAAATGGGGTACCAGAGAGAGGAACCAAGCAATCAACTTCGTGGACTGGAAAGAAGAGTTAGGTGATGAAGAGATAGCTGTCTCTGAGTGTGTGACACCGTTCCTGGCCTCAGCATTGTTGGGTATTTAAAACAAACAAAAACAGTAACTCCAAAAATCCCAAACCATGGATCAGACCTTCAAATTTTCACCGTAGTGAAACCTAATTTTATAAACTGCTCTTCTTTTTAATGGTATAAGTGTAAACAAGCAGGTCCATGTAGTATTTAGAAGCAGAGACTCTGAACCCAAAAGTCTCCATTTGAATCTGGGCTCTACCCTAACCTCACAAGACCTTGGGCGGGTGCTCTGATTCTCTGTGCCTCAGTTTCTTTGTCTGTGTAACAAGGTTTCTAACAGTACTGCCTATGAAAACATTAAAACAAGTTAATACACGTACAGATTTTACAACAGTACCCGGAATATAGGAAATGCTGTGTGAATATTTGCTATTATTATTTTATTTCATATAATTGAGATTTTGCTTCCCAAATCATTAATTAATAAGGAAAGCAGGAATAAATTACATGCATGATAAATTGGAAGTTGGTGTAACTACAGCACAGGAAACAACCAAAAGCTCTAATTCTACCATGTAAATTGAATATTCTGGAAAGGAGTAAAGGAAGTAAAGTTTTGGAGAAAAGAGCCATGGTTCAGAAAATAAGCTATAGGCCACCTGAATAAGGACATTATTTGATCCACATAAAATATATGTAAGGAAAGTACTGTTAGTCTCATTTTAAACATACAAAAGGCAAAATGGTAAGTGATTTCTGTAATCAATGCTCAAAAACATGTAGTTTAATGTCAATGCTTCACTGCAAATCCTTCACCCACAAAATGCGGATGACAGCAATAACTACCTTAAAAGTTATTTTCACTGAGAAATGAGTTCACCTAGGAAATGATGCTTAGAACGCTGCCTGGTCGTTGATAAACACCCTGTAAATGTCACTGAACAGACAAACACCAGTTTTTGGTATCTATCTATATATGGTCTTCCCTGTCTTTGTTTGGAACAACAATTAAATCTTTCTACCCAAGCCGTTTCCTATTTGGTTGCTCTTTGTGGGTTAATAGCAAGAAAGCAAGTTGTTCAAATTTGGGGCTCATTTGCTCATGATATCATGGACTCCCAGCTCTCAGCCGTGTCCTTTGCTATGCACCAAAGGACCGAACTGTCAAAAAGAATGCATGCCATTCTTACACGACCCCAAGCGCGAGAGAGGGAGCTAGCATCTCAGCCGTATATCCCTACAGAGCCGTGAAACTGATCCCTTGGGTAGCATACTTGTGTATGTGAGAGGAGAGGAGTTTCAGCCAGGAGCGTGAGAAGGAGACCGTACCTTCGGAGTAGAGAGGCCTCTGCCTTCAGGTTAAGGAAAGAGACAGAGCTGCCTCCACTCTGTCCTCAATACAGTGCGTCCTCTTTACCTTATTTTCCCTTTTCCGTAGAACTATGTTTCACCATACAAAATACTCCCCCTCCTTCCCTTCCTTCCTCCCTCCCTCCCTCTCTCTCTCTCTGTACACACACATATATCATTATTATAAATATATTATATAATTATTATACATTGCTAGAAATGTAAGCCTCATAAAGGCATACATCGTTGTTTCTTTTGTTCACAGAAAACTCCTAATTTCCAAGAACAGTGTCTAGCATACAGTAGTAAGTAATCAACGTGTGTGCAATGAATGAATGGGGATTATTTTTCTTCTTGTACAAGTTTGATCGGTAAACACTTAGGTTATAACCGAAGCGGCGTCGTGTCACTTTGAGAACGAATTTGCCTAAAGTAGACGATGATGTATTCTGGGGATATACAAGAGCAGTGATCTGTGCCTCAGTGGGAAACTACCGCCCTCTTGCCCAGGAAGGAGAGCATGGAGCTCTGTAGTACCGTTGGATAATTTACAGCAATTTGTCCCAAATACCTCAAGGGAGATCAAAGAGTTCCTAATGCCAAATGGCAAAACTCTCCAGACATTCTATCTCAAGATGGAATAGGCATAATATAATAACAAGAATGAAACTGAAACCAAAAGGGAGAAGGAGAAATTACAAGGAGGGAGAGTGAAGCCAGAGGGTCCTAGCGAAGACACTGGTGCTAGCGTCTGGCTAATGAAATCATTCATCATGAGAAGTACTGGTCGACCCAACCCAAGAAAACAAGTACAGCTGACCCTTAAACATGGGTTTGAACTGCACAGGTCCACTTATTCGTGGATTGTTTTCAATAGTAAATACTACAGAACTACACGGTTTGCAGTTGATTGAATCCCTGGATGTGGAACCACAGATACCGAGGAAATGTGTATATGGAAGATCAACTATCAAAGTTATATGGATATCTGTGTTTTGTGCAGAGGGTCAGTGCCTCTAACCCCTGTGCTGTTCAAGGGTCAACTGTCCTAACAAGATCCTTTAGGCCATCACTAATGTGGCTAATATGGTCTTAGCTACAAATCCTCTTTTATGGCCACAGAACTTGGTGTTTCCCTTCATCTAATTTAGTCAAAATTATGAGAAAGAATCTTCATTGGTAGAGAGACCCCTCTGCTCCAGTGTCCTTTGTTCCTTTTTCTGATAGAAAGAAGAATGAACACAAAAATAATTACAATTTGAATCAAATTTAAAATACATGCAGCGCCTGATTTGGAAATAAATTCACTGGCTAAACCCAGTAAACTCAAAATAAAAAATGGAATGGGAGGTACCCATGAGAGTATCAAGTTCTGTTCCCAAATGACACACAGACCATTTCAAGTATTCCTTTCCTTTCTAAAGGCTTTGATTCTCTGCTAGATAAAGAGACCACCTCTGTGGCACCTGCTGCCAGCAAAGCCCATTGTCACCGTCCCCTCAGAACTAGCACATAGAAGATGATTTGGGAAGTGGCCGCAAGGCCAGCAGAATCCCAGGCTGCCCAGTGTCTACTGTCATGCTTGTGATGCTGACCAGGCTCCCTTCTGCAGCAAAAAAGCAGAGGACACCCTGAATGAAAATAGAAGAACATACTTCTTCACTACGCCAGTCCCCCTCTTTCTCTCATTGCTTCTTTGTTTTACTTGGCTTTAAGGAAGCTCACACTATCCCGTAACAAAAGGCAGTGGTGACGGCAGGAAGGTAGGGTAGGGCCACGCAGGAGAATCAATATTTGTAAATGAAACAGTGTGGTCATCTTGGTTCTCTGAGTAATAAAATCTCCCTGTTCACCTCAAGCTCCTGGGCAAATAGAAGATCACCTGGGCGTGGTTTTTATGTATCTCTAAACTCTTTACTTGGCTTTGCTAATGCGGGCTCAAATTCTTCAGCGTCATCCATTTTATAAGGATTTGGTTTCCTATCTTAGATCTAGGGAATGGTATAATATGATAGTTCAAGGGAATGGAAGCTATTCTGCTTTCACAAAAGAAAAGAGAGATGCCACAATTTAGAAACCCTGGAAAGTGTAAAAAAAAAAAAAAAGTGGGGGGAGCATGATAGAGCGAAACGCACACAGAAAAGGCACATCCTGTGATGTTAGCTCAAAGGAGTTATACCCCCACAGAATGAAGTCCATTTATATGATTCCCATTCTGTGTTCAGACATTTACAAGTAAACTACTAAATATACTAGATTACAAGTTCGCTGAATCAGAAGAATCCCAGCTTTTGGTATGATTAAGTTTTAATTGTATTTCTCCTTCGGGATCACTAGTAGCTAATAAGCCCATGAAAATAGGTCTTTTAATAGCGGGAGAAGTAAAAGCCTCTCTGTACACTATATTTTGATATGCTTGGTTGCCTAAGGCATTCTGCTGCCTGCAGACTCAAGTGTTTAGCTTTCATATCAATGAAATATCTAAATAATGCTCAAAAAATCCTCAACTTTGAAATGAGGTGATATCAGACAGGTAGCGCATATCAGACAGGCAGCTCATGAGATTTTTGTTGCTGTTAAACTAATCAATAGTCTTTTTAAAAATACTACTAAATCTTATTTATGAGAAAAGCCAATTTATAAGAGACACACCCAAAGGCACATGTTTCATAGTTTTAAATAAATATATTAGACTAAAAATTTCTTCTTTCCTGCTGTGTCTTTTTTCTCCGGACGCGCAGGCTCAGCGGCCATGGCTCACGGGCCCAGCCGCTCCGCGGCATGTGGGATCTTCCCGGACCGGGGCACGAACCCGCGTCCCCTGCATCGGCAGGCGGACTCTCAACCACTGCGCCACCAGGGAAGCCCCCTGCTGTGTCTCTGAATGCTACAAGATAGATACCATGTGTACGCACCTTTGTCTATAATAAGTCCAACTTTCTGGGTTGCTCAGTGCACTCTGACAATACACTAGTTAGTATCTCTTCATGTCATGAAGGTATCATCGAATCAACTGTAAATATCCACTATTTTAACAATAAGTAAATAAGAGTAGTGTAAGAGATACGTAAACTCTTCCACGATTGTATTTTTAATACAGTGGGCATGTGTAGGGGCATTTACGTAATTTGTCCATTTGCTCACTTGTTCTACAGACGCACAGAAGAGTCACTACGAGGACGATCACTATTAATACTTGTTTCCTTAGGGGTACACCAGTTCTGAGAGCTATTCCACGTACACTTTAGGGCAAACTGGCACAGATACAAATATACAATAAGTGATAACGTTTTTTTTGGCTGAAAGTACACTCAGATCAGCTTGCCTATCAGTCTAGCTCTGCCTTTCTGCTTTGGCTAAAATCTTTTAGTGTTGGGCCATTGCCTGCAGGTACGTCAAGTTCCTTAGCATGTTTTACACCATTCATGAGCTTACTTGGGCCCAGTTTACTCTAATTTCTCTCTACTTTCTCGTTTTCTCAAGCCATCCTATATGAACTAGGATTACTAAGCTCCCTATGGTAAAATTGTTCAGAGATTTCTTTCTGTTGGTCCTTTGCATAGGTATGGCCTTTACCTTTGTGTTTTTAATTAATTTATTTAATTTATTATTTTTGGCTACGTTGGGTCTTCATTGCTCTGTGCAGCCTTTCTCTAGTTGCGGTGAGCGGGGGCTACTCTTCATGGCGGTGCGCGGGCTTCAGTAGTTGCGGCATGTGGGCTCAGTAGTTGTGGCTCCCAGGCTCTAGAGTGCAGGCTCAGTAGTTGTGGCGCACGGGCTTAGCTGCTCCACGGTATGTGGGATCTTCCCGGACGAGGGCTCGAACCCATGTCCCCTGCATTGGCAGGCGGATTCTTAACCACTGCACCACCAGGGAAGCCCTATCTTTACCTTTGATCTGACAAATTTCTATTCTGTGGGCTCAGTAGTTGTGGCTCGCAGGCTCTAGAGTGCAGGCTCAGTAGTTGTGGCGCACGGGCTTAGCTGCTCCACGGTATGTGGGATCTTCCCGGACGAGGGCTCGAACCCATGTCCCCTGCATTGGCAGGCGGATTCTTAACCACTGCACCACCAGGGAAGCCCTATCTTTACCTTTGATCTGACAAATTTCTATTCACATTTTCATACTCATCGCAGACAGTACTTCTTTAAGAAGCTTTCTTAATGGCCTTCTTCACATATATAAAATTGTTCTCCCTCTTCTTAAATGGATTGGCCTTGTTTGGAATGACACATCACAGTGTGGTACGTGTGCATAAATAGATGAAGGGATATCTTACAGGAAAGAATTGTATGTAAATCATAATAGTTCAATCCTCAGCACCTAGCAAGGTACCTGCGTAACACAGTAACATGTCAGCATCTGCTTGTTGAATGAAATCGTTCTAAGAATTCTGAGTGTAAAACACAGTAAAGGGCTTCCCTGGTGGTGCAGTGGTTGGGAGTCCGCCTGCCGATGCAGGGGACACGGGTTCGTGCCCCGGTCCGGGAAGATCCCACATGCCGCAGAGTGGCTGGGCCCGTGAGCCATGGCCGCTGAGCCTGCGTGTCCGGAGCCTGTGCTCCGCAACGGGAGAGGCCACAACAGTGAGGCCTGCATACCGCAAAAAAAAAAAAAAGCACACAGTAAAGAATTATATGAGCACTGTAAAAATTTACTATAAATATAGATATAGATGCAATATATTTGTCAACAGTATATTTCTACAGTAGAGGAAGTTTTACTTTTGGATGGCCACATTTATGCCTAAAAATTAATAAAAAATTTGATTCTTTCATAAAACAAGTTAAGTTTTTGAAGTTAAGAACTTTCCACCTCTCTCCATTGTATAACAAACAAAAGTTTATTTTTTTTAACAGTGCCCTTTAAGAGTTTACAGCCCCTTGGCTAAAAAACAGTGGAAAAGATGCTCTTATGGTATTTTTGACCTGACATGACATATATGTCAACAGAATCGTTGCAAAAAGTAGCTCCCCCAGGATTACCTCCCAATTTCGAGAAGGCAAGAGGTCTGGATATGCATCTCAAAGCTAAGCCCTTTGAGGTTAGCTCATTATTACGAGATTTCCTGCCCCAATCATTTTTAGGCTGCAACTGTCACTTCATTGATCATGTCCCTTTGCCCACAAAATCAATATCATTGAGTACCCAGAGAAAACATCTGTAATAGACGTGGAAGACAGACCTCCTGACCACAACTGAACAAAATATATGAAAGCACATTAACCATGGAATGATCTCTGAAGTTTATTTTGGTTAACAGGGATAATTTAAAGTAGAGAGATGGCCCAAGAGAGAGATTTTCCAGAGTTTTATAGATTTACCAACTTCTCTCTACTTAGGAACCCTAATTTCCCACATGTTCACAGCTCTCCCTGGTGACTGTCTGTGGTTTAATAACATATGTTGCCTTGAGGGCTACGGAAGAGCAGAGGCATCTGATTCGATGTTCAACTGTAGGAACTGGGAAAGGAAATACTCCAGCTTACAGTACTGAAAATAATTTCAGGTAAAATTCTAACACTTCTCAGATACACAATAGTTCTTAAGATTATTAAAACATGGAGTGTTAGCAGAATTTATCTGAAGAAAAATTTTCCTTATTAAAAAAAAAAAACTTATTTAACCTAAAACTTCTTTACCCTAAAAACTTCTTACATAACTTATAAATATTCATGCTAATGAAATAGCTATTTCTCTCAAAAAGATGAAGGGCTTGCAAAATGTTTTGACTTCCCACCAAAGAGCAATCTATTTGTTTCCTGATTACTAATGAAAATCCAATTTTATAATATATTCCAGCAAGTGACTATTTTAACGTAATAGTAAAGATAAAATGAGCTATTAGCCTTGAATTCAAAAAGGGCCCAGACCTACTCATTTCTTAGCATCTCATGAAGAAATTGGCTTTTCTCTGTATAAAACTCAAGACGATTTTTTAAAAATTCCATACAGGTTTGGTAACAAAATTGTTGAAAATGAATTGCCAAGGGTTAGGGAAAAAAAGGAAGGCCTTAAGAGATGTGAAGGGAGGTTAACAGATTTTAATACAAATGGATAGCGGGAAAGCATGCCCTTGGCTACAAACTTTTTTTTTTCTTTTAACATCTTTATTGAAGTATAATTGCTTTACAATGGTGTGTTAGTTTCTGATGTATAACAAAGTGAATCAGCTATATGTATACATATATCCCCATATCCCCTCCCTCTTGCGTCTCCCTCCCACCCTCCCTATCCCACCCCTCTAGGTGGTCACAAAGCACTGAGCTAATCTCCCCGTGCTATGTGGCTGCTTCCCACTAGCTATCTATTTTACATTTGGCAGTGTATATATGTCCATGCCACTCTCTCACCTCGTCCCAGCTTACCCTTCTCCGTCCCCGTGTCCTCAAGTCCATTCTCTACATCTGCGTCTTTATTCCTGTCCTGCCCCTAGGTTCTTCAGAACCATTTTTTTTTTCTTTTAGATTCCATATATATGAGTTAGCATATGATCTGTTTTTCTCTTTCTGACTAACTTCACTCTGTATGACACTCTCTAGGTCCATCCACTTCACTGCAAATAATTTCATTTCTTTTTATGGCTGAGTAATATTCCATTGTGTATATGTGCCACATCTTCTTTATCCATTCACCTGTTGACGGACACTTAGGTTGCTGCCATGTCCTGGCTATTGTAAATAGTGCTGCAATGAACATTGGGGTGCATGTGTCTTTTTGAATGATGGTTTTCTCAGGGTATATGCCCAGTAGTGGGATTGCTGGGTCATATGGTAGTTCTATTTTTAGTTTTTTAAGGAACCTCCATACCATTCTCCATAGAGACTGTATCAATTTACATTGCCAGCAACAGTGCAAGAGGATTCCCTTTTCTCCACACCCTCTCCAGTATTTATTGTTTCTAGATTTTTTGATGATGGCCATTCTGACTGGTGTGAGGTGATACCTCATTGTAATTTTGATTTGCATTTCTCTAATGATTAGTGATGTTGAGCATCCTTTCATGTGTTTGTTGGCAGTCTGTATATCTTCTTTGGAGAAATTTCTATTTAGATCTCCTGCCCATTTTTAGATTGGGTTGTTTGTTTTTTTGTTATTGAGCTGCATGAGCTGCCTGTATATTTTGGAGATTAATCCTTTGTCAGTTGCTTCATTTGCAAATATTTTCTCCCATTCTGAGGGTTGTCTTTTCGGCTTGTTTATGGTTTCCTTTGTGGTGCAAAAGCTTTGAAGTTTCATTAGGTCCCATTTGTTTATTTTTTTTTTAAATTTCCATTTCTCTAGCAGGTGCATCAAAAAGGATCTTGCTGTGATTTATGTCATAGAGTGTTCTGCCTATGTTTTCCTCTAAGAGTTTTACAGTGTCTGGCCTTACATTTAGGTCTTTAATTCATTTGGAGTTTATTTTTGTGTATGGTGTTAGAGAGTGTTCTAATTTTATTCTTTTACATGTAGGTGTCCAGTTTTCCCAGCACCACTTATTGAAGAGGCTGTCTTTTCTCCACTGTATATTCTTGCCTCCTTTGTCATAGCTTAGTTGACCATAGGTGTGTGGGTTTATCTCTGTGCTTTCTATCCTGTTCCATTGATCTATATTTCTGTTTCTGTGCCAGTACCATATTGTCTTGATTACTGTAGCTTTGTAGTATAGTCTGAAGTCAGGGAGCCTGATTCCTCCAGCTCCGTTTTTCTTTCTCAAGATTGCTTTAGCTATTCGGGGTCTTTTGTGTTTCCATACAAACTGTGAAATTTTTTGTTGTAGTTCTGTGAAAAATGCCATTGGTAGCTTGATAGGGATTGCACTGAATCTGCAGATTGCTTTGGGTAGTATAGTCATTTTTACAACATTGATTCTTCCAATCCAAGAACATGGTATATCTCTCCATCTGTTTGTATCATCTTTAATTTCTTTTGTCAGTGTCTTATAGTTTTCTGCATACAGGTCTTTTGTCTCCTTAGGTAGGTTTATTCCTAGATATTTTATTCTTTTTGTTGCAATGGTAAATGGGAGTGTTTCCTTAATTTCTCTTTCAGATTATTCATAATTAGTGTATAGGAATACAAGTGATTTCTGTGCATTAATTTTGTTTCCTGCTACTTTACCAAATTCATTGATTAGCTCTAGTAGTTTACTGGTAGCATCATTAGGATTCTCTATGTATAGTATCATGACATCTGCAAACAGTGAGAGTTTTACTTCTTTTCCAGTTTGGATTCCTTTTATTTTTTTTCTTCTCTTAATGCTATGGCTAAAACTTCCAAAACTATGTTGAATAATAGTGGTGAGAGTAGGCAACCTTGTCTTGTTCCTGATCTTAGTGGAAATGGTTTCAGTTTTTCACCATTGACAATGATGCTGGCTGTGGGTTTGTCATATATGGCCTTTATTATGTTAACGTAAGTTCCCTCTGTGCCTACTTTCTAGAGGGTTTTTATCATAACCCTCTAGATGGGTGTTGAATTTTGTCGAAAGCTTTTTCTGCATCTATTGAGATGATCATATGGTTTTTATCCTTCAGTTTGTTAATATGGTGTATCACATTGATTGATTTTCGTATATTGAAGAATCCTTGCATCCCTGGGATAAACCCCACTTGATCATGGTGCACGATCTGTTAAATGTGCAATTGGATTCTGTTTGCTAGTATTTTGTAGAGGATTTTTGCATCTATGTTCATCAGTGATATTGGCCTGTAGTTTTCTTTTTTTGTGATATCTGTGTCTGGTTATGGTATCAGGGTGATGGTGGCCTCATAGAATGAGTTTGGGAGTGTCCCTCCCCCTGTTATATCTTGGAAGAGTTTGAGAAGGATAGGTTTGATAAAATTCGCCTGTGAAGCTATCTGATCTTGGGTTTTTGTTTGCTGGAGGATTTTTAATAGCAGTTTCAATTTCAGTGCTCGTGATTGGTCTGTTTATATTTTCTATTTCTTCCTCATTGCTCTCAGAAGGTTGTGCTTTTATAAGAATTTGTCCAGTTCTTCCAGGTTTCCATTTTATTGGCATATAGTTTCTTGCAGTAATCTCTCATGATGCTTTGTATTTCTGCAGTGTCAATTGTCACTTCTCCTTTTTCATTCCTAATTCTATTGATTTGAATCTTCTCCCTTTTTTTCTTGATGAGTCTGGCTAATAGTTTATGAATTTTTGTTTATCTTCTCAAAGAATCAGCTTTTAGTTTTATTGACCTTTGCTATCATTTCCATCATTTATTTCTGATCTGATCTTTATGATTTCTTTCCTTCTGCTAACTTTGGGTTATTTTTGTTCTTCTTTCTCTAATTGCTTTAGGTGTAAGGTTAGGTTGTTTATTTGAGATGTTTCTTGTTTCCTGAGGTAGGATTGTATTGCTATAAACTTCCCTCTCAGAACTGCTTTTGCTGCATCCCATAGGTTTTGGTTTGTCGTGTTTTCATTGTCATTTGTTTCTAGGTATTTTTTGATTTCCTCTTTGATTTCTTCAGTGATTTCTTGGTAATTTAGTAGTGTATTGTTTAGCCTCCATGAGTTTGTATTTTTTTCAGATTTTTTTCCTGTAATTGATATCTAGTCTCATAGCATTGTGGTCTGAAAAGATATTTCATATGATTTCAATTTTCTTAAATTTACCAAGGCTTGATTTGTGACCCAAGATATGGTGTATCCTAGAGAATGTTCCATGAGCACTAGAGAAGAAAGTGTATTCTGGTTTTTTTGGATGGAATGTCCTATGAAAATCAGTAAAATCCATCTTGTTTAATGTGTCATTTAAAGCTTGTGTTTCCTTATTTATTTTCATTTTGGATGATCTGTCCATTGGTGAAAGTGGGGTGTTAAAGTCCCTTACTATCATGTGTTACTCTCAATTTCCCCTTTTATGCATGTCAGCATTTGCCTTATGTATTGAGGTGCTCCTATGTTGGGTGCAGAAATAATTACAATTGTTATATCTTTGTCTTGGATTGATCTCTTTATCATTATGTAGTGTCCTTCTTTGTTTCTTGTAATAGTCTTTATTTTAAAGTCCATTTTGTTTGATATGAGAATTGCTACACCAGCGTTCTTTTGATTTCCATTTGCATGGAATATCTTTTTCCATCCCCTCACTTTCAGTCTGTATGTGTCCCTAGGTCTGAAGTGGGTCTCTTGTAGACAGCATATATATGGGTCTTGCTTTTGTATCCATTCAACCAGTCTGTTTCTTTCGGTTGGAGCATTTAATCCATGTACATTTAAGGTAGTTATTGATATGTATGTTCCTATTACCATTTTCTTTCGTTTTTCTTTATTCTGCTCTGCGGTAGTTACTTCCACTATTTTATCTACCAGGTCACTTATCTGTTCTTCTGCCTCAGTTATTCTGCTATTGATTCCTTCTAGAGAATTTTTAATTTCATTCTTTGTGTTGTTCATCATTGTTTGTTTGCTCTTTAGTTCTGCCAGGACCTTGTTAAATGTTTCTTGTATTTTCTCCATTCCATTTCCAGTATTTTGGATCATCTTTACTATCATTACTCTGAATTCTTTTTCAGGTAGACTGCCTATTTCCTCTCCATTTGTTTGGTCTGGTGGGTTTTTACCTTGCTCCTTCATCTGCTGTGTGTTTCCATGTCTTCTCATTTTGCTTAACTTACTGTGTTCGGGGTCTCCTTTTCGCAGGCTGCAGGTTCATAGTTCCCATTGTTTTTGGTGTCTGCCCCCATTGTGTAAGGTTGGTTCGGTGGGTTGTGTAGGCTTCCTGGTGGAGGGGACTGGTGCCTGTGTTCTGGTGGATGAGACTGGATCTTGTCTTTCTGGTGGGCAGGACCGCGTCTAGTGGTGTGTTTTGGGGTGTCTGTGAACTTACTATAATTTTAGGCATCCTCTCTGCTAATGGGTGGGGTTGTGTTCCTGTCTTGTTAGTTGTTTGGCATAGGGTGTCCAGCAGTGTAGCTTGCTGGCCATTGGGTGGAGCTGGGTCTTAGCGTTGAGATGGAGATCTCTGTGAGAGCCATCGCTGTTTGATATTACGTGGAGCCGGGAGGTCTCTGGTGGTCTAATGTCCTGAACTTGTCTCTCCCACCTCAGAGGCTCAGGCCTGACACCTGACCGGAGCACCAAGACCCTGTCAGCCACTCCGCTCAGAAGAAAAGGTTGAAATAAAAAAGAAAGGAAAGAAAGAAAAGAAAAAAATAAAATAAAGTTATTAAATTAAAAAAAATTATTAAAAATAAAAAAATTATAAAGTAATAAAGAAAGTAGAGAACAACCAAACCAAAAAAGAAATTCACCAATTATGACAAGCACCTAAACTATACAAAAAAAAAAAACACAAAAAACGGACAGAACCCTAGGACAAATGTTAAAAGCAAAGCTATAGACAAAATCACACAAAGAAACAAACATACACACAAAAAGAGTAAAAGGAAACAATATATTTTAAAAAAAGGAAGAGCACAACCAAATCAATAAACAAATCTAACAATGATCATAAGCTCTAAATACTAAACTAAAATAAACAGAAAACCAGAAGCAAATTAAGAGCAGAAAGCAAACCCCAAGTCTACAGTTGCTCCCAAAGTCCTACGGGGTTAAAGGAGCCGCTGATTCGGGAGCTCTGGCTCACTGAGGTCGCAGGGAGGGCGAGGCACTGCGTGCGGGGCGGGCCTGCGGCGGCAGAGGCAGCGTGACGTTGCGGCAGAGGCCGGCGAGACGTTGCACGAGCCTGAGGGCGCCGTGGGTTCTCCCGGGGAAGTTGTCCCTGGATCCCGGGACCCTGGCGGTGGCGGGCTGCACAGGCTCCCCGGAAGGGGGGGTGGATGGGGACCTGTGCTCGCACACAGGCCTCTTGGGGGGTGCAGCAGCAGCCTTAGCGTCTCATGCCCGTCTCTGGGGTCTGCGCTGATAGCTGCGGCTCATGCCCA
>NW_020173204.1:4545473-4551735 GCF_003031525.2 Neophocaena asiaeorientalis asiaeorientalis | reverse complement strand
GTGCGGGGCGGGCCTGCGGCGTCAGAGGCGGCGTGACATTGCGGCAGAGGCCGGCGTGACGTTGCACGAGCCTGAGGGCGCCATGCGTTCTCCCGGGGAAGTTGTCCCTGGATCCCGGGACCCTGGCGGTGGCGGGCTGCACAGGCTCCCCGGAAGGGGGTGTGGATGGTGACCTGTGCTCGCACACAGGCTTCTTGGTGGCGGCAGCAGCAGCCTTAGCGTCTCCCGCCCGTCTCTGGGGTCCGCGCTGTTAGCCGCGGCTCCCGCCCGTCTCTGGAGCTCGTTTAGGCGGCGCTCTGAGTCCCCTCTCCTCGTGCACCCCGAAACAATGGTCTCTTGTCTCTTAGGTAGTTGTAGACTTTTCCCCGGACTCCCTCCCGGCCAGCCGTGGCGCACTAGCCCCCTTCCGGCTGTGTTCACGCCGCCGCCCCCAGTCCTCTCCCTCTTGGCTACAAACCTGAAGCGTGTGCACATTCCCACACAAAAGCAAAACTGAAGATTCATGGAATTTTTGAGCAGACTCAGCAACTCAGCAAATAAACCCCATACACAGACACACGTGTGCAGAAACACATAGACAGATCTCAGATCTCAAATTTAGGGGAAAGGTTGCACATCACTCTTTTTCTACTGACTAGCTGAGGATGACACCAGCAACCTGCCGTGTTAGTGCCCCCAGAATGCAACCCAGGTAGTGACCATAACACTCATCTGGGGAAGCGCATCTTTCTAACTATGAAGAGCCAAGTCAGACCTTTTGCTTAGCTCAGATCCGGGTCTCTTCTCAGCAGGGAGCACCAATTGTGCCAAATGGTGCTGAATTAATTGGGGCTGCTTGGCTCTGCTTCCAGTTGTGTGTGTGTGCGTGTGTAACTGAGATTCTGGAATATATATATATATATATATATATATATACATAAAAGAAGGAAAAATCACCTTGATATTTTTTATCCTTTATATCACATATCCAGCCACCTTGAGTTCCGCTCACATGTTTAATAAACTGACCACTCTAAAGCTTGAGAACTTTAACACAATACAGAAAAAAGTTCTTGTTTATTATGGTTTATCACTACTCTACCCACTAAATATCATTTTGGATATAAATCCTGTTGGAATGGCTAATTCAGCATATTTTCAATTAATAACAATATTCACTCCATATAGAAATAAATTATAACATGATATTAATATTGCTATTATGGGGGGGCTTTTTTTTTAAAACAAATGTTCATATGTACTATGAAAAACAGGTGGTAATCACCCATTCGAACATTTTGAACAATGCTGCCCATAGAAAATAGGTGCTATAGTTTGAAATAGACCACTTAAACAAGTTTTCTTGGAGTTTCTACACCCAAAGAAATTCCATTTGACTGGGAATTCCCACTGGTTTAAGAATTCTTAACATCTGAAAGTACATTCATATACATATTCCAGAATCTCAGCTTGCTCCCATTCTAACTATGCAACTTGAGTTTCACATTTTTGCTGACATAGAAACCTGTTTTTAGTCAATATGCTTGATACTTCCTACTGTATTTTCTGGATTAATTCTGACTCCCCGAATTTTCTTCCCATAGAAAAAGCCTTCCTTTAAGGTTTGCCACAAGTCTACCTCCTTCATGAAGCCTTCTGGCTCTGGCCCATGTGGGTCTACCCTTCTCTTTTAAATTCTCACTATGCTTAGTGTTTTACAGAAGGTGTAGCCTCTGGTTACATCTGTGTACTGATGTCTTCTATTTCCTTCATGAGTGTTAACCTTGTCTCCTCAAACAGATGGTAAGAAACTTGAAAATACAGGTAAGATTTTTAAATTCTTTTGTATCCCTTGGAGGATGCTATTAGATACATAGGAGATGCTATCTTAAAATTAAATAGATGTTCCTGAGGAGGGTGTGAGTCCCTTCTCCCTGGAAGTATCTTGGCCTTAGATAATACAGCCACGTTAAGGTGCCATCTGAGAGGGGAACCTTGCACCAGGTGCAAAGCTGCGCTACAAAATATGGGATTTAAATTTTACGTAGTTCCTACAATTACTCCAAGTACTTTCTTAGGTACTGTAATTATATAGTTTCATTTTAGTCTGCTTCCATGTGTTAAATAAAATAAACCTATTTATAATTGGAAAACCTGAAACTCAGAACAGGTGATTTCCTGAATACACATAGAAAATACATATAGGAAATGCATGAAACAGAATGTTTATCTTCTGGTTCTTCTTGTTTGTAAGAGACCCATTTTTTATCCGTTAAGTATTTTGAAGCAAATTTGTCATTATCTTACTTTCCTAATCTGTTATTCAGTATTCACTTCCTAATTTAATGGTGGCGAGCGGGGCTATTATCTTGCATGCATTTTGTATCAGCACGTTAATTATGTCTATAATGTCCTCAAACTCTAAAGTGAAAGGCAGACATTTCCAAGAAATGTAAATGAAGACATGAGAGCTACTGTAAAATCCATCAGCAAATTTATACAGAAGGTTATTCATATCTTCATCCTTAGAATCAGGAGTGCACAACAGCATAAGTCAAACATCAGAGAAGATGGATTACTCTGTATGTTCTGATGAACAGATTTTGCATATATTGTTCTCCTTACCAGTTCCAAGTAACTAAAAGAAGGTAAAATACCTTTAAGCTTGCTGGAAGACAATAATCAGTCTATAGAAATGATGCTGAGAAGTTTATGCTGTAATTTCTGCTTCACTTTGTTAACTCAAAACCCGAAAGTATAAAATTATGCATGGTTCAACTCAGTTATTCATTTGTGCATCTTTTTACTTGGAGCATGTGTTTACCACAAAGCTGTATCTATTTAAATCTTTTTTTTTCATAATGAGATAATATAGAGTCCACTAAAAATAATGAATTTGATTTAAATTAAAAAATAAAATAAAATCTATAAAAAATTTAAATTGTATCATACAGGTGGAAGGATGCTCTTACCCTGCAAACAGCACAGAAGGTAAGAGAGGTTAAGTGATTGGCCAGCATCTTTGTCCAGTGATGGAGAAACAGACTCCTGATAAGTTATGTCACTTAATCAAAAGCCACACAGTCAAAGAAAAATGATTAGAATCCAAGCTCTTTGTTTCTGGTGCTCACCTTGTGTTGGAAAGAGATCTGAAATTCTGATTGGATGAAAAATGCTCTGCCTAAACTAACTTAATCCTTCATTGGAAAGAGTATTAGGAAGATATTTTCATTTAAGCCAAACCAACGTGAAGTTTGGAGTTATACAACTTCCTTTCTCTTCCCTTTTAAAGGACTGTAACAGGTTTCAGGTATGGATGGACTACGTTTCAAAGTGTAAAAGGCACTCCCTCGGTTGGAAAATAACTGTCTGAAAATGTTGACAGTGATAACTTGTTATCCAGTACCTATGCATATACCTTGGTCCACATACTGACATATAAGAGCGTCAGCCTGGGTATGAAAAATGAGAGATAACCACTTTGGAAAATGGTTGACAGTTTCTTATAAAGTTAAATGTGTACTTATCATATGACCAAGCAATTCCACATCTAGGTATTCATTCCAGGGGAATAAAAACATATGTCCACAAACAGAGTTGTTACAGGATATTCGTAATAGCTCAAAACTGGAAACAACGAAAATGTCCAGCAGCAGAAAAATGAATAAACAAATTGTACTATACAATAGGACATCACCCAACAATAAAAAGCAATGAACTATATGTAGCAACAAGGATAAAGGTTGGACTCAATAAATACTTTCATCCTGTTAAAAGGTAAATTAGAATATGATGATTTGTTTTTTCCCTTGTTCTAATAACTTGTATAAAGATATATTTACTAATTTTAATTGCATTCTTAAGCAATGGTGAGGTCTATCTAGTGCTGCTAGAATTATTTTTTTCAAAACAAAATGTGTGAGATATCACCTCACACCTGTTAGAATGGATATTATCAAAAATCAAGAATAAAAAGTGTCGGTGAGGATGTGAAGAAAAGAGAACCCTTGTGCACTGTTGGTGGGAATGTTAATTGGTGCAGCCACTATGGAGAACAGTATGGAGGATTCTCAAAAAATAAAAAATAGAACTACTCTATGATCCAGCAATTCCGCTTCTAGGTATTTATCCAAAGAAACTGAAAATACTAACTAAAAAGATATCTGCACCCCATGTCCACTGAAGCCTTATTTACAATAGCTAAAAAAAGGAAACAACCTAAATGTCCATCAATAGATGAATGGATAAAGCAAATATGGCACACACACATACACACACACTATGGATTATTATTCAGCCATAAAAAAGAATGAAATGTTGCCATTTATGACAACATGGATGACGCTTGAGGGCATTAGGTTAAGTTAAATAAGTCAAACAGAGAAAGACAAATACCATGTGCTCTCACTTCATGTGGAATCACAAAACAAACAAACAAACAAACAAGCTCACAGATACAGAGAACAGACTGGTGTTACCAGAGGCAGGGGAGAGTGGCGGGTGAAGAAAATGGATGAAGGGGGTCAAAAGGTACAAACTTCCAGTTAAGAAATAAGTAAGTCATGGGATGTCACGTACAGCATGGGGACTACGGTTAATAATACTGTATTGCATATTTAACAGTTGCTAAGAGAGTAGACCCCTGAAGTTCTCATCACAAGAAAAAAAAATTTTTGTAACTCTATATGGTGATGGATGTTACCTAGGCTATTACAGCAATCATTTCCAAGTATATATAAATATCAAATCATTATGTTATACACTTGAAACTAAATAATGTTATATGTCAATTATACTTCAATTAAAAATACATAAAAATTTCGCTGGTATTTATAAGATGCTCTTTGCAGAATTAGCTAAAGTGAAAAAATTAGGAATCATCTAATCATCCAACACTGGTTAAATAAATTCTGCAGTCAATAGGAGTTAATAGCAAACATTCAAGAATGTTTGATACCCTTGGAAAATGCTCAAAACATATTAAATAGACCTACTATACGTATACACCTAGAGAAAGACTCTTAAAAATTCACCAAATGTTCACAACTGTTATCTCTGGTGGTAAAATTGAAGTGATTTGAAATTTTTAATTTGACTTTTCTGTATTTTCTAAATCATGTATAACCAATGTCATTGGTTTTATAATCAGAATATAAAGCACATGTCAGTCAATTTGTTTGGGCTCGAAACATACAGAGATGACAGATAACGTATATTTCGCATATTCTATTTTTTAAACCCAATTAATGATGCTCTTGAGGTTTTCCTTCCTAAGCATAAAAAGCAGATGAAAGGATGATGAGAAATGCAAACTAAACGTCAATAAAAATAACCGCAGAATCGATGTGAATTAATCATAATTAAACACGTCTGACAGAAATATGCTCTTTCTCATCTCTTTCCTTTCCCTTCATGCAAAGAACAAAAGTAGTCGATAATCATCCTTCCAATAACCTTGGCACTAACTTGATTTTGTCTGATCCCTCAATGCCACTTATTTTCTGCATTACTTCTGCTGGCGTGATTACTGAAGGCGCATACTATGAATTTCAAAACTTCTAGATCCCGGAAACCTTCAGGTGGCTACATGCAGGATACTTCAATTAGATTCCAGTCACTGACACAGCAGGTTAACACTAAGCATTAAGGGGGTCAGGGAGGGGATTTCTGTAACTTTGATCTTTTTGCTAAATTAATTGTTGTTGGTTACTATCTTCATTCCACATCTCTGCTATTTTCTTTCCCTTTTTAATAGTCCTTTACTTATCTAGGGTTACTTTGTGGTTTCATCAGTTATTTTGAATTTTTGAGAGATGTCAGTTCTGCATGCTATCTTCTACCCTAGGATATATTTGGTTTCTAAGACACAATATTTGAGGAATTTGGGGTGGCATTTATTACTTTTTAAACTTCATCCAAAATTTTTAGTTTTGAAGCTACCTGCTGTTCTAGAAGATTGCTTAAAATGATTCCCTTTTTCTTAGGATATTTTGGAATTAATACACATACCTAAGTAAAGAGAAGCAACTGATAGCCCAAATGGAAGTCAAAGAATTGAAGAAGATACTTAAGTTTCAGTGGTAAGTATAAAGCCCTCCCAGTGTCTAACATCTATTTTACAATGCCTTATATTTCTCTGAAGGATTTATTTGGGCTACAAAGAAAAAAAAATGCATAAACTCATATCCTGTCTTCTAGTACATTTCACTGAGTTTAATAACTATGTTTCCTCATCTATATTTTACATATACATATAAATAAGTAATATATATATATATATATA
>NW_020173204.1:4448833-4545282 GCF_003031525.2 Neophocaena asiaeorientalis asiaeorientalis | reverse complement strand
ATATATATATATATATATATATATTCTTTTTTCTTTAGCCAGGGTATCATTAGAAGAAAGTATTTGAGACAGATAACAAAGGTGAGCAAAGTATTTCCAACAACATTCTATGGGATGTCTCTGACGCACTACAACCGTTCTACATGCATTGTGCCTGCAGCTGTCTGTACAAACCAGTGTTTTGGGTATAATGAATACTAATGCTTCCTGGAGGTAACTGTCCTATTATATTCAGAGCTCAGCAGTTAGGTTTATTAATATTAGGCGGTACAATGTTTTTAGCTAGGCAATCAAGTGTGCTTCAAAGCGAGCTACTTCAGGTTACAGTGTTTACTGACTATCCGAAATGCAATTATGAAAATATCATTGAATTTTCAGTGTTCCTGTGGTTAAAATATTCACTTACTGCAGGGTTGAGCTTCTACTATAAAAAGCTTAAAGCTACTGACCCTCATTTAGCAAAGTTCGATCTGGAGAACGCATATTCTTTCCCACAGCTTCTGCAATTATCAAAGCAAAACACGCTATTAGGTTCTTCAATCAATGTTTGTTTCCTACTTGCAGAAGCGGCTGCCCCGATAGGATATTTAGCACCTGTAAGGCTAATTTTAGGCTGTGTTTGACTCTTAGGGTTCCTGGGGTCTTTTATGGCAAGAGCTGTACTAATTTTCTAGCTCTCCCTGGGAATACTTGACCCTGAGAGCTTAACCCAGAGAGCAATGGAAATGAGAGATGAAGAGAATAAAAGGATAGCCCAGCTCATCCTCCTGACAATGTAATGCTGATCCCTGCACCACAGGGATTGGCTGCACCAGGTTCAAAGCCGTGAGGCTTCTGGAAATGACTCCAGCTACTTTCAATCTCATCTTCCTCCCTCCGTTTTCCTCCCTCCCTCCCTTCCTTCCTTTCTTATTTACAATTGTGACAATGTCAATTACTGCTGGTGAAAAAAATCGCATCTCCAAGTCAAGCCTTAGTAGTTGAGAATCCACCTATTTAGTTGTAAAAATTTCCAGCTAGTTTCAAATTACTGACAATAAACGTTTAAATGGTTGTTATTTTTGTATTTTGTTGTGGTGCTTTGGGTTGGGCTTTGATTCTTTGGATTAGGCTTCTCTGTGCCGCTGAGGAAGAATTCTAAACATGGATTCCCTCTCTTCATTCTTGGCAAAAGTGAGGATGGAAGAAAGGATTGATGAGTTCAGTTGGCTTTACAGAATAAGTGTTTAGTGGCCACGGACAGGACACTTGCAGATACCCACCTTAATGGCTGTATAGTCTGTTCTAAGTCTTTGCTTTCAAGAAAAGCAATATCAAAATATCATTTTAAATATTTCAGAAAAATCTTGAACCAGAGTCCTTGTGGTTTTTCAGTGAGCTTTTCATGAAAAGATAAAAAAAGAAAAGGTAACCACTACCATCTTGAGATAGAAGAGAGCAAGTGAGTAAAATGGTAAATATAGTTGAGATTGTCAACAAAAGCATCTATAAAAACATTTTAGAAGTCCGAAGAAGAATAATTTTGTTATATGATCTCATGCATCTTTCCATGGACTGTTTGCTTCTCAGTTTATGGAACAGCCATATTCATGGAAAAGGCTCCAGACTAAGAAAGGGCAGAGGAAAGAATATAATTTTTACTGAATATACATTAGCTGACAATATGTTTTCATGCATTTTTTTCATATAACCTCTTTATATCTCTCTGAGCCAGTCTTTGTCATCACTTGATACGGAAGATGAAGTAGGGGTTCTGAAAGGTTTAAAGCAAAACTGTCTTAATAAAACTTTCTGCAATGATGTAAGTTTCTATAAACCTGTACTTTCCAATAGGGTGGCCACTGGCCTCATGTGGCTACTGAACAGCCGCAATATGGCTATTACATCTGAGGAAATGAATTCCAAATTTTAATTAATTTAAATTTAAGTAGTAACATATTGGCTAGTGGCTACCATATTGGACAATGCGGATGTAAAAGGTCTGATAGCTACAGAATATTGCAAGCAGTGAACAGATTCTCAAAGAGGTAGCATGTTGCTTTTGTTTTATTTTAATTAGACTTTGAGGGGTGGAGTGTCGTACTCAACTGGTAATCACTGGTAACCAGTAACCAGCCTCGTTGGTAGGAACAGGCTAGGCCTGTGATTCTGAGACCTTTAGTGTGTTTCAAAAGCTCCCGCGTAAGGGATGTAGGAGGTTTATCCCCTGTTTATGCACTGGTCGAAAATCCTGGGCCAGGAGACAGTTTAGACAACGTAGCACATACTGGGATCCTTACACAGTACAAGAGTGTTTCCTGTCTTTAATCAGTGCCAGTGAATACCAGGAAGTTTCCTTTTCAGGAATTCAAAATTTAAGTATGAGTATGTATGTAGGTACTTTGTTAGATCTGATGAAACATAATCTTCTTAAAATTATAGATCTTGCGTGGAGTAAAGTTCTGATGGAAAATTTTCAATGAAAATGCTGATTACTTTGCCATTTTTAAGAAATTGGCCCTTTTAATTTGTTTGCATTCTTTTATTCAACTGATTTTTTTAAAAAAAAATTTAGCTTCACTTACATAGTTTCAGGATTTTAAACAATGTATTTATTTTAGGGTAAAACACATTATCTCATCTAAATCAAAATAATCAAGAAGTGTGCAGATTTGGAATACTATTATTTTCCTCTTGATTGGAAGAGATCTCATCTCCATAAACTACAAGGAAATAGGTAGTGTCAATATTCCCCAAGCTCCAAACATGTAGGAGGCATTTCCTGTAATAATATAGTTAACTTTGATTCATTGACCATTGAACCTACTGATCTGGAATTGTTTTTAATTGTAGGGGTTTAATGTCCTAGGAGGGAAGTGATGGCTAACAGAGGGAACCAGTTTGTAGAATAAGATCCTAAAGTAAGCCAGAAAGAGAGCATACAAGGTCATAAAAAGAAGGAGCCAGACAGAGGGCCAATTTTACAGGGTAGGGGAGAGGAGAGGAGAGGAGGGAAAGGGAGAAGAAATAGGAAGAAGGGGGATGAAAATACAGATAATTTTGAAAAGGCACATATATTACTGGAGAAGAAAATTAAAGGGTCTCATTTTGACCAGTCTAAATCTTTCAAGTAGGAGACCAAGTTATCTGTCATACATGAAGAGGCCAAGAGAAGAGCTGGGGGCCTGTGACCAATAATGGTAAAGCTAACATATTAATTAGAGAATATATTTTATAGAATACTTCTCAAAAAAGTCCAATGGATTAAAAATATTTAAAGGACCAATTTTAGTACATTTTAAAATGCAAAAAATGAAACAGTATATCTACTACATACTATCTGGTATTTATACAGGTTGTGGGAACTCCTCCAAACCAGACAGAAATAGTTGAGCCCAAGAAAAATGATCTGCATTCAAAGGGAATAGGTCTAAAATTCTATCCGGCACTTTGTGCAAAGACCAGGTGGGAATGCAGGCAACCTATCCCTAATCTTTGTCAACCTGAGCTCAGTCAATGATGACTGGAAATATTGTTTTCACTTTCTCCACTGAAATCATTTTGGATACCAAGTTGAGGTAGGAAAAGTTGTATAATAAATTCGTATATACTATTGGAGTAATATTTGTGTCCAACCTAATTAAGCATTTGCTCACATTTCTAGATTCACTCAAATATATGTCTCAAATATACCTCAGATAATTAACACAAAGATCACAATATTTGTAAACATTTTGAAACATCTGATATGCATATTTAGCTCCTGGTTCAGGCAGTGAAGGTATAAAGCGTAATGCAAAGGTGTTCAGAGTCTTAAAATATTCCACAAATTTAATATAAATTAATATAAATCAAATTAATGAATCTATTAGATAGCACTACAGTAACCTGATAAAGAAACAGATGTAGAGGCAACACTTGAATTACTTTGGACTATGAACTGACTGTAAATAAATTATCAGAATGGTATAAAGTCTTAGATACATAAAGAGAAATTTTCTAAAAAAGGTCGATTTTTCAAAATGTGGTTTGAGGCACAACTTTAAAGAAGCATGTATACTGATGTGAAAATTACATTAATATAGGAGACAATTACAGGCATATTTCACTGCTTTTTCATCTATTTCTAAGTAAATTTCACAGGATTTTAAAATTGATAACTAAATTTATTCATTTAGAATTATTAGTCTGTTCAACTGAGCAGTTTGCATAAAGGGAATTGATATGTCGATACAGATATAGAACACATGCCTATATACTGAAATATGAACTTTAAAATGCTAAATACCCAACATTTGTATCATACTCATAATTGCAAAGATTAACTTGGTATTTTTTCCTATTTAAATATGCTTTAATTTCACTGATGATTTTGAAGGTATTTGGAGATCCTATCTTGTGACAGTCATCTTCTATACTGTAACGACACCCTGAATTCCAAACCTTTATTTTAGTAACAGAACTCTTTCCACAAACAAAACATTATAAGGAAGCCAATCATGTAACACACACACACACACACACACACACACACAAACCCAGCAGAGTTCAGAGTGAGGCAGGGTGAGGAACCTGGGTGCCCCAGGTCCTGCCTCTCTTCGGAGTCCCTGGGAACTTCTGGACAACACCCTGAACCTACCATCTAGAGGAGCCGGCACAAATTTTTCTCCAAGTTGTTTTTTATCAAATCGACACCATTATCTTAGTGACTGGTTTATCTTTACAAGATGGGATATTAAGAGGGTAAGATGGTGGGATTTTAAATAACCATGGCTTTTACTTTCCTTTCCTGTGATTAAAATTCAAAAGTAAACCTTCCCAATCAATCTAAAAATCTAAGTTTCTATTGGTAGATTTACAATTAGGAGTAAATGTAGATTCAGAAAAAGTGAAGATTTTTATAAGTTCATTCTAAATAGTAAGGCCTTTAAAAAAAATAACTTGAACTAATGTTTTCAAAGATCCTATCAAAGTTGCTGGTTTATTTGTCACTGAGATGGAGTGTGTGATTTTTCTGCCATTATTGCATTGTGTACTGGAGGTACTGCGGTGAAATGGCCTATCTGCGAACCGAGGGCTGCTTAGACCGTTTGAGTCCTGCGAGTACACTTCTGGCAACGTCTTCAGAATCTGTGCTAGGAATTCAACGTGTTGATACTAACTGTGCAATCATCTGTTTCCATTTGTCTCTGTGGTTGGCAGGGATTAACAGGCAGAGGCAGGAGATGGGCACAGCACAAATTGAAAATAATGGAGCAGTTTGCACCAAAGGAGTCAGAGGATAAGAACTACAGTGGGCGAGGCCATAGGAGGTGAGCAGGCTGGAGGCGGTGGCATGTGTCAGCGAGGGGCTGCGGCAGTTGGGGACGGACGCGGTTCAGCACATCCGCCCCTAATGAAGACAGGGCCCACCTGCCGTACGTCACTTTACAGTGTTGTTTTGCAGGATAGCCTACAGGAGCTTTTACAGGGTAGCCTGAGTATGGATTCCCTGGGAAACTCGTAAGCAAAATCTATTTGGGTTACGCTTGTTAGCATTTCAGTGGAAATGATGTCAATGGACCCAACTGTACAGAAAAACGTTGTAATTATCATCCAAAATGTGGACTCATTATAAACAATGGATAAGTCATTTAGGTTCACAGGAGACACCCCACAGAGAAGCAGTTATCTCTTCCGTGCCTTCAGTCAGGCGTCAGGATAGACACATGTCCATCAGTCACTCATCAAATAGGTGTTCAGTATCTGCTGATGTGGGCTGTGGAGTGGACTCTGGTGAGACTCAGATGCTTCCAGGTTCCTAACCAAGTGGCTAGTAGAGTCCAAGAAAAGTTGAACAGAAAAAAACATGACGTAAAGAAAGCTATATCCATTTAAGGAGGATATATGTCTTGGGTAACTGTTTTGTTCTAACAAAAAAAACAACATGGGTAGGAATAAAATCGGGGAGGAAAAAAAAAAAAAGAGTCAAAACCCACAAGTCTATTAGTTGCCGTCATTGCTCCCAAGGGGAGTGAACGGCCAGCCTAAGTACTGTGGATCACCTCGGCTGCAGTCTCGCTATAGTGAGGAGTATGGTAGACCAGCCTGTCCTTCAGGAGCTCTGATTTCATGCCCTTCTAAACTGTAAACCTTATGAGTGTGGACTGGGTTTATGGAGTATCTGTAGTACGTACCTACTACTATTTCTTGTAGATATTCAAGAAATATTTGTTGAATGAAAAAACAATGACTTATCAAAAAAGATGTGTACTGTAAATATGATAGATATTTTAGATGAAAGAAAATGAAACAAATTGAGATCACTGGTACTTAGCACCTCTAGTATAATTATAATGAGAAAATAACAGTAAACTTGGGATACGCCTCTTTACTAATATGGGAGTGATTCTTCACAGGGAATATGAGTGCAGGCATGGATGAGTTCTCAGGCCCCTTCCACTCTATGAATTTGTAGTTCAATAATTTTGCAAAAGTTGCAAAGTGAAGAATGTCCAGCGGACCTTCATTCCCACTTCATCACCTCTACTACCAGTGTGATTGCCCTGAGCGCATCTGTGCCTCCATGTGGGACAAGAGAAACGGGTCTTAAAGGAATAAAAACTTTCTGTTCAACGTAAAAAAAAAAAAAAAAATTACTGAGATCAAAGAATATCAACGTTGGAGTGGATCTCTTGATCAGGGATACAACTATTTAGAAAATCCTTTGTGTGACCAATTAAAGGAAAACCTTTCAAAACTGTAAAATACATTTTTTTAAAAATGGAAATATTTTATCCTTATACTTTACATGGGTTTTCGTAAACATTTGGTATTATGCATCCATAATGTGGAGCTGTTTTTTGTTAATTTTGTGCAAATTCACAGCTAATGCCATTAAAACTCTAAATGAGCATTTCTAGTGAGCAAATGCCTGCTAAGATTAATACACAAAATCCTGATATCTCTCAACTGTCTCATTAACATGATAACAGGCCCAAAGGAGTTTCAAATCCCTTAACACACAAAAGACATATTTTCTCCCATTTTTCGTTCACACCACCATAAAAAATGGAAATTAAACCACATAAAAAATCTTCCCAAAACATCAAGGGGCCAATCCAAATACATAAAATACTGTTTTTTGTGGGTTTTTATTTTTTTTACATTAAACTACAAAAGCCTTGTTGAAATGCTACTAAGGAACTGACTTATTACACAAAAACCAAGGCGATGGACAATTAGTTTACATTTTATCCCAAAGCCCAAATATTTAAGGCTATGGAAGAAATCGGGAAATAGGGAATGATCTAGTATATTAAGCGATTTGTTTTCCATAGACACTAAGCACCACGTGTGAGTTAAAGATGGACTTTCAAAAATCTAATTGTGCATGTGCTTTCCAGGGTTTAAATCAAAACCATAATGTTATTGCACCAAATCCTTTTGTGGTCTAATAAGGAGCGACATAAAAACAAATTATCCTCTGTTATGGAGGATGTGCTTTACAATATCGCTGCATGGTGACAACTCCGTGTCCTCTTGTCACTGCCTGTCCTTTAGACCATACTGCAGAAAAGCAATTTTCTGCCTCAAAAGCACTCTATTTTTTTAAAGTTTGTCTCTGGGCAATTTTCAGGTCTACTAGAGCTGTACAGCTGTATACACGTGAGAAAGACCCCAAACAGGGCAATTTGTTTGATTCCTCCTTCTTCAAAACATTCAGCTGAGACTGCATATCCAACAGAGAAAGCCCAAAAAGAAAATTCAGGAGCGACCCACAGTGACACATATCCTTTTTGTAAATTTGCATTAAACATAGTTTCCAAATAACGTAGACATCCCGGAGTTGTTTTTCGTTTAATGTAAACCTTTAATGTAAAATTTCTCTAGGATATTAAAATCGAGTTCTACTAAATAAAAAGGGCAAATCCCTAGAAATAGGTAGTTAAATACAGCATATGGAGTTTTCAGATGAAGAATCACTTAATTTTAAGTGGTCTGCTCATTTGAATCAGCACTTTGGTTTTCTGGTTGAGGAGTAAAGGGCACCTTTGATGCAAAAATGTATTCCTGAAATGTTCAGTGGCCGATAATTTCACACTTACCAATGCCTGGTGCTGGCATGACCATAATCGCCTCCTGATGTAACTCTGCCCTCACACAGTATGGAACGTTCCACACTGGTCTCTTACCCCAGTCGGAAAACAAGTTTACCTATAATAGTGTCTGCACAGATGAATGATTTAGAAGTCCGATTTTTAGATTTAACACTCGCTGACACATTTTAAAAGCATGTAGTCTTTTTTTAATCATTAACTCTCTCAATGCTGAATTATTACTCTCTATTCATCATTAATTTTTAATGCGACGATAAATGCTTGCTTCGATCGAATATGGTATTGTACGATACATTAGAATGTGAGCGAGATTAAACATGTTTCTGCTGACTATAGCTAGCAAATCCCCACATCCCAAACTTAGGACTTTTAATTAGAAAATAGTCAGGAATATAAACACAGTTTACAGAAAAGCCAACTCAGTGGTTCTATTATGCTCTGCCTTTCTTCCTACTGGTATGAGTGTGTGTGTGTGTGCGTGCGCGTGCGTGTGGTCGGGTGCACCTGTGTGTGCACATCTTTTTTCTTATCAGTCTCCCTCTCTTTTTCTTTCTCTCTTCTCTGTTCTGTCACTCTCTCTTTAATTTCTCTCTGCTTTGATGTACCTAGAGGCAGTTACGTGCTCTTAGCTTAATGCTAAACAGACAAGTAAGGAATTTTTTTAAAAAGCAATGGAAATTCTATATCAGGTATAGCTCTCGTACAAATGAAGTAATTTCAAGTCCAGTGATTTTTTTTAGCATAATCTAAAAGCCTTGTTAACTCTTCACAAGCACCATGAAATTATGTGACCAGTCGATTTGTGATCTCAGTTCCTTCTCACACAGTGGTTCCTAAACTATGTTTTCTTATACTGCCCCCGATTCTTCTCACAAAACTCCCTTTTCAAGTTCGAATCCAGCTTGTGCCCTTGTCACTGGGGAGAAACTGACCTTCAGTGAGGTCTCTGATGACCTCATTACAACTAAGCCCAAGGACCAGTCCAGTTTCCACCCTCATCTTTCCTCACCCTCTTTGCAGAATTTGTCACATTCAACCATCTCCTGTTTCTCAAAATACTTTCCGACCTCAGCTCTTGATTTCTACTTAGCTGTCTCATTTTCTTCATCGTCTGCAATGTATTTACTTTAGTCATTCTTCTTAGTAATGCAAAGTAAAAGTAGCAAAGTTGACAACTCTCTGCATTTCTCACCTGAGTCTAGGTACTTAAACGTGAACCTGAAAGGTGTTCATCATTTGCATCATCTTCACTGTGTTAGGCTAAGATTTGCCATATCTCAGTAGACAATCCATCATCACTGCCTTTGGTCCTTGTCATTTCACATGCCACCCCAGAGATGTACCACTTGGGCAGGATTTCAAGCCCTAAAATCACTTATTTCCAACAAGTTTCAAAGTCCTTTAATTTTAGACAAACTTAGTAAGTTATCTATACACACATCTCTTCCATTTTTAGCTTGATAGGCTCTCCTTGCTAGGACAAGTATTCCTCATTTTTCTATGGCTATGCATCCCTCTAACACCTAAACTATGACATTTTTCTTCAATCAACGTTGGCTCAAGAAAAACCACAACGCTTAGTCTCAATGAGTCTCAATAAACTTTAATCCATGCCATCTAAAAATACAACAGCTCAAAATTATATTTACATGCATTGCAAAGAAGACCCATCCTTAAGTTTCATCTTTTCTTTGTAGAGTTCTGGGATTTGGGAATGCATTTTTTTTTAACACCTTTATTGCAGTATAATTGCTTTACAACGCTGTGTTAGTTTCTGCTGTATAACAAAGTGAATCAGCTATATGTATACATATATCCCCATAACCTCGCCCTCTGCATCTCCCTCCCACCCTCCCTATCCCACCCCTCTAGGTGGTCACAAAGCACCGAGCTGATCTCCCTATCATATGCGGCTGCTTCCCACTAGCTATCTATTTTACATTTGGTAGTGTATATATGTCCACGCCACTCTCTCACTTCGTCCCTGCTTACCCTTCCCCCTCCCTATGTCCTCACGTCCATTTTGTACGTCTGTGTCTTTATTCCTGCCCTGCCCCTAGGTTCTTCAAAACCTTTTTTTTTTTTTTAGATTCCATATTATGTGTTAGCACACGGTATTTGTTTTTCTCTTTCTGACTTACTTCACTCTGTAAGTAAGGTGGATCTACGTCCATCCACCTCACCACAAATAACTCAATTTTATTTCTTTTTACAGCTGAGTAATATTCCATTGTCTATATGTGCCACATCTTCTTTATCCATTCATCTGTCGATGGACATTTAGGTTGCTTCCATGACCTGGCTATTGTAAATAGTGCTGCAGTGAACATTGGTGTGCATGTGTCTTTTGCAATTATGGTTGTCTCTGGGTACATGCCCAGTAGTGGGATTGCTGGGTCGTAAGGTAACTCTATTTTTAGTTTTTTAAGGACCCTCCATACTGTTCTCCATAGTGGCTGTATCAATTTACATTCCCACCAACAGTGTAAGAGGGTTCCCTTTTTCCACACCCGCTCCAGCATTTATTGTTTGTAGATTTTTTGATGATGGCCATTCTGACTGGTGTGAAAATGATATCTCATTGTAGTTTTGATTTGCATTTCTCTAGTGATTAATGATGTTGAGCATTATTTCATGTTTGTTGGCAATCTGTATATCTTCTTTGGAGAAATGTCTATTTAGCTCTTCTGCCCATTTTTGGATTGGGTTGTTTGTTTTTTTTGATATTGAGCTGCATGAGCTGCTTGTATATTTTGGAGATTAATCCTTTGTCAGTTGCTTCATTTGCAAATATTTTCTCCCATTCTGAGGGTTGTCTTTTGGTCTTGTTTATGGTTTCCTTTGCGGTGCAAGAGCTTTGAAGTTTCATTAGGTCCCATTTGTTTATTTTTGTTTTTATTCCCATTTCTCTAGCAGGTGAGTCAAAAAGGACCTTGCTGTGATTTATGTCATAGAGTGTTCTGCCTATGTTTTCCTTTAGGAGTTTTATAGTGTCTGGCCTTACATTTACGTCTTTAATCCATTTTAAGTTTATTTTTGTATGGTGTTAGGGAGCGCTCTAATTTCATTCTTTTACATGTAGCTGTCCAGTTTTCCCAGCACCACTTATTGAGGAGGCTCTCTTTTCTCCACTGTATATCCTTGCCTCCTTTATCAAAGATAAGGTGACCATATTTTCATGGGTTTATCTCTGGGCTTTCTCTCCTGTTCCATTGATCTATCTTTCTGTTTTTGTGCCAGTACCATACGGTCTTGATTACTGTCGCTTTGTAGTATAGTCTGAAGTCAGGGAGCCTGATTCCTCCAGCTCCGTTTTTCTTTCTCAAGACTGCTTCGGCTATTCAGGTTCTTTTGTGTTTCCATACAAATTGTGAAAATTTTTGTTCTAGTTCTGTGAAAAATGACACTGGTAGTTTGAGAGGGATTTCACTGAATCCTTAGATTCTTTTGGGTAGTACAATCATTTTCACAATGTTGATTCTTCCAATCCAAGAACATGGTATGTCTCTCCATCTGTTTGTATCATCTTTAATTTCTTTCATCAGTGTCTTATAGTTTTCTGCATACAGGTCTTTTATCTCCTTAGGTAGGTTTATTCCTAGGTAATTTATTCTTTTTGTTGCAGTGGTAAATGCGAGTGTTTCCTTAATTTCTCTTTCAGATTTTTCATCATTAGTGTATAGGAATGCAAGAGATTTCGTGCATTAATTTTGTAACCTACTACTTTACCAAATTCTTTGATTAGTAGCTTTCTGGTAGCATCTTTAAGATTCTCTATGTATAGTAACATGTCAAATGCAAAGAGTGACAACTTTACTTCTTCTTTTCCAATTTGGATTCCTTTTATTTCTTTTTCTTCTCTGATTGCTGTGGCTAAAACTTCCAGAACTATGTTGAATAATAATGGTGAGAGTGGGCATCCTTGTCTTGTTCCTGATCTTAGAGGGAATGGTTTTAGTTTTTCTCCATTGAGAACGATGTTGGATGGCCTTTATTATGTTAAGGTAAGTTCCCTCTATGCCTACTTTCTAGAGGGTTTTTATCATAAATGGGTGCTGAATTGTGTCAAAAGCTTTTTCTGCATCTATTGAGATGATCATATGTTTTTTCTCCTTCAATTTGTTAATGTGATGTATCACATTGATTGATTTGCGTATATTGAAGAATCCTCACATTGCTGGGGTAAACCCCACTTGATCATGCTGTATGATCCTTTTAATGTGCTGTTGGATTCTGTTTGCTATTATTTTGTTGCGGATTTTTGCATCTATGTTCATCAGTGATAATGGCCTGTAGTTTTCTTTCTTTGTGACATCTGGTTTTGGTATCAGGATGATGGTGGCCTCGTAGAATGAGTTTGGAAGTGTTCCTCCCTTTGCTGTATTTTGAAAGAGTTTGAGAAAGACAGGTGTTAGCTCTTTCTAAACGTTTGATAGAATTCGCCTGTGAAGCCCTCTGGTCCTGGGCTTTTGTTTGTTCGAACATTTTAAATCACAGTTTCAATTTCAGTGCTTGTGACTGATCTGTTTATATTTTCTCTTTCTTCCTGGTTCAGTCTTGGAAGGTTGTGCTTTTGTATGAATTTGTCCAATTCTTCCAGGTTGTCCATTTATTGGCCTATAGTTGCTTGTAGTAAACTCTCATGATCCTCTGTATTTCTGCAGTGTCAGTTGTTACTCCTCCTTTTTCATTTCTAGTTCTATTGATTTGAGTCTTCTCCATGTTTTTCTTAATGAGTCTGCCTAATGGTTTATCAATATTGTTTATCTTCTCAAAGAACCAGCTTTTCATTTTATTGATCTTTGCTCTTGTTTCCTTCATTTCTTTTTCATTTATTTCTGATCTGATTGCTATGATTTCTTTCCTTCTGCTAACTTTGAGTGTTTTGTTCTTCTTTCTCTAAGTGCTTTAGGTGTAAGGTTAGGTTATTTATTTGAGATTTTTCTTGTTTCTTGAGGTAGGATTGTATTGCCATATATTTCCCCTTAGAACTGCTTTTGCTGCATCCCATAGGCTTTGAGTCTTCATGTTTTCATTGTCATTTGTTTTTAGGTATGCTCTGATTTCCTTTTTGATTTCTTCCGTGATCTCTTGGTTATTTAGTACTGTATTGTTTAGCCTCCATATTTTTGTACTTTGTACAATTTTTTTTCCTGTAATTGATATCTAGTCTCATAGCGTTGTGGTTGAAAAAGATACTTGATACAATTTCAATTTTCTCAAATTTACCAAGGCTTGATTTGTGACCCAAGATATGATCTATTCTGGAGAATGTTCCATGAGCACTTGAGAAGAAAGTGTATTCTGTTTTTTTTGGATGGAATGTCCTATGAAAATCAGTTAAGTCCATCTTGTTTAATGTGTCATTTAAAGCTTGTGTTTCCTTATTTATTTTCATTTTGGATGATCTGTCCATTGGTGAAAGTGGGGTGTTAAAGTTTCCTACTATGATTGTGTTACTATCGATTTCCCATTTTATGGTTGCTAGCATTTGCCTTATATATTGAGGTGTCCCTATGTTGGGTGCATAAATATTTACAGTTGTTATATCTTCTTCTTGGATTGATTCCTTGATCATTATGTAGTGTCCTTCTTCCTCTCCTGTAATAGTCTTTATTTTAAAGTCTATTTTGTCTGATATGAGAATTGCTCCTCCAGCTTTCTTTTGATTTCCATTTGCATGGAATATCTTTTTCCATCCTCTCACTTTCAGTCTGTATGTGTCCTTTGGTCTGAAGTGGGTCTCTTGTAGACAGCAATATATATGGGTCTTGTATTTTTATCCATTCAGCCAGTCTATGTCTTTTGGTTGGAGCATTTAATCCATTTACGTTTAAGGTAATTATTGATATGTATGTTTCTATTACCATTTTCTTAATTGTTTGGGGTTTGTTATTGTAGGTCTTTCCCTTCTCTTGTGTTTGCTGCCTAGAGAAGTTCCTTTAGCAGTTGTTGTAGAGCTGGTTTGGTGGTGCTGAACTCTCTCATCTTTTACTTGTCTGTAAGGTTTTAATTTCTCCATCAAATCTGAATGAGATCCTTGCTGGGTAGAGTAATCTTGGTTGTAGTTTTTCCCTTTCATCACTTTAAATATGTCCTGCCACTCCATTCTGGCTGGCAGAGTTTCTGCTGAAAGATCAGCTGTTAACATTATGGGGATTCCCTTGTATGTTATTTGTTGCTTTTCCCTTGCTGCTTTTAATATTTTTTCTTTCTTTTAATTTTTGATAGTTTGATTAATATGTGTCTTGGCGTGTTTCTCCTTGGATTTATCGTGTATGGGACTCTCTGAGCTTCCTGGACTTGATTGACTATTTCCTTTACTATGTTAGGGAAGTTTTCAATTCTAATCTTTCAAATATTTTCTCAGTCCCTTTCTTTTTCTCTTCTTCTTCTGGGACCCCTGTAATTCGAATGTTGGTACATTTAATGTTGTCCCAGAGGTCTCTGAGACTGTCCGCAGTTCTTTTCATTCTTTTTTCTTTATTCTGCTCTGCAGTAGTTATTTCCACTATTTTATCTTCCAGGTCACTTTTCTGTTCTTCGGCCTCAGTTATTCTGCTGTTGATTCCTTCTAGAGAATTTTTAATTTCATTAATTTTGCTGTTCATCATTGTTTGTTTGCTCTTTAGGTCTTCTAGGTCCTTGTTAAATGTTTCTTGTATTTTCTCCATTCTATTTCCAGTATTTTGGATCATCTTTACTATCACTACTCTGAATTCTTTTTCAGGTAGACTGCCTATTTCCTCTCCATTTGTTTGGTCTGGTGGGTTTTTACCTTGCTCCTTCATCTGCTGTGTGTTTCCATGTCTTCTCATTTTGCTTAACTTACTGTGTTCGGGGTCTCCTTTTCGCAGGCTGCAGGTTCGTAGTTCCTGTTGTATTTGGTGTCTTCCCCCAGTGGGTAAGGTTGGTTCAGTGGGTTGTGTAGGCTTCCTGGTGGAGGGGACTGGTGCCTGTGTTCTGGTGGGTGGAGCTGGATCTCGTCTTTCTGGTGGGCAGGGCTGCGTCCGGTGGTGTGTTTTGGGGTGTCCATGAACTGAGTATGATTTTAGGTAGCCTCTCTGCTAATGGGTGGGATTGTGTTCCTGTCTTGCTAGTTGTTTGGTATTGGGTGTCCAGCAGTGTAGCTTGCTGGCCATTGGGTGGAGCTGGGTCTTAGTGTTGAGATGGAGATCTCTAGGAGATCTGATTGATATTACATTGGGCTGGGAGGGGATGTCTCTGGTGGTCCAGTGTCCTGAACTCAGCTCTCCCACCTCAGAGGCTCAGGTCTGACACCAGGCCAGAGCACCAAGACCCTGTCAGCCACATGGCCAGCTACATGGGGATTTTCTTGCCTTTTGCGAAGTCTGAGTTCTCCTGCCAGTGTTCAGTAGGTGTTCTGTAGGAGTTGTTCCACATGTCGATGTATTTCTGATGTATTTTTGGGCAGGAAGGTGATCTCCACATCTTATTCTTCTGCCATCTTGACGGTCTGGGCATCCATTTATGTGTTACCAAATACTTAAAATTCACGTGGTAACATTAATTTATAATATAATAACATTAAAAGAAAAGTATATGTGTATTTATGTAAATCACTCTTCAGCGCTCCATGATCAAGAGAGAAGAGAAAGCATCAATCATTTGACTCTACATAGATCTAGGGCCTCATGATAACCAGTAGCTTCTATCTTTTTCACCTATACATGCCTTTGAACAGAAACAGTGATTTTTATTTAACATGGTAAAGTTGACTTCAGTGTTACTTGTCTCTCCATTTCTATCCATCCTTTGAAAGGCAGTCAAGTGGGCGTAAGTGAACAGAACAATGAAGAAGAATGAAATGTTTTAGATAAATCACAACTTGAATAATTGAGGGTTGCTTACTAATTGATACAGAATCACAATATTTGGCCTCAGGTAAAGAAGAAAAAAGTCAGGCATAACCCATTTTTGTTAGGATAATCTCTTTATAAATATGCCAAAAGAGAGAGCTAGAAAATGCATTTAGAACTAGCTTAACTTCTGCTTTTCCTGCACAACATCTAACTATGCAACTTAAAAGCACCACAGTAGGGTCTTCTAGGTGATACGTAACATTTCATGCCATGGCTGGTGGCATCAGTCAGGCCTCAGTGGACATAACGCGCAGACAGTTTAAGGCCCAACCATATGAGGCTGCGGGATTCACTTTGGTTTCTTTAAAAGTAATACTGTAGGGATGTCAATCAGACGTTATCAGGAAGAAACGGAAGAAAGGCACTGATGCATAAATTTACTTAGCCTGAAATCCTTTCTTTGCAGGAAAAAAAAAGAAAGAAAGAAAGAAGGAAAGAAAAGAAAAGTTGAGCTTTGCCTTACATTTGCATTGCATTGGTGGTTTACTTTTGTTGTACAATAAATATTTCATTTTAGCATATGTATGCATAGGAAAACAGTGAGAAAAAGGTGACTGAAATCAAAACCCCTCATAACTGTGTGGGGCATAGAATGTAATCGCCTTGCCTTCACACAAAAACAGGAATTCAGAATGTTTTTGGTTGTTCTCAGTGTGCATGTCAGACACATATTCAAATGATTTTCCTCCAAAACTGTTTTAAAAGGTATTTAAATATTATGATATTTTGTGAAGAGATCAGAGAGCTAGCCTATTAAAAATTTTCTGTGGTTCAGTTTCACAGAGCAGAAATGTTTTTGTATTGAAAGCACTTGTCCAACAGAATGTTTTCAATAAATGTAGAGCATCAAAGTAAATAAATGGTATTAGTTTAGACATTTCTAGAAGCCACGTGACCGCTCAGGTGTTGGCTATCATATATAATATTTCAGCCTCAAATTATATACAATGATATCAGTCCTTAAATCTGCCACTCTCTACCCTCCACTATGATCTTCTTATTTAGGTCGGGAGTTTCGTTACTGCCCCTATAATGTGGCATCACATTTGATACATCTTTCTTGAACGCATCTTTTGCAGCTGCCACTTCCTTTCCACTTCTTTGATGGTTATTAAAACTTAACCTTTAATTCTGCTACTAAGTTCATCTTTTGAAGCGATATCCATGCTCTGCCATAATTGTAGAGTAGAAAACATACAGTTTTCACTTTAGTAGTTAAAGGTCCCTACAAACCTGATTGAACCTCGTCTCTCACAATTGCTGTACAAAAACCTTTAATCCAGGCAATCCAATTCCAAACAACCTTTTCTCCTTCCTGTCCCTGGAACTTGCTTACACAACTCTCCCCACCTGAAATACTCTCCTCCCTCCCCTCTACCTAGCCAAATTCTCCACATTATTCAAAGCTCATCTTAAGCTCCAAATTCACTGAGAAATCATTTCCCATAACTCCAGCCTTGGCCATCTTCTCATCCTCAAAATGCAATAGCAAGTCTACGTGTTATTCAATCAACACTTCATCAGTTATTCATTGCGCTTTACCATTAGGATTGGCTACATAATTGCAGGACTTAGTACGCAAAGAAAACGGGGGAACCCTAACTCAAATTTTTCAAAAAATTTCAAGACAGCAACAACAGAACAATAAACCAAGCATGGGACCCTTCTAGGTGCATGGCCCCGTGAGACTGCATAGGTGGTGTACCCATGAAGGTGGCCCTGTGTGCCTGTTATATTGTCATTAGACATTTGAGATATATAATATGCATTAGCTTCCCTATCTGGATCATAAATTGTTTCTGGAAAGAGTCGGGTGCTTTGTTATTTTCCATAGTACCAATCATTATATCAACATTATAACTCTACAATAACTCATTTATTGTATATTTAGATCATGCCTTGCTAATAAACATTATCATAGGTATTATAGTAAATCAAGCTTTGAAACACATCTTGTTGAATAAAATTGACTTCAGTAGGAATTTCCCACCCTGTCCCTCACAAGAATGACAGTTATGCAAGATGTACACATAACGCATTGTAATTAAGCAGTGATTATGCCATTTTACACTTTTTAAAATCTAAATATATTGGAAATACACCAATGTGTAAATTTAAGGTGTGAAACATGTTGAGGAGTTGATACATTTATAAACTGTAATATGATTTTCATTGCAGGGATACTCAGCACCTCTATCGTATCACATCATTATCATTCCTTTTTTGTGGGTGGAATAATTAAGGTCTAGTCTCTTAGCAAGTCAGATGATGATGATAGAATACTGTTGTCTATGTTCACTCTACAGCACATCAGATCTCTAGGACTAGTTCTAAGAGATTATGCCACTTTAATTTTAAGGACATGTCAAAATCTTCTAGGCGTCATGTTATTTTTTGGTGGTCTAACTTTTACTAGGTTCCAACACAATACAATGTGCCTTTAAAGGCTCATACTAGGTGTCTCACTTCAGTTACTTAAACTACAGCCTACTTATCCACCAGTCACTTTAGCTTTTACAGAGTGATAGGAAACACCAAGGGAAGACAAGAGGAACCAGTAGGTGTTGGGGGGGAAAGGGGGAGCAGAAGGAACAGTCTCAGTTGGTTGGAACCCTCTGAAGCTTCCAAAAGACCCCCTTGCCTCTTCTCTTCTCGAGCACTTTCCCAGTGGAGGATGGAAGTGAATGAAGGATGATTTACAAAGCACAGGAGAGACTCTCACTGGACACTGTTCAACCTATGACACAATATGGTATCACCCTTAAAACTAATAAAAAAAATAAACAGAACGACTTTCCCCCAAAGAGACTGACTGTTCATCTTCATTCAGCCTTTCAAAGTGCTTCACTTCAAGGTGACAGTGCTAAGCGTGGCCCATAAATCCATCTCTGGCTTGCCTTTAGACAGTTATAGGATATGTTAGATTTCTTTGCTCTGAGCAGTGCTCTAGACTAACCCTTGTTAAAAGTATTACTGTAGATATTTCAGTACCTCCAACAAAAAATGTCATCTTTGAAGTTATTTTCCTGCAAAATTCAAACTACATTAATCTTACTTCCATAGGCATTTGAAGTTTGGGCTTCCCCGAGTTGAAACCATTTCTCATGATACTAAAATAAAAATCAAGCTCTGTAACTTAAATGCCTCAGTAGCAGTAGGAAACAGACCAAAAATAGCCTTAAAAATCACTTTTAAGCAGGGAAATGGCAATTGAGGAAGGAAAATCAAGGGGAAATATCTACCTCCACATCAGAAAGGATACAAGAGTGTCTAAGTAGAGTTCTTGGTAATTCATGAGAAAGTTTAATTTATCACATATTCTTTAGATATTGCTGAATTGTCAGCTGATTTTCTTTTGCAAGTGTTTTGAAAAAGCTCCTTTTAGTGTGATGCCTTACAAAATGTTTCCTCGTGGAAAAATCTGCATAAAGCTTATTTCAGATTGCACAGAAACCCATCACCTATTGTCTTGGACGACCGAGGAGCTACTTCTCGTGATTTGAAACGTTGAACTTGATGTTTTTTTCTCTATTTTGCTTCCGACATGACCGCAACGACAGAGGAGCTACTTCTCGTGATTTGAAACGTTGAACTTGATGTTTTTTTCTCTATTTTGCTTCCGACATGACCGCAACGACAGAGGAGCTACTTCTCGTGATTTGAAACGTTGAACTTGATGTTTTTTTCTCTATTCTGCTTCCGACATGACCGCATAGTTATGAAGCTTTATAATGACATTTTTTCCCCACATGTTCAGGTATTATAAAAGCTACCTTTCTCTTGAGAAATCATGTTAATAATTATTTATCAAAAACGAGATACAGTAAAAACTTCTTCTCTGAATGCCATGAGAAACTGTAGGTAATCATGGGCGTTCAGAATGCAAGCTGCTCTTCTCGGGACATCAGACAATGAAATGTTAGATAAAGAGAGAGTTCTGAAAGTACAAGCGTGTCGCTTTTATTGTAACAATGAAAACAGAAACAAAACAACCATTTTCATACATATTGGGGGGAAACTGACTAGAAAATCGACGCAGAAATTCAGGAATCAGCGAGTGGAATTCAGTACAGACTAAACGTACTCAGAGGCTTTCCTGAATTCAGATCAATATGGAATATAAAAACGGAAGCAAAGTCAAAGTCAAACATGGAACTGAAATAACATAAATTTGAAAATTAAAGGAACGTGACATGGAATACAGTAAAATGTAAATTCTGTTGTAACTTACTAAAGAGTAATAGTTGTTAATTTTACAAAGGAAATATCTATATTAACAACTATTTGGGGAAAAGGGAAGGGACAATAGAATTGTCCCTTCGGAATTTTTGTTTATAAACAGAAAACTGCCTTCCTTATGAGTTGGGCAACTGATTCTAACCTCTAATTCTTCAATAACTACATTTAACAAAGGCCAGTCCGGTAACTGCTCCCTTATGTCTTTACATCAGCTCCTAACCCATGGAAATATGCATAAGATATATACATATTTTCAAAATTTATACCAAAAGACTGCCATCAGGCTAGAGATATCCATATAGATGCGTGGCAGCAGGAGGTCCTGGCCATCCCTACACAGAGCCAGCAGCCCACAGTATAATTTCCCTGGACACAGAAAGTAAGCCTCATGTCGCTCCGTTATCCTTTTCCACCGTTATCCTGATGAGTAATCTTGCCAGTTAACACACAGCAAGTGTGCAGTTATTCTAACTGGTTCTAGATATTTTAAACAAAAGCTGCTTTGCCATAAATATCTTTGCCACGAGCGCTTTCACCGCAAGTATTTTTGCTGCCTAACTAATCGGCTGTAAGGCAATTTTGCCATAAAAGATAAAATAACTGGTTGACAGTTTGGCTTTCTCAAGCTGACAGATGCTAATGATTTGCCCCCCGAGTTGGTTTCTTATTTTGAAGCACACTACATTGGAGGCAAAAGACACCGAGGGCCTCGAAGGTGCAGAGTCGCACCCACACTTCCCATAAAACTTCAGAACGCCCAGCAATAGACGTGTGACAACAGTGCAGAGGATTTCACAACACGACGCAAAGCTCAGTTACAAACACGCATCCTAGTGTTAGCAAACTGATACCTCTCTTAAAAAAGGAAGACATTTTAGTGAAAAAGAAAAAGTGCAATGCTAAACGAGGAGACAAATCAACAAGCAAAAACAATGCACGATACTATGAAGAAAAGACCTGGAAGACAAGTTCTTAGAAACAGCTCACAAAATAAAGTCTGAGGTCTGCAAAGTATTGCCATGAATCTACATACATTTTAAATGTATTCAAACATTTTGTATTTCACAATAAAAGACTTCTTAATTTCGCTATTTACTTCTCATGTTTTGCTATGTCCTTTTAAATGTCCCTCTTTTACTTTTTATTATTTTATCATTTACAGCAAAATTGCCTTACAGCCAATTAGTTATGTGGCAAAAATGTTTGCGGCAAAGATGTTTACAGCCACGGAAGCTTATGGTGAAAATACTGAACGTGATTCTAACCCCAAATGGTGATCCATTTTGGTTTGTAGCCACATCTAAAGGCTTAAGGGCCCACTGGAAACGCCACCTTGAGCTCACTTGGGTAGAATATACTAGCTCCCTTACTATACAGTATCTAGGCGCTGCACTCGGTGCTTTCCCTCACAACGAATCTATGACGTTTGAATCATTATCTCAGACTTGCAGTGGAGGAAACTGAGGCCAAGCCTCTGGGAAATGGTGAAGTTACCATTTAAACCTCAGTTTATTGACTTCAATGAGAAATAATGCTATATACAAGGGTTAGTATTCTGGTTCCACTATACTTGGTATAAACTCACAGACTAGCCTATGGACTTGAACCCCATTTCTAACAAACTGTTCATGGAAAATAAAATGCAGCCTCCAAAATAAGTTGAAATTTATTTTCATAATCATTTTTGGAATTTAAAAGCCATCGTCCAATGCATGGATGTGTAATATACAAAAAGTTTTGTTTCCAAGTTAATCTCTGCAATGTGGGTTGCAGGTAAATGCCATGGTCTCTTTTTCCTGTCTGTATATATACATTCATTTCACATTTTTTTTCTACTGTACTCTGGCCAGGAAAATGAAGCTTCCATTTTCTGGGCTCTCAATTATACATCAATATCGCCACATGAGATGCTGAATTTTAAGAACCCAAGGATTTCCATATTGGTCAGATTCATGGTTCATTCAATCTAGTTAAAGAACTATCTCCGTGTTACGTGAAGCACCACTCTTGACCTGGCACTGCCTACCTTTCTTTCTCCCTTGGGAACCTTCTATTTGCTACTCCACATTTTTTTTGGTTAAAAAAAAAAAAAAAAAAGAGTGGGAGGGTAGAGAAAGAGAAATCAAAATGCAGAGAAAGTAAAAGGACCAAGTTTGTGACGACAAACAAAGGAACAGTGAGAAAAAGTCAAAGAGGAGAATACTTAAGAAATGAGAAAAATGGATTCATCAAGTGTGGGGGAAAAATTACTACAGTCAATGACTTATTTTCTGCTTTCATTCATTCCAGAAATATTTCCTGGTTTTCCTCTCTTTAACCACTTTTCTTACAGATGATATGTATTTAAAGATAAAGATAAACAGTTCTTTTTCTACAGAACTTTATACATAGAAACTTTATACGTAGAAAACCTCAAGAAGGTTCTCAGACTCCCATTAATCCTGAGGGAATTTTTAAGTGTTTGCACTCTCATCGTTTTCTTCTACAGGCTTAGCAATAACTAATAAGTCTTACAACGTTTATCTAAGAAACACGCTGTCTTTGAAATCTCAGACACTGCACTGTGTACACCACCCTCCTCAAACCCTGAAGTTTGAGGCTCCTCATTAAAAGGGAAGAGGGAAGATGATTGTAGTGTCATTGGTGGGGAGATGTGGGTAGTGGAGGATGGTGAGGTGTAAGTTACTTATTGGTAAGAATTAAATTCTCAAATGCCATCCTACTTAAACTCCACCCTCTTTTCTAGAGGATTCTACAGCACTTTAACTGGGAGCTTCATTTTTTTATGATTACCAGACTTCACTTGCTTGCATTCTGCACAAACCTGTGATTCTATCCAAATCAATCCTCCTACTTCTTCTTCTGTAACTCGAAGACTATCCTGACCCCCTGTCCCATCATATTCCTTCCTGCTTTCTTAGGGTGGCCCCGTGTTGGTTTCTCTTCTCGCTTTGCCAGAGACATCATTTGTAACCCTCTTCTCCTACTGTCAATTAAAAAAAATAAATGGGTATCTTTACTTTTCATCTGAGATTTCTCTCTACCACACGGGGCTCTATTGTTTTGGTCAGCAGCATCGCGGTGTCCGGAGAGATGCAAATGCCGCAACAGTTAAGGAGAAGTAAATGGTGTTTTTGGCTTCTGCCACGATTTTAAAAAGCCAGGTTGAGGTTGAATGACACTGCTCTCTGGCGAGGAATGCAGTTCTGGTCCCCGGATTCACTTTATCTGAAACAACTGCTCAAGCAATGCCTCTACATGATGACTCGTAATGCAAATGCAAAATGTGACCTTTATAAAATGGTCACCATATGGTCCATTTGCAAAGAAACACAATGCAATAATCCAATGTGGTTCCGAAGCGCTTCACCTGCCCTTTCTCAACAAAGTAATGAAGACGGCTAAGTCGCAGGAACACTTCTGACAACCCCTCTTTCTCTCCCATCCCATTTGCTCCTGCAATGTCCTCTTCAATACCTTAAGGAATTCAACTCCCTGACTAGTTCCCCTTTTCCTCCAGATTCTGCAATGTGAATGGTCCCCCAAGTGATGTAGCAAGTACCTCCTTACGATAAGGAAGTAGAAAACACTGACGAAACAAGGATAGGTCCGCTTTTGCAAACAGAGAAGAGCCAACCTAGGAAAAGGCTTTATTGGCACTCTGGTCCCATCATACAAATCACTGCTAACTGTACTTGTAGTCTATAATACAGATACAAAGACAGACCAGGTACATCCAAGGTGTCCAGTGGCTGTGAGTTTTCCATTTTGTTACATGAAACAAAATACTTCTCCCCAAAATGTTGTCTTTCAAACAACCTAGGTAATTGCAAGTTGGTTTTTCCCTCAGCTGTAGAAATTAAACAGATTTACTTTAATTGCAACGCTAGGGTTGTTCACATATATTATAGTATTTTACTGTATTGGCATATAGACTACTTGCATGTTCTGCACAGGTTATCTGATTCAAAATAATACCACTAGTGTAGATGCCTTGGGAAGGTCTAGATCAATCACGCATTAAGTATATTAGTCTAGTAAATTACGAGAAACTTCAAATACAAACATATCAAATCAGATCAATCAAATTTTAAATAAAATCTGTTCCTCACCAACAAAAAATGTGCTGATTTCAGTGCTCAAGTCACCACTTGTCATTATTATGAAAAGAAAAAGTATGCTTTCAATATAATCACTTAGGAATTGTTTTTCCATACCTAACAAGGACCAAACAATTTTCACACGCATATGATAAAAACAAAATGAAAAAATGAATATAAATATCCACTGAGCTCAGAACTTTGATGTAAGATTTCTTAATGATTTGAAATATTTTTCAATTTAACTATTTTATTTCAGTCATCTGCTGGTCTTGTGAACGATCTGCTTGCCGTCATGTAGCTTTAAAGAAATTGAAATATAAATGAATGAATCACATAAACTGGGATCTGAGTGCACTATGCACATAACTACAGACAATATTTTCTATCAGCAGTGGCGGAGAATGAATAATTTGACAGAATCAAACATGAATTTCCCTATGTATCATTTTATGGGACCACCGTTGTGAGTGGAAAACCCATGGCAATCCAGGAAATTCTTATTACGGAAGAAGAGGCAGTAAGCTTTTCTTAAACATGAGAGGTAAACATGTGCTTTTAACAGACTCATGTTTGAGATTACTCATCCTTCCATAATGCACCCGAATATTTTCTTGCCCACCTCTGTAGCTGACTGAATTTTAAATAGAGATTGCTTAAAAATGCACAGCTCATAATACATCTTTGCAGTTATTTCCTTGAGAAATAAATATGAAATAAAGGTATGGTAAATCATAAACTATATATCAAATTTATTTTACTTTTGAGTTTACCAATAGAGTTTATTCACATTATAACTAGTCAGTTTGAAAGGGTGACTATGTTCATTTTGTACATGGAGACACTCAAGTGACTAGCTCTCCAATCCCAGGATGGTTGGAGAGACTGAAACCTACTATCAGCCAAAAGAAAAGAGTTCGGCGGTATCCCCGTGGTGCCCTGGGCTGTGGTGGCCATGATAGCTTTATGGTGGCAGTGGTGGCCGAAGCGCGTTCCCCAGAACCTCCTGTGCCGGGCGTAAATAGCGAAGATCCCGTTATTTGCTTTAAAATGCACAAACCTTTCTACAAAATACTACCCATCCCACCCCCCGGCCCCGCAAACTGATAATGAATGATTACCCTCCTCTCCGTGTGTAGGAATAATCAAGGACCAACCCTACAGTTTGAAACGCTAAGGTTAAGTTTGTGTTTGTAAAGTGCCTTGTGCCTTGGCTTCACACTCTATGGAAGTTCAATTAATATTAACGGAGGGACTTCCCTGGTGGCGCAGTGGTTAACAATCCGCCTGCCGATGCGGGGGACGCGGGTTCGAGACCCGGTCCGGGAAGATCCCACATGCCGCGGAGCAACGAAGCCCGTGCGCCACAACTACTGAGCCTGTGCTCTAGAGCCCGTGAGCCACAACTACTGAGCCCGCGTGCCGCAACTACTGAAGCCCTCGCGCCTAGAGCCCGCACTCTGCAACAGAGAGAAGTCAACACAATGAGAAGCCCGCGCACCGCATCCGAGTAGCCCCCGCTCGCCGCAAGTAGAGAAAGCCTGCACGCAGCAACGAAGACCCAACGCAGCCCCAAAATAAATAAATGAATAAAAATTTTAAAAAATATATATTAATGGATGTCCTGAATATTTGCTGATGCTACTCTATGGGTATTTTGTTAGTGAACTGGTTACTTGGCCTGGTGATTTCCTCTCACACTTTTGATATTTAAATACAATCTTCAACCTGCTTTATGTCTGTAAAGTAAAATGTACTAAAGTAAGCCCAAATATAATGAGGTACTGAATTTTTTCCAAGTTTCCTTTGCATGCATAGTTTTCCTTCATTGATTCCATTAAAAAAAAAACCCAAAACAAAACAGAAAACCCCTGCAATTGTAAGCATAGCACTGTTCTTAAGTCCCCATAGTTTAAAATTTATTTTTTAAACTTTCTCTTACATGGTGACTGCTTTCCCTGTGGTAACACCGATATTTGAAAGGCAAGGTCACTTTTAATGCCATAGAAGATGGAAGAAAAAAAACCCCAAAAAACATGGGGGCTTTTTTTGTCTTCACTGATTCTGCCAAACCGAGAGCAGACATTGATGTTACGAGAGAGAAACGTTGTCACAGTCCCTTATCCCCAGCCCTGTCCTAGAAACAGTGGAAGAGAAACATTTTTTTCCTGCCATGTATACAAAATATAATACAAAATATTAAAATATGTATATCCTTCCAGAGAGCAACATGACTGTTAACATTTGCTTTGAAAACAGCTTTCTGAAACATATGTAAAATACCAAGAGTCAAAAAGAGCCTTAGAAACTGAATATACTTCTATAAAATTAATTAATCACTTTGAGGATTTAGCAGGAGGAAATGCCATAAACATTTTATATGCTCAGCTGGTGGCAGAAGGAGGCTGAAATGACAATTTTGTTTAAAAAAATGGAAAGAGAGGGGAAGAGACTGAGATTTGGGATAAAGATATATATGTTTGGGAGAAGCAGAAAGAACATTTTATACCGACATGTGGCCTATAGAGAAGAAGGAAAAGGTTAATGAGGAGGATTTATTTATTTTTTTTGCATTTTCTATCGTCTATGTGAATTATTACCTAGATGCCTGATATGTCCTAAAAGAAAAACTGTGATGAATAAATAAACAGCTCTGGAAATCTTCAATAGGGTGCTTTACCTTGCAGGGAATATTATCATTGGCTTTTGATACAATTTCTGCTGCAGGGAAAGACTTTCAAAGCTCAGAACGCTGAAGCATTGCCTGGTGCTCAAAGACCCCCTGCAGAGCGCGTCAAACTAAGAAATCTCTCTGAACTTGTCGAATTAAAAGTCATCTCCCTGTCTCTGCAACCCCTGCATGAGCTGGGAAGCTCTGTCCTCATTTTTTTCGGCCCCACCATGATAAACAAATGGAGCCTAGAGCATCTTTATTCTTTACAGCCATGCAATTAAAATTCTTTTTAAAAATGTAATTGAAGGCAATGAATTTCAAAAGGAACTTCCAATTAACAATGAGGGTGAACAGTTGGAGTGGGTCATATTCAATTGTGTTTCAAAGGTAAACGCAAAACACAGCTTGTTAAGAACCAGAGAAGTGTCCTTTTCCTATTTTTAATATTTTGATTGTACATCAAGAGTTTGTTCTCAACTTAAAACATCTCAGCAGGATTTATGGTTTCTGGAATGCCAAAAGACTTAATTACTCAGACCGAAAAGAGGGGTACACTATTAACATGTGAACAAAGCCATGAGAGATCCCTGTTTGCTGCAAATCATCATTTATCTATTGCCACACAAATTAAAGAAGTTTAATTTGTGTTTGCCTTTTTAGGTACCACACTGCACATTCCCTTCCTTCCCCCTAAGGTGTGTTCATAGCGCCAACACCCTTGTGACAATTTGGTACTGTGCCTGGTACTGAATTGATGGGTCATTACTATTACAAACAAATGCAGTAGCAAAGAGTTCCCAAATCTTTTATTGATAAGCAAAAACGAGGAAAGCATTTTAAATGCTTTCAGGAAACCAGAATGGGAGTGAATAACCAGTTTCAAGTGTCAAAGATAAAAAGCATTATTTTTAAAAAGGCTGAGAGTGCTACATGAAATCTTTGGAGAAGAATTTCTAAGGATCATGTGTTCCTTGGTCCATATCTTTATAACAGAGTACTTATACTGGTCTTATTAATTGCCCTCTAGGGTCTGAAATACAATCTTTGACGGTAGGTATGAGAAGCGAGGGGAGTAATGTTGAACAATCTGTCGTTACCCAATGAATCAGGGATTGAAGACGTGTGTGTGTGTGTGTGTGTGTGTGCGTGTAATTTTTTTTAAAGCCTGCTTTGTTTGTAGGACTCACCCTCCTTCCAAGTGAGCGCTGTTGGTCAAGGCAATGGGGCAAAACCCATGGTTTAAGCCTGAGTATTTCACAGTACGTTGTTACCAGGAACAGAAATAACACATTCAGGTCAACGAACACACTGCGCAGCACGATTTTTAGTTACTTTGAAAGCAAGGTGACGTTAAAGGAAGAAAATATTCAAACAGAGAGGAATGGGGCCTGGGAGAGATGTTAAAAAAGGTGGTGGGTCATCAGCATGGGGTCCCTGAAATCACAGGAAGTTGGTGAAGAAGAAGGAGCATCGATAGCACGAGATACCGAAGAGCAGCTGATCAGAATGAGACCAAGGAAAGGTGGTAGAAACTACAGCTTAGCAGCTCACCGCTTAAAGAAGAAAATGGTTCACTGCAAGGGGTTAAAGAAAAAATGTTTTACAAAATGCAGACGATGAGGAAATTATACTCATTGGTTTGGTATTTCTCAGTAAAGGGAAGAACAATCATTTGGTTGATAGAGAGGATGATGGAATCTAGTGGGAAGATTTTGCTTTTGATTCTGTTTTTAAACATATTCAACATGGGAAGGAGATACATGAGGACACCAGGTTGCAAAAGAAGAAAGTGAGTGAAGATGAAGGGCCTGGAGAAGGAGCCAGTCGATTCAGGACCCAGGGCGGGTAGAGACCCAGGACCCAAAGCTAGCTTTGTAAAGAGGGGAGGTGTCTGTTGGTTTCACGCCAGCCTAATGTGAAAACAGTACATTAAGCCAGAAAGAATACACATAGCTGATTCGCTTCCTTGTAGAGCAGAAACTGACACAACGCTGTAAAACAACTCTACCCCAGTAAAAAAAGAAAACACTGACTTACGCAACTTCAGCAGTATCTCAAGTAAACTGTTCCATAAATGTGTCATAAATAAAATCGGTTTTAACTATACAATGAAATTTTGTTATTTTAATTGAGTTTTAAATAAAATCATTTGGTGAATTGGACCAAGGTAAATATTCAAGATAGGCAAGATTTTCTTAACACACCAAAAAAATAAATATTGTCACATCATTCAAAGTCAATCACTGGCAGCGGTTGGAATATTCCAATAATAGAACATAAATAGTTTAAAATTTTCTTTCTTAGTGTTTGGGTTATTCCTTGTCCTTCATTTTATTTAAGCTTTTGTCTTTGTGACATGGAACTAAACATTTAAAGTGTTACAAAAAATTGTTTTTAACTAAAAAAATTCTCTTAGAGAACAAAGTGTTGTGAGTTTCTCTTTCATTTTACAGAATCCAAACATGTTCAAACCACAACTAACTTATTTTTCTGCTTGGAAAAAAATCAAGTAAGAAACATAACATCCAGGTATGTATTTAAAGGAAGACTGTAACCTATTCAGAAGTCCTCGCTGATACACCACACATCTCAACCCGTTTCAGAAGACTTCCCCAGCAGATTTCCTCTAGACACGTGTGTTCTTCAATCAGAACAAAGAGGGATCTCATTTTCTGATATTGCAGTAAAATGTAAGAGCAGCCCTCTAGTTTAAATTATGTGAAAATCGTTTCTTTGAAAAAGGATTCAGGGAGAATCAAGCAGAATTAGAATTGACTCGGATATCTGAGTCACAGTTCCAACATCCAGTGGATTATAAACAATTATCTCACTTGATTTTATTTACCTCCCTCCTTGGCCCCTTTTATTTTGTTTTATTTTATTTCTTTTGATGTCTGGGTTTGGAACAAGTTTGATTGCAACAAGTAACCGTTATGACAGGCTCTGCTATGAATCAAGGATGAGGAGGTAGCCATCACAGAAACGATTACAGCACAGTCTATAGCTCATTTTGCATTAAAGTTCTCAAATTATGTGCTTCAGTCATATTGCTGACACAGAACCGCTTGTCATCTAAATGTGCTGTTGTCTTTGTCAAGGTGTACACGTATGCTGGGAGTGGTCAAGCACAGATGAACTGCTTCATTACTAGAGCAGTAAGTTACTTTTTCTTAACAGTTTGACTCCCTCCAGGATGGAGCAGAAATCACTATTATCTTTCATTTCAACAAAAGAGTATGAAGCAACTGTAAGCTGCTAAAAGCTCTGTGAAGCACAGGAAATGCACAGACGGTTTCTCTTCTTAAATAACCTACCATTTAGTCTGGGACTAATTTTCTCTCTATTTCAATTTTTATGTCTGGAGTTGTGTGGTGGCCGTTTATCATTACTCTCGGGCACCTAGGCTTTGAACCACTTTCCACGTTTGAGAACATTTCTATTTTACAAGTTTCGATGGAAGACACTCTCTATTACCTGCCCACGGCAGCCATGGAGGAGGCAGCACTCAGGTCTCCATTCAAGAGCGGTCCCACCGCAGGACGTAGTGTAGCTAAGCGTCAGCTGCTGCAGCCACGGGATTCTCACGGCGCCGACACTCAGGCCACGCTTTCCCGGGGCTGCTCACACCTGAGGCCTGACTACCAGCCCAAGCGGAAAGCAAGAGCCTGGTTCTTTCTACCCATCGGGGGATGCTTCAGAGGAGGGCCCTGTGCCCCGAAGCTCTCCATCAGCTTGGCCGGGACGGACTCAGAGCCACGCTGTGGCCGGGGACCACTGCATGCAGCCCTCCTCCTACAACTCTTCTTTCCCCTTGCAGGTGTGTGAATGCCCTCCCTGCTCACTCCTGCCTCTCCCGCCTTTATTCTTCACGGACATCTTCCTCAATCTTTTGCACATGTAAGTCCATTCTGCCATCTGCTTCCTGGAAGACCCAAACTGAGAGGATGCCAATCCTCCAGCTTGTGCTACACACATAGGATTTTTCTCCCTCAGAGAAGGTCCGTGCATTTCATCAGCTTGGCCCTCCCCAAGACGTCTACAAACAGAAGTAGGTCTAGCCTCGCGTACTTCCTATTATATTATGAAGAGCCACAATCAACACGTCTGTTTCAAATGCAAATAGTTGGTTGTAGCCCAGGCGAAATACCAGAGGCCAGTGCGGTCTCTGGAGTGTTTCCCTGACTGAAGTAGCCATTCTTTTTGCAGAAATGCAGGAAGGAAAAGTGTAAAAATGCCAGTACTGTAAATCAAGGAATAACAAGTCACGGCTCATGGAACATTTGCTTGTCTTTCGTGTCAAAGGTAGTTGAACTAGTCTATCATGTTACTCACTTGCTCGAATCTACTGGATTCCATGTGAAGAAAAGACAGAAACTGGAATGTTCAAAGACCCTTTTATTTCTCAACTTTGGCTACATGTTCGTGTTTACTCGGGAGCATCAAATATTGATCTTTGTAGACAGGGTCATGAACACAATAACCACACTCATCCACTAGTTTAACAGAGCAACAGCAGTTCACAAATCTCATAGGTATTGTCTGGGCACTGGAAAGATTACACAGCATTAATCTATACTCAAAATTCCCATAGCAAGTTTTTAAGGCAGTCTTCCATTTGTCTATCCATTTACGCATTTGTGGGCACCATGTAAGCAGCAGACCATATAAGAACGAACAGAACAGGTAACAGCCTTCAAGGTGAGCCTGTGGGTACCGGAGGGGCCAGATGAACCGGTGTCATAGGGTCTTGAACAGGAACGCTCTTAACGTCTGCTAAGAAACGGTCAGAATCAGCGTTCCAAAGAATGATGAGACGTGATCACCGCACTAGGCAGCTCCTCCACCCGACTCCGTGCACGTCGTACGTGCAGGTACATGGGTCAGAGTCTCGGGCCTCCCCCCGCAGTTTGCAGTTACTCTCTTGCCTGTGAACCCCACAAGACGAGAGCGGTCCTACGGGGTGGGTGAGGGTTCCGCACTCAAGAGGCCAGCTTCCGGATGGCACCGTTGTAGGTTTGGTCTGTGCTCTGCTCGCTAAATGGCATGGGTATTAAGGTCCCAACATGACTCTACTGACCAGTTCACCTACATGAGACCAACCCCTCTGTGAACTTTAAAGACATGTGGCTTGTGGCTCTCCCACTCAGGGTATTGCGGCAGGTACGTAACATTTAGCCGGAGGCAGTAACCCTGGGTATACAGGACTGCCCAGTACTGCTTCCGAAATACTGTAAACCCGCTGCCCCAACTTAGTAACCTAGATTTCAGTGTCCAATGAAATCACTACTCTAACACTTCACTTTCTGTCTCGCCAGTTCTAGCTCAAAGGCCCCTTAATTCACATTTCTAAATGCCCTTCAGAGATTGGTACACTCAGAAATTTAGATAAAGGATTTCTTGGTGATCTTTGATATCTCGAGAATCTACCAGCAGGCCAACCCAAATCCCAGACCAGAAGGAAATAATCTGGACTCGTGAGACTTGTACACATGGGTTTTTATTCCATATCACTATCTAGGAAAGGAAGTGAAACATAAAGGTGTGCCTTGGGCAGTTGCTTTCTTGTTATCCAGGGCAAAGCTGTGGGAATGTAGGTATGGGGCTGCCTTTCCATTTTTTTGTGTGCTCTGCAAGTCAATCAGTTGGCTACAAGGCCAGGAAGCATCTTTGGGATTTGGGGACTCCATGGCCTTCATATAGCAACACCATCAGGAGTCTGGGAATCTCTCACATTTGATTCCCAGCCATACAGGAACCAAAAGAAACCAAAACCACCCCCTGCTAAGGTAGCTTGTGTGGACAAGGTTTGGAGCACAGGGTAGTGGGCTCATTGGCTAGGTGCTGCGGGTACCATGAGGCCAGGTTATTGAACAGAGCATGGACGTTTTGAATCTACACCATGAAAAGACACCATTAATACACCTGCTGTACCCTCAGAAGACACACATGAGCTGCTTGAATACTGTCAGACCCCTGGTATCTGTTTCATACGGCTGACGTGAGGACTAAATGAGTTAATATAAATCATGAACCTAGAACAACGTATACCCTGTGATCAGGACTAAGTGTCAGTGTTCTTCTTGACAGATTTTTGCCAAATTTATATCAGGGGCATTCAAGGCTATTCCAAGGAAGCAGAGAGATGTCAGCGCTTCTGGGCTAAGAGATCAGATTATAGAGGGAGGCAAAAACAGGAAAGCGGATAAGCAAAGGCGGACCGGAAGAGACGCTGTGAGGGTTCCTCTGCCCTTCATGTGGTTGAAGGGGAAGAGGGGCGGGAGGGAATTAGAGGTAGATTTGTGGAGCTAGGGTAATTCTTAGAAAATTCATTCCCCAAGGACACTCGAAGGTCAAATCAAATTTGCAAGGTAAGGGAAACCTACAGGCATTTCAGGGCAGCAGTGGTTCATACAGTCAAACGATTCTGAATTGTGGGGAAAGGTGATGGGGTTTGAATCAAACACTAGTCAGTGGGTGGTGATCAGGGAAAGGGTCCAGGCGTCTAGGGAATGAAGTCTAGCAAGGACTTGCAGTTTGTCAGAATACCAAGCAAACAGGGCAGGGCCCTGCCTTAGACCTAAAGCTTTTCTCTCTCCATGAATTCTTAGGATAATTAGAACTCTCAGTGTTTCACAGAGAGCCTCCTCTAATAAGTACTGGTTAAAAGAGACAGATAGTTTTCTTATGGAGCTGACCCAAATGTCTTCTAATTGATTCTGTGTGTGTACATACATATGCATATAAGTATTGGCATAATATCATGTTTTGATTTTAATCTCAAAATTCTGGTGATTATAGAACATAAGCAGGAAATGTTATAGAAATGAATGTCTCATAAGACACATTGCAGCAATAATATATATGGAATCAGATAAACACAGGTTTGAATCCTATCATTTACTCCCTGAGTGAACTTAGAGAAGCTTATATCACTTCTCCAGAGTTTCTTCATCTGCGATAGAGATGATAATATCTACTTCACGGCTCGCTGGAAAGATAAATTGAAATAAGGTACGCAAATTACTTATCGCAGTGCAGTGGTCTAGTGACTTTTCTTCTTAATCTTGGTTTTATGACAATGTTCAATAATCAGTTAATTTATCCCCAAATTAAGGAATATTTACTATAGAATCCTGTTAGCCTTTCTATAGTATATGTGGATTCAGCAGATATGGTGGGAATCATAAGGACTGCTATTACGATATTTCTGCTAGACCAGGGTCAACATACTGTGGCCCATGGGCTACATCCAGCCTGCCTCGCACTTTGGAAATAAAGTTTTGCTGGAACACCATTATACTCATTTGTTAACATGTTTTCTATGGCTGCATTTGCACGAAGCCGTAGAGTTGAGTGGTTATGAAAAATACAGTATGGCTATAGCAAAGCCAAGAATATTTACAATCTTACTCTTTACAGAAAAGCCTGTTGATCCCTCTTTTCGACTGTCCTAGGTTTGAACAAAAATCCACTGGCTGACAAAAATGATAAAAATTTATAATACAAACTTTATGGCATAAATGCGGTTCAAATAACACCGGATGGATAATCCATTAAAGAAAATAGTAAGCATTCTATGAAGATGTACGATTTATCAGTTAAACATAATGTCATCCAAATATCAGGCTCAACGTAACTACTGATACAGTATTTAGAGGTACGGCCTGCAATGCGATTGTCCAACTCATCATAGTAACTCAATACTTCACTAGAAAAGAACACTATTGGATTCTGCAGCGTTACAAGGACATGTTCTTCACTAGTGGTTATTTACTTTCAAGGCTGCTACAGAAGTAGCAGTTGCAGCGCCATCAGCTTCAGGAACTCATGCAGGGAGTCGGGTCCACGTTCCTGATCAGTAGCAGGGGTCACAATTCCAGCAAAAGCAACAGGAGCAGCAACGGCCTCACCAGCGACGTCAGTGCAGAGTGCGCGCTCGTGGGCTCGGAGCAACGCCACTTTCTCTCTTTACCTCGCCAGCCTGGAGAATGAGGGGAGCTGCTTCCTGCAATTTCTTATCTCTAGCTAACACCATATCCCGCCTTTTCTCCCCTAGCTTCTCTAACAAACACTCTGAAACAACAAACATTTATTTCTCACAGTTCTGGAGGTTGAGAAATCCAAGATCTACGCACCAGCACATTGGGTGTCTGGTAAGAGCCTATTTCTTGGTTTGTAGACAGGTGTCTTCTCACGGTGTCCTCATATGGTGGAAGGGATGAGGTATGGGGTCTCTTTTATAACGTCACTAATCCCATTCATGAGGGCTCCACCTTCATGACCCAATCGCCTCCCGAAGGACCCGCTTCCTTTTACCATCACGATGAGGATTAGGTTTCAGCATATGCAGCTGGGGTCAGGCAGACACAAACCATCAGTCTAGAGCAGATACTAACTAATGGACGCTTTATTTTTCAAATAGCCTATAACTATGATAAATAATTTACAATACAATCAAAGTGAAACTATATTCCCACCAGGCTAACATACACTAAGTCTGTGTGTTATTCCATTGTTTTCCACATACATAGCGACAAAGGGCATGGCCTCTGGAGCCAAGCTGCCTTGTCTTTTTTTCTAGTATGTATGTATGTATGTATATATTTATTTATGGCTGTGTCAGGTCTTAGTTGCAGCCCGTGGGATCTTTCGTTGCAGCCCACAGGCTCTTTAGTTGTGGCGCGCAGGCTGAGTTGCCCCACGGCATGTGGGATCTTAGTTCCCTGAAAAGGGATCGAACCCACACCCCCTGCATTGGAAGGCAGATTCTCAACCACTGGACCACCAGGGAAGCCCCAAGCTGCCTTGTCTTAAGCCCAGGTCCTCATCTAGCTACCTGGGTAACCACCATATGCTTCTTTTTCTTATCTGTATAATGGGGGAAATAAGAGCATCTACAGAGTTGCTGTGAAGGTTAAATGGGTTAAATAAGCATAAAGTGCTAGCTGCGCCAGCTTATTGTCTAACTGTCTAATCTTATTGTCTACCTACATGGTTTTTAAGTTGACACATACCTACTTTAAATTACATAATATGCATTGATTTACTATAATTAGCACCATACTAAACATCTTCACATGTTTCTACGACAGGTTTACCAAAGGATGATCAGAAACGATACCATCCTGAAATCACAAACCCTGAACAGGATTACTGTAAAAATTTCAAAACTCAATGAAACATGGTTCTATGTTACGCTTTCAGACTTCTTTTATCAAATCTTCACTTCATTCAAAGCTATGAGGTTTAACGTGATTTGAGGACTTTATAAACTTCCTGCATATTATCAATTCTGTTCACATTTGAGCCTTTCTGGAGGGGGAGAAAAACACTTCTGCTCCATTACTATAAATGTTAAAATGTATTATCTTTAAAATTGCAATTATCTGCCAAAAACAGTTTTTCACTACAATCAAGTCTGAGTGTTATCGGGCAAAACTATATAAACGATCTCTGTGGGGTTAAATAATTAGGGGCGAGTCATGTCCCTTATTCAAGTTAGGCTTTTGAAGTGCTAAGCTGAAAAAAAGAAAAAGAAAAAAACCCAACAACAACAGATGAGCTCCACTTTCTAAAGGCACAGATGAGAGGATGAGAATGAACGGGTGACTGAAACCTCAGGTCCCCACAGAAGGCCTGAGAAAGCTAGTGATTCAGTGATCATTTTGACAGAACTGAATAAACTGCCCAGAATCCTCTGTAATCCGTGACTGAGAAACGCAAGTTTTCTCTCCATTTTTTTTTTTTTTTTTTTTTTCTAGCTGCATTCATACTGTAGTCTCTAAGGTTAGAGTTCAACCCAGCCGGCCAGAAGGTGAATGCCATGTTTTCACAAAGATCAGAAATTTGTTCTCCATGAACTTTTCTCTGTTTTGATGAGCTGACCAAGAGCATATATGAACACAGAGATGACTTCCTTGCCGAGTCCAATGTTACATCCCCCTTAGCCTTTAGAAAACAGCCCCTCTGTTCACCCGCCATTAGCATTGCCACGGGACCACTGGAGATGTAAGTGGCCACTAGGAGAATCTTGCTTAGAACAGCTGAAATCACATCTCTGTGGCAATCAGGGTTATTAAACCACTGTGAGGCCAAATGCCTCCAGTCCTGACCTGGTGTTTCGCATGGGAAACGAGTCAATGTTGTTAAACCATTTGAATCCCGACATTCAAAATTATAGATACAGACTCACTCTACTTCGACTCCAATAAAGAGGCAGAATTCAATCATCCACATGACTTGCTTTTTGTGAGCAAATACTTTCTATTCCCTATAAGCCCTAGGCTTTCCTTGGCATCAATGCTACCATTAATTCGGTCATTATTTTAGTGACTATACCCCTAGGATACCTGGGGTGCTGGAAACAGTATCAAACTAGGAGGTGCAGTACCTGAATGCTTAGTGCTTAGTTCTGCCCTGGGTGGCCTTGGATAAGTCCTTCAGGCTCTCTGGGTCTTTGTTCATCTAGACACGAGAAATCCAGACCACCTGGCTTCAAACGTCTGTACCACGCACAATATTTTATGAGTTTGTATAGAACACCTCTAACCATTTTATTCAGCAATTTCCCAATGTTTTTGTAATCCATTTTCACCCATAAGGTTGCCTTAAGAGTTACAGGTATTACTGAATGAGGAATTAACAGAAGAGAGGAAACAGAACAGCTAAAGATTGTATTTTAAAAGAAGTTGTAGCCCCACTTAAAACAAGCAAAGCTTAAATGACCCGTCAAGAAGATGGTGACCAAGCTTGCAATAGTAGAGATGAGGTAGGCTCCAAGAGCAAAGGGACAGGGAAACCCAGCTTTCATGGAACAGACAAGAGGGAGAATTCTAACTGGTGAGATCAAAGAATGAGAAGAAGACAATTTAAAGAGGGGGTGGTAAAATTTAAAAAGACAACTCAATGAGTAATGAAAATTATACTTCCAGATGGTATTTTTTCCAATTATATATAAGAACCCTCACATTTGAAAAAGTCAAATGCAATGCAGTCACCAGAAGTAAGGGAAACAGGGCTGTTTGATTTTGATTTGCTCCTGAAAATATATCAAAGATAAAAAGGCAGAACAACAGGTGAGAATATTATTTCATGTTTCCGTTCCTTAAGTGTCCCTGAGAAGGTTCTTATTATTTTTAAGCTAAGTGAAATGCCATTTTACATATTACTTCTCATTCTCCAGCATCTTCTGTAGAGAATCCTGGCACCAGGGAACAATGGTCTATCACAGAACTGGCCTCAACAGTGAATCTGCCGTAACATAGTAATTTTTTATTTCTACTTCACCTCACATGAGACACAGTTTATAACGGTGTACAAGCACTGGAAATGCTTTGCAGATAATACTGGAGAAGGGCTCGGAAGACCAGCGTTCTACTGTCAATTGTTATCTAGTAATTACGCAGTCTGGCAAATCACTGTGAATCCTTTTCATTAAGTGTAAAATCTGCATGGCTTAATTCACAGAATCGCTGCTGCGATGAAGTGAGCTATTTACGCACAACTCTAGATTAAAAATTAACTTTCAGAATGTCTGTAGGCTGATGGGAAGGAATCAAATCACCAGGGAGAAAGAAGCAGTGAAGACACAAAACCTAGAGGATCTGGGCACCACACTTACGGCTCCTGACGAGGCTAGAAGGAATGACATTCGGAGTACAAGATGCAGTGACTAATTTTCTCTTGGCTGAAAAGGTCTGGGGGAAGGAGACCAGAAGAGGTTCAGGGAAGTTAGTAGATCTGGTGGCAGGTCTTTCATTTCCACCAGAAAATGACTCTAATTGTAGGAGGTCCGGCTGCTGGCTACATGTGAGAGGTATAGTACTCTGCGGATACAGAGGAGGACTTGAAAGGGAGGTCCAGATTCATATGCAATTTTAACTAATGTCAATAAAATGCTTATTAAAGGAGACAAGAGTTTGAGGTATGTCTCCGAACACATCCCTCAGTTCTTTCCTGGAATCTATCACTACTTTGTCACTTGAAGCTTGAAAAGTTCTCTCACACACAACACATGTTCCTCTTCCTTTTAACCATGAAATGAAAACAATTCTAATTGATTCCTGCTTATTATAGAATGTTATAATTGAAGGAAATAACTGAGACGTTTTCTTGCAAGAAGAAGAAGGAAGTTCTGGCAATTTAAGACTTTTAAAATGATATTCACCATCCTGTAAAGCTAAGAGCATCAGGTTAGGAATTGCAGAGGGGATTCAAGAAGGCTCTGATGTGAGACCTGCCTCCCTGCCTGGTAATAGGCTTCCTAGGGGAGGATTTCCAGGAAGCCAAGTCATGGTGAGGCAGATGTGCGAGGGAATGGGATTCTTCAGAGTAGAGAACAGTATGAAATAATTCACAGGGGTAAAACATGGAAGTGATGGAAAAGGATGCATTCAAAAACCATCGAGAGCTATGCACCACATGGAGAATATAAGCAGGTCTGTGCCTAAACCACTGGAGGTCTGTTTGCACCTCTTTGGAACTCTTCCTTTTTGAGAGGCAATAAATAGTCCTGCACACAGATTTCTTAATATATTCCTTCCGAGGAATATTTACAATGCAGGGAAGTTTTCCTTGGTTATATTCAAGTCCCTGGATAGTGACAGTTTAAAAAAAGTAATAAACATGCTATTCCAAAAAAAAAAAAAACAAAAAAAAAAACCTCTGAAAACAGAAATAAACCTTGTAATAACTTGGAAATGATTTCAAACCAGCCTTAAAAGGTAAAGATAATGCCCCCTCTGCTGCCACACAAATACTTCTTTGCCACACTCACATTTGAGTGGTGGCTACCTTTAAAACGATTCTGCTTTCAATATAAAATATAAACTTCGAACTGTTTTCCTAACACTCAGATTGGGTTGTATTAATCTATTACGGAGAGCATACACCAGTCACTATGGGAACGAAGTTTCCTCTGAATATACTTATTCCTCCAAAATTCTGAAGACATGAATATTAAATAAGATTAGAACTTTGAGAAAAACGCAAAGCAATCCCAACAGTCCAAGTGAATGTAAATAATGAATTAAAGCATCTTAGAAAACTGCTTTCTGCCTCAGTTAAACAGGAGAGGCCAAATACCTTTAACAATATGGAGGCATCTTGAAATTTTTATCATCATTCCTCATTGTTCTTCTAAGCACAGACGGGAAACTTTTCTGAAAAGGCAATTTCTTATCTGAAATTATGGAATAAAAGTGATGCCAAGAATCAGGCCACCTTGCTACTAACTTTCCGTTGCTCTGGTCTACAGCTAATTTCTCTGGGAAGAACACTTTTCTCTTACTTTTTTACTGCATCAATTCTGAGTATTTTGAGGGGCCAATTGGTGAAGAGGCGCCTGTCAACTTAGAGGAGAGAATTAATTGCTGGCAAATTACCTCCCTAATCTTTTAAGTTGATATAAATATCAAATGTTTAAGGAACAAACAGTTTGTACAGTGAGCAATAAACTTATGTTTTTTTGCCAAAAGCTGATGAAGTTAGGTGAAGAAAGAAGGACACAGGTTTAGGGACAGATAGTTATTGACTAACCTCTTAAAGTTTTTATTTTTCATCCTGTTTCACCAAACATTTCTTGGAAGGGTGTTTACCAGATATTTAGAATATATGGCTCAATAGTTGAGTGTCTAAATTGTTATTTAAAACATAACCTATGCTATAATTAAGGAGTTAGATATCTTGTGGATAGAAACATATTTAAAATAATAACAAAATTTGTTCAATACGGTATTATTTAAAAGCAATACATGTGCATCAATTACCTATAAAAAGGTTTAAGATTCTTCTGAATCTCTCACCCAAAGTCCTAATTTAAATATATTTAGTAATGCTAAATGTATGTCTAAATACACATATATACAAATATATGTCTATATACACATAAATGTCTAAATATATTTAGTAATGCTATAGGTAATAAACAACCTAGGTAGTACCGACTTATATTAAATAAATCCCTTTAAAAATAATCATGTCTTCAGCTAATGTTGAACACAGAGTTGTTATTTATTAATATGGGAAAATATAAGATGATGTTTTTTAGGAAAACATAAGGGAAATGATAATGATTTTTTTCCCTCCCACTACTTGGCGCTTTTCACCATATCCCAAATTATAACCAGTTTTCTTTCTGTCTGTAGTGACTGGAAAATTCAGATCACTTTGGATCACAGGAAGTTAATAAAGAGCTTCATAAACACATACTGAGCTCCCAATACCAGGGTCTGCCAGGTGCTGGGGTACAGAAGGAAAAAGATACGGTTTCTGCTCTCAGTGGTGATAAACCAGCTGCTGATAAACAACTGAAGTGTGTTACTTAAGAGCCATAAGAGAGGAAAGTATAGAACCATGTCCAAGTAGGAGGAATGCCTTCTGCTTGGGGATGGAGGGAGAGGAGTGGGTATGTGAAAGCCAAAGCCACACCGGCCTTGCAGGATGAAAAGGGCTTTGCCAAGTGGACAGGGCAGTTAGGGTCCCAAACAGGAAAGTAGAACCTAGGTATACAGAATTGGTTAATACATATATGATTATTAGTAAGGTACCTGGACTATATCAGAAAGGAAAAAGCAGAAATCTCAAACAGGAGGGTTCTCTGGCTATACAGACATGAACTCATGCACATCACGTGCGTAACAAACCGTATAAAAACGAAGAAGGTAAAAGGGTGGAGACAGGGAAACTGAAGGAGCGTCTAGGAGGCGGCGTTCCCACTTTTGCATTCAACTGCAATCCTGAGAAATTGTCATGTTGAGTTACAGAACACAAATCAATATTACACCAGAAGTAACAGAAGTGTAAATAAAATAAAGCACTCACTCAAAGCACTTCCACTGCAACAGATATCACTGCCTTCCCTTTTCTAATGTTTTCCAGTTCTTAATCATATAGACACAATTTCTGGATGACTATATAAAAACATACAAACAATATATTCTTTCTCAGTTAAGGAGAGAATGATCGTGTATTAGCCTTATGTCTGCCATATATTCCTGAAAATATTCTTTTAATCTGTGGATATGCTATAAAGGTTTTAAATATTTTTAGAGGTTGTACATTGTTTGAGTAGATTTGCCAAAATTTACTTGGAGTTTGCCTGTTTAAGTTAAAGGCAATATTTTGTTCTCATAAACAATGTGGCAATAAACCTGCTTATGCATTTGCCCCTTTGAATTAGTTCCTTATGAGTCCTTCTCGGAAGAGAATGAATAGGTCAAAATATGTAAATATTTTAGTAGCTATTGATAAATATTTTTGTATTGTCTCTATAAATCATGCATGTTTAAGCGTCTCTCTCCCAGCTAGCGTCCAAATTATCTGAGGCAAGGGACCATGCCTTTTTATTCACGGAATCCAGGACATAGCACGTTGCTTGGCACACCAAAGAGAAGCTCAATACTATTTGTTAAACTATTTAACACATAATACTTGTTAAAATATTTGTGTCTGATTGGTATTCGCCACCAACTATGTATTTAAGGATCATAATTTGGATGTTAGCTGGTGTGTCATGAACCCACCTTGAAGGTAACCTCTCTTAATCTACCAAGCAAGCTATGTGTAGCTAACGTGAAGTTAAATCCTGGCCGACGAGTACTGTACAAGATTTCCAGGGAAGTTGCTTAAAGGATGACAACCTAGCCGGCAGATTGCCCTTTTGTCTTTCCTATAATCATCTTTCCTGATGCCTGGAATGCAGAGGTGTTAGCTAGAGCTCCAGCAGCCATTTCAGAAAAGGAGTTAACATTGAGGATAGAATCCAAGTACTAGGCTAACAAAACAAAAGTAGAAGGAGCCTAGATCCCTAGTAACCATGGAGTTGCCACACCTTCCCTTGAATCCCTGTCTTAGGACTTATGTTACATAAAAAGAATAAACATCTACCCTACTTAAGCCCATTTTACTTCAAGAATTGGTTGTTAAACAAGTGAACTAAATAGCTAATGATAAAATAATATTAAATGAACTAAATGATAAAAATAATGTCAATGGAAAGGAGTATATCATTTGACCTCAACCTTGACTATATATATATATATTTATGTTGGGGGTAGGAGGTTAGTAATTTATTTATTATTTTTGCTGTGCTGGGTCTTCGTTTCTGTGAGAGGGCTTTCTCTAGTTGTGGCAAGCGGGGGCCACTCTTCATCATGGTGCACAGGCCTCTCACTATCGCGGCCTCTCTTGTTGTAGAGCACAGGCTCCAGACGCGCAGGCTCAGTAGTTGTGGCTCACGGGCCTAGTTGCTCCGCGGCATGTGGGATCTTCCCAGACCAGGGCTCGAACCTGTGTCCCCTGCATTAGCAGGCAGATTCTCAGCCACTGCGCCACCAGGGAAGGCCAAGTATATATATTTTTTAATTTTAGAATTTATTCATTGTATAAATTAGAAATATCAACTCAGATTTTTAAATTTACATTTAATTTATTATTAGGAATGCTTATTTTACTAACTGTATTTAATATTTTTGTGAATTGACTATCCATCACTTGACAATGTACTTATTTGAATCAGAACTCTGTCATTTATTTTTATGAACTTTTCATATGGGATACAAAATACAGCAAAGCATAATCCATGCTACCACGTTAACTCTTCTCATCTGTCTTTCTCTATATTTGAGCTATTTATTGCTTTTATAACAAAGTACATTACTATATAATGTATTACTAATTTTTCTTTGTAACTCTTCAGAGAAGATAAATTTATGACCCTACAGAGAATGACGAATATTCACATCTATTTATACTAGTTTCCCTACAATTCGTTTTGAAATCCAAATCCACCTGAAATTGAATTTAGAGAATTGTGTCTTGGAATCAATTTTATTTACATTTAATTTTAAAGTGTCCTTGTATATTAAACATAGCAAATCACAGGAATGTGAATCCTGGTTCTAAATGATGCATTTCTTAACCTCATTATATGTCAATTTCCTCATGTGCAAAATTGACAAAATTTTAAGGAAAAACTGGGGTTAGAAATATAAAGTGTTGGAGATTGGTTCAAGATGGCAGAGTAGAAGGACGTGCGCTCACTCCCTCTTGGGAGAACACCAGAATCACAACTAGCTGCTCAACAGTCATCGACAGGGAGACATTGGAACTCACGAAAAAAAAAAATACGCCATATCCAAAGATAAAGGAGAAGCCGCAGTGAGACAGTACGAGGGGCGCAATCACAATGAAATCAAATCCCATAACCTCTGGGTGGCTGACTCACAGACTGGAGAACATTTATATCACAGCAGTCCACCCACTGGATGAGGGTTCTGAGCCCAACATCAGGCTTCCCAAACTGGGGGGTCCAGCGATGGGAGGAGGAATTCTTAGAGAATCAGACTTTGAAGGCTAGCAGGATTTGATTGCAGGACTTTGACAGGACTGAGGGAAACAGAGACTCCACTCTTGGAGGGCACACACAAAGTAGTGTGTGCATTGGGACCCAGGGGAAGGAGCAGTGACCCCATAGGAGACTGAACCAGACCTACCTGCTAGTGTTGGAGGGTCTCCTGCAGAGGCGGGGGGCGGCTGCGTCTCACCAAGGGACAAGGACACTGGCAGCAGAATTCTGGGAAGTACTTCTTGAAGTGAGACCTCCCAGAGTCTGCCATTAGCCCCAACAAAAGCCCCAAAGAGTAGGCTGCAGTGCTGGGTCGCCTCAGGTCAAACAACCAACAGGAGGGGACTCAGCCCCATCCACCAGCAGGCAAGTGTATTAAAGTTTTACTGAGCTCTGCCCACCAGAGCAACACCCAGCTCTACCCACCACCAGTCCCTCCCATCAGGAAGCTTGCACAAGCCTTGTAGATAGCCTCATCCACCAGAGGGCAGACAGCAGAAGCAAGAAGAACTACCATCCTGCAGCCTGTGGAACAAAAACCACATTCACAGAAAGACAGACAAGATGAAAAGGCAGAGGGCTATGTACCAGATGAGGGAACAAGATAAAACCCCAGAGAAACAACTAAATGACGTGGAGATAGGCAACCTTCCAGAAAACGAATTTAGAATGATGATAGTGAAGATGATCCAGGACCTCGGAAAAAGAATGGAGGCAAAGATCGAGAAGATGCAAGAAATGTTTAAAAAGACCTAGAAGAGTTAAAGAACAAACAAACAAAGATGACAATACAATAACTGAAATGAAAACTACACTAGAAGGAATCAATAGCAGAATAACTGATGCAGAAGAACGGATAAGTGACCTGGAAGACAGAATGGTGGAATTCACTGCCGTGGAACAGAATAAAGAAAAGAGAATGAAAAGAAATGATGACAGCTTAAGAGACCTCTGGGACAACATTAAATGCAACAACGTTTGCATTATAGGGCTCCCAGAAGGAGAAGGGAGAGAGAAAGGACCCAAGAAACTATTCAAAGAGATTACAGTCGAAAACTTCCCTAACATGGTAAAGGAAATAGCCACCCAAGTCCAGGAAGTGCAGAGAGTCCCAGGCAAGATAAACCCAAGGAGAAACACGCCTAGACACATAGTACTCAAATTGACAAAAATTAAAGACAAAGAAAAATTATCAAAAGCAACAAGGGAAAAATGACAAATAACATACAAGGGAACTCCTCCACCTGAAATTGAATTTAGAGAATTGTGTCTTGGAATCAATTTTATTTACATTTAATTTTAAAGTGTCCTTGTATATTAAACATAGCAAATCACAGGAATGTGAATCCTGGTTCTAAATGATGCATTTCTTAACCTCATTATATGTCAATTTCCTCATGTGCAAAATTGACAAAATTTTAAGGAAAAACTGGGGTTAGAAATATAAAGTGTTGGAGATTGGTTCAAGATGGCAGAGTAGAAGGACGTGCGCTCACTCCCTCTTGGGAGAACACCAGAATCACAACTAGCTGCTCAACAGTCATCGACAGGGAGACATTGGAACTCACGAAAAAAAAAAATACGCCATATCCAAAGATAAAGGAGAAGCCGCAGTGAGACAGTACGAGGGGCGCAATCACAATGAAATCAAATCCCATAACCTCTGGGTGGCTGACTCACAGACTGGAGAACATTTATATCACAGCAGTCCACCCACTGGATGAGGGTTCTGAGCCCAACATCAGGCTTCCCAAACTGGGGGGTCCAGCGATGGGAGGAGGAATTCTTAGAGAATCAGACTTTGAAGGCTAGCAGGATTTGATTGCAGGACTTTGACAGGACTGAGGGAAACAGAGACTCCACTCTTGGAGGGCACACACAAAGTAGTGTGTGCATTGGGACCCAGGGGAAGGAGCAGTGACCCCATAGGAGACTGAACCAGACCTACCTGCTAGTGTTGGAGGGTCTCCTGCAGAGGCGGGGGGCGGCTGCGTCTCACCAAGGGACAAGGACACTGGCAGCAGAATTCTGGGAAGTACTTCTTGAAGTGAGACCTCCCAGAGTCTGCCATTAGCCCCAACAAAAGCCCCAAAGAGTAGGCTGCAGTGCTGGGTCGCCTCAGGTCAAACAACCAACAGGAGGGGACTCAGCCCCATCCACCAGCAGGCAAGTGTATTAAAGTTTTACTGAGCTCTGCCCACCAGAGCAACACCCAGCTCTACCCACCACCAGTCCCTCCCATCAGGAAGCTTGCACAAGCCTTGTAGATAGCCTCATCCACCAGAGGGCAGACAGCAGAAGCAAGAAGAACTACCATCCTGCAGCCTGTGGAACAAAAACCACATTCACAGAAAGACAGACAAGATGAAAAGGCAGAGGGCTATGTACCAGATGAGGGAACAAGATAAAACCCCAGAGAAACAACTAAATGACGTGGAGATAGGCAACCTTCCAGAAAACGAATTTAGAATGATGATAGTGAAGATGATCCAGGACCTCGGAAAAAGAATGGAGGCAAAGATCGAGAAGATGCAAGAAATGTTTAAAAAGACCTAGAAGAGTTAAAGAACAAACAAACAAAGATGACAATACAATAACTGAAATGAAAACTACACTAGAAGGAATCAATAGCAGAATAACTGATGCAGAAGAACGGATAAGTGACCTGGAAGACAGAATGGTGGAATTCACTGCCGTGGAACAGAATAAAGAAAAGAGAATGAAAAGAAATGATGACAGCTTAAGAGACCTCTGGGACAACATTAAATGCAACAACGTTTGCATTATAGGGCTCCCAGAAGGAGAAGGGAGAGAGAAAGGACCCAAGAAACTATTCAAAGAGATTACAGTCGAAAACTTCCCTAACATGGTAAAGGAAATAGCCACCCAAGTCCAGGAAGTGCAGAGAGTCCCAGGCAAGATAAACCCAAGGAGAAACACGCCTAGACACATAGTACTCAAATTGACAAAAATTAAAGACAAAGAAAAATTATCAAAAGCAACAAGGGAAAAATGACAAATAACATACAAGGGAACTCCCATAAGGTTAAGAGCTGATTTCTCAGCAGAAACTCTACAAGGCAGAGGGAGTGGCACAATATATTTAAAGTGATGAAAGGGAAAAACCTACAGCCAACATTACTCTACCCTGCAAGGATCTCATTCAGATTTGAAGGAGAAATCAAAAGCTTTACAGACAAGCAAAAGCTAAGAGAATCCAGCACCACCAAACCAGCCCTACAAAAAATGCTAAAGGAACTTCTCTAACTGGGAAATACAAGAGAAGAAAACGACCTATAATAACAAACTCAAAACAATTAAGAAAATGGTAATAGGAACACGCATATCAATAATTATCTTAAATGTAAATGGATTAAATTCTCCAACCAAAAGACACAGGCTTCCTGAATGGATACAAAAACAAGACCCATATATATGCTGTCTACAAGAGACCCACTTCAGACCTAGGGACACATACAGAATGAAAGTGAGGGGATGGAAAAAGATATTCCATGAAAATGGAAATCAAAAGAAAGCTGGAGTAGGAATTCTCAAACTAGATAAAATAGACTTTAAAATAAAGAATGTTACAAGAGACAAGGAAGGACACTATATAGTGATCAAGGGATCAATCCAAGAAGAAGATATAACAATTATAAATATATATGCACCCAACATAGGAGCACCTCAATACATAAGGCAAATGCTAACAGCTATAAAAGAGGAAATTGACAGTAACACAATAATAGTGAGGGACTTAACACCACACTTACACCGATGGACAGATCATCCAGACAGAAAATTAATTAGGAAACACAAGCTTTAAATGACACAATAGACCAGATAGATTTAATTGATATTTACAGGACATGCCATACAAAAACAGCAGATTATACTTTCTTCTCAAGTGCACACGGAACATTCTCCAGGATAGATCACATCTTGGGTCACAAATAAAGCTCAGTAAATTTAAGAAAACTGAAATCATATCAAGCATCTTTTCTGACCACAACGCTATGAGATTAGCAATAAATTACAGGGAAAAAAACGTAAGACACACAAACACATGGAGGCTAAACAATATGTTACTAAATAATCAAGAGATCACTGAAGAAATCAAAGAGGAAATCAAAAAATACCTAGAGGAAAATGACAACAAAAATATGACGATTCATAACCCATGGGATGCTGCAAAAGCAGTTCTAAGAGGTAAGTTTATAGCAATACAATCCTACCTCAAGAAACAAGAAAAATCCCAAATAAACAATCTAACCTTACACCTAAAGGAGCTAGAGAAAGAAGAACAAACAAAACCCAAAGTAGGTAGAAGGAAAGAAATCATAAAGATCAGAGCAGAAATAAATGAAATAGAAATAAAGAAAACAATAGCAAAGATCAATAAAACTAAAAGCTGGTTATTTTAGAAGATAAAAAAAAATTGATAAACTTTTAGCTAGACTCATCAAGAAAAAGAGGAAGAGGACTCAAATCAACAGAATTAGAAATGAAAAAGGAGAAATGATTATGGACACCATACAAAGCTACTACATAAAAGGCTACTACAAGCAACTCTATGCCAATAAAATGGACAACCGGGAAGAAATGGACAAATCCTTAGAAAGGTATAACCTTCTAAGACTGAACCAGAAAGAAACAGAAAATATGAACAGACCAATCACAAGTAATGAAATTGAAAGTGTAATTAAAAATCTTCCAACAAACAGAAGTCCAGGACTAGATGGCTTCACAGGTGAATTCTATCAAACATTTAGAGAAGAGCTAACACCCAACCTTCTCAAAGTCTTCCAAAAAACTGCAGAGGAAGGAACACTGCCGAATTCATTCTATGAGGCCACCATCACCCTGATACCAAAACCAGACAAAGATATCACAAAAAAAGAAAATTACAGACCAATATCACTGATGAATATAGATGCAAAAATCCACAACAAAATACTAGCAAACAAAATTCAACAACACAGTAAAAGGATCATACACCGTGATCAAGTGGGATTTATCCCTAGGATGCAAGGATTCTTCAATATACACATTTCAATCAATGTGATACACCATATTAACAAACTGAAGAATGAAAACCCTATGATCATCTCGATAGATGCAGAAAAAGTTTCTGACAAAATTCAACACCTGTTTATGATAAAAACTCTCCAGAAAGTGGGCACAGAAAGAACCTACTTTAATATAATAAAGGCCATATATGACAAACCCACAGCCAACATCATTCCCAATGGTGAAAAACTGAAAGCATTTCATCTAAGGTGAGGAACAAGACAAGGATGTCCAATCTAGCCACAATTATTCAATATAATTTTGGAAGTCCTAGCCACGGCAATCAGAGAAGGGAAAGAAATAAAAGGAATACAAATTGGAAAAGAAGAAGTAAAACTGTCATGTTTGCAGATGACATGATACTATACATAGAGAATCCTAAAGATGCCACCAGGAAACTACTAGAGCTAATCAATGAATCTGGTAAAGTTGCAGGATATAAAAGTAATGCACAGAAATCTCTTGCATTCCTATACACTAACAATGAAAGATCAGAAAGAGAAATTAAGGAAACAATCCCATTCACCATTGAAACCAAAAGAATAAAATACCTAGGAAAACACCTACCTAAGGATGTAAAAGACCTGCACTCAGAAAACTATAAGACACTGATGAAAGAAATCAAAGATGACATAAACAGATGGAGAGATATACCATGTTCTTGGATTGGAAGAATCAATATTGTGAAAATGACTATACTACCCAAAGCAATCCATAGATTCAATGCAATCCCTATCAAATTACCAATGGCACTTTTTACAGAACTAGAACAAAAAATCTTAAAACTTGTATGGAGACACAAAAGACCCCGAATAGCCAAAGCAATCTTGAGGGAAAGGAAACGGAGCTGGAGGAATCAAACGCCCTGACTTCAGACTATACTACAAAGCTACAGTCATCAAGACAATATGGTACTGGCACAGAAACAGAAATATAGATCAATGGAACAGGACAGAAAGCCCAGAGATAAACCCACACACCTATGGTCAACTAATCTCTGACAAAAGAGGTTAGGATATACAATGGAGAAAAGACAATCTCCTCAATAAGTGGTGCTGGGAAAACTGGACAGCTACATGTAAAAGAATGAAGTTAGAACACTCCCTAACACCATACACAAAAATAAACTCAAAATGGATTAAAGACCTAAGTGTAAGACCGGACACTATAAAACTCTTAGAGGAAAACATAGGAAGAACACTCTTTGACATAAATCACAGCAGGATCTTTTTTGACCCACCTCCTTCAGTAATGGAAATGAAAACAAAAATAAACAACTGGGACCTAATGAAACTTAAAAGCTTTTGCACAGCAAAGGAAACCATAAACAAGACGAAAAGACAACCCTCAGAATGGGAGAAAATATTTGCAAACGAATCAACGGACAAAGGATTAATCTCCAAAATATTGGAGCCCATGTAGCTCAGTATTATAAAAAACAAACAACCCAATCAAAAAATGGTCAGAAGACCTAAATAGACATTTCTCCAAAGAAGACATACAGATGGCCAAGAGGCACATGAAAAGCTGTTCAACATCACTAATCATTAGAGAGATGCAAATCAAAACTACCATGAGGTATCACCTCACACCAGTTAGAATGGGCATCATCAGAAAAATCTAGAAACAATAAATGCTGGAGAGGGTGTGGAGAAAAGGGAACCCTCTTGCACTGTTGGTGGGAATGTAAATTGCTACAGCCACTATGGAGAACAATATGGAGGTTCCTTAAAAAACTAAAAATAGAACTACCATACGACCCAGCAATCCCACTACTGCGCATATACCCTGAGAAAACCATAATTCAAAAAGACACGTCCACCCCAATGTTCACTGAAGCACTATTTACAACAGCCAGGTCACAGAAGCAACCTAAATGCCCACCGACAGACAAGTGGATAAAGAAGATGTGGTACATATATACAATGGAATATTACTCAGCCATGAAAAGGAACGAAATTGGGTAATTCATAGAGATGTGGATGGACCTAGAGACTGTCATACAGAGTGAAGTAAGTTAGAAAGAGAAAAACAAGTATCGTATATTAACGCATATATGTGGAATCTAGGAAAATGGTACAGATGAACCAGTTCGCAGGGCAGAAATAGACCCAGATGTAGAGAACAAACGTGTGGACACCAAGCGGGTGAAAGCGGGGGTGATGGTGGGATGAATTGGGAGATTGGGATTGACATGTATACACTGATGTGTATAAAATGGATGACTAATGAACCTGCTGTATAAAAAAATAAACTTTTAAAAATAGATGAACTTTAAAAACAAAGAAAAAAAAAGAAATATAATGTGTTAGCATCACACCCAGCCTATACCATTGAATTCAATATTTTGCCCTTTTTCTACAAACTAAGGCTTTTAGTGCCTTCATAAAAAGTAAGTTGAAGATAATTACTTTAGCTCAATATTTATGTATTTTTAAGTACTAAAATTTAAATACTAAAATTTCAAGTAAGGCTGTATTTTAAGACTTACTTTTTAAATTTGTACTTTTTTAGAGGACCATATGTCATGAACTTTTTTTTTTCAAATCAGATTACATGTTCCTTGTTTTTACAGAGGGAAGCAGGTGTCACTCTGGTCACAGCAGTACAAGAAGGAAACAAATAGCTGAAGAGTTAACACTCTTCTTACTAGATAGGTTTTTCCACTGTTTTCCAAAATATTTGGAGGTGATTAATGCCTATTCCTGGGAAATTGATAAAGTTTTCTGGACTCTGGGTTTAATGGAAACATTTAAGTGGAGAAAGCTTCTGAGAGGTAAAACATTCATTTTCCTTTGCATTTAGTTCCCAAATGGAGACAAATAGCTTAAAAGCAATATTAACCTCAAAGTGCTTAGGCTATTCATCTTCATAAGAAACCAGTCTGAAAACAAGGAAACAAAGCCCATAAAAATGATTTTATTTAATCACAGAAGTACATCTCACCAAAAATCTTTAGTTATTTCCTTAGGGCTTAATTCTAACCTCAGTAACTCATGCACAAATTCTATGGATGTCAGTGGAAGCCGTGCACGTGGAACTCTGGGCCAAATCTGGTTGTCATGGATGAATTAGCCAAAGGAGGCATTAGATCAGTTTTTTAAAACATAAAGTGCTCTCATTCTGTAATCCTTTTCCATCTTTCCAAATGTATTGACCTAACCGGTAATAATTATTGAATTTCCATGACGGACCTCAAACCACACTTTCACGCGTGCATCGTAGAGTCAGTGGCCTCAGAACATTTACCTTTCCACAGACGTGTAATAACCTTGCAGTAACATTTCATCCTAGCAAAAAGAGAGTATTGTGACATGCTTTGTGAGAAGGTCAGTTTCACTTGAGGAAAAATGCTAACGTGTTAAAAGTCAGCCATTAAATTGGAGTTATCATTGCATTTTTGTTATCTTATTACAGGACAGTCATCTGATTTCTCTAGTGCCACAGTTATTTAGGTAGGCTTAAAAATATTTATTCAAAGTCAAGATGTATAAGTGAAAAGATCTGAATCATTTTCTAAGTTCCAAAGAACCTGTGTTTAAGAAAATCTGCCTTTAAAAATGTTTATCCAGATATTTTTGGCATGCAGAGTTTTTCCTCGTAAGCTATACGCTCTTCAAATTTCATGCAACTTGTTAGAATAATACTGCTTCCCTCAGGGTCTAACACCAGCTCTCTACTCAGTGAGTAAATTCAATGTTAAATGTCTTATGTACCTTGAGCTACACATCATGACTGGTCTTATACCAAGTCTCTGCACCATCTAAAGGGAGAGCTTAGTGACTCATCCACTTTGCCTGCAGTCATTTACTGTCCTTTTCTCAAGTTCAGTGCAAGAGTCATCCATAGACATTTTGACGGATTCAGTTACACTCAAATTGGAGTGCGCCTTAAGAGTCCTTTGCAGCTGAAGACTTGGGCCCTGCCTGCCAAAATTTTTAGTTCTGTGCTCTGGTGTGAACTCTGCATTTTTAATAAGCCCTCCAAGTGGCTCTGGCGCTGTTCATCCACAGACTACACTTTGGATAAACACTGGCGTCAACAAAGTGGAAGCTGAGTCTACAACAAAGAATGTGGTGAGAATTACAGGGACAGGAAGGCCATGTGTACACCATGATCATTTTGACAAATGCAGGGAAAGCTTAGTGTTAGGAGGGCCTCGTAAGCACACCTGGCCTATGTACGGCCCTCAGTAATCGGGAATGAAATCAAATGCTGTTTTTTACTGACTTTGCTATGTCTAGCAACATTGCCACTCTGATGCTATCTGTTATGATTCTCGTGACACTGTTACCCATGATTATGATGGGCTAAATTATATAACCCCCAAATTCATATAACGAAATCTTAGCCCCCCAGTTCCTCAGAATGTAACCATATTTGGAGATAGCCTTTAAAGAGAGTTTAATTAATAATTACACCAGGATAACAGTCATAAATGGAGACTGTCCCAGAAAACTGGGACCTCCATGAACCTCACTGTAAGACGTATCTAGCTGGAGCATAAAGACATCCTCAGGTTGCATTTCATGGCATTTGGCCTCATGAAAGAGCCAACCTGAAGATAAGGTAGCTTTCATACCGCCTCACTTCAAAAGCATGTGATTCATACCTGTGGTATTTTTTTGTGGACTGTACTTTTTATTAACATAAAAATACATTTGGGGGACTTCCAGTAATGGCAGCAGGGTGGTCATGCAAACCCTTTCGCAGACAATGATGAAATTTGAAGAAAACTTTAAGTACTATTGAAAGGACCTGGGAAGCATGCAGAAGTGGATGGAGTCTTGAAACTGCCACTAGAGGAGGGCGTCATTGCTTTTTCGCCCAAACACGCATCCCAATTCCCAAGATTATGGGGTAGAAAACCACAGCCTTACTCTCTTGGGTTGGAGTGGCAAAGAGAGTGCAGAGCTGGAAAAACAGCAGAAAAGCATCAAAAACCAGACAGATGTCACTGAAGAGAGCACTCTTGAAAAGCTGCTGTGGAAAGGGCAAGGTCTGTGAGCTTCTCGCCGTCTTGACCAAGCCTGCTCCCTGAAACCTAAGGCAACAGAAAAAATGTAGCCTTACTCGCTTGACTAAAGGTGGCAAGGAGAATGCAGTGTCGGAAGAGAAACTCCAAATTTAAAGAGAAAATTCTGGAAGTTAAAAGAAAAGAGTAAGAACAGACGCCATATCTGAATATAAATCTGCCCAAACCCTAGGCAGACTTCTTTTTTTTTAATGAATTTTTGAATTTGATTTAGTTATTTTATACAGCAGGTTCTTATTAGTTATCCATTTTCTACATATTAGTGTATATATGTCAATCCCAATCTCCCAATTCATCCTAGGCAAACTTCTAACCTCTACATGGGCAGGGAAGACCCAGGGGGCTTGGGGCAGGGGTGGGGCAGGCAGATACCAGAGCGAAATTTATCTCTGTTGGAACAAGACTCTGTTGCGCTGGGAGAAATCCTGTGAGTTTGCTGCTTTGGGAATGGAAGGCATTTCCTAACCCATGCTCCGCTTTGGTGGCAGAAAGCTGGAGTCTTATTGGGTTGAGGTGTCACAAGCTAGAGTTGAAAACTGGCGGAACAGATGAAAATTAAAGAGGATTTCCTAGCGGCCAGGAAGCTACAGACTGTGTGAGCCACACCACGGGAAGGTCAACTTTGCCCAAGTGCTCGAGTGACCAGCAGATTCTACAAGCACGGGGGACGTGCGGGAGGCGCAGACTGAAGATAGGAGCAGTGTCTGAAGTTGGAGTCCAGACAAGGTAACTGCCTTTTTAAGACGAAAAAGGAAACAAGAATCCTCTGCTGGAATGAAGGATACACAGCCAAGATGGAAATGAACACAGAACCACGGGGATGCAGGGGTCCGCCTGGGTGCAGAGGACAGCTGAGGCCAGGGAAGCCCTTCTTCACCCGCCTTGGCTGCACTCAGTATGGCAGCGAGAAAGAGCCCTGACCCTGGAGAAGAAGTGACAGGGCTTTATTCCCTGCTTCATAGCGTACTAGCTGTTCCAACGTCAGGAAACTGCTTAACTTCTCTGTACCCGTTTTCTCATCTCTAAAATGGCAGTAATAATAGCACTTCCTGTCTCAGGCGTTTGTGAGGATGAATGAGTTAATATACGCAATGCAGTTGAAAAGGGCACGTATCACGTAACGCTCATGATAATATCAAAGACCATGATGATAACATAACCCTCCACCAACACCCACATGCAATCCTGGAGTGAACGGGGAGGAGCTGCAGGGAGAGACCTTGAATTTATCAAAAACACTCTGAATTGCCTTTATGCTAAATTACACCATGAAAGAAGCACAGTATATATAGTTACGTGGAAAAAAGTCTTATTTTGTCTCCTTGGACAACTCAACTTGTGGCCTTTAGATTTGTGCCTACTGCTGTTTACACACATACACACACATGCCTACATACAAACTCACACGTGCTATCAGCTCATACAGGGTTCATACACTGGGTTCTATCTTGCTTTTTTCATTCTGACTATTTTATAAAGAGCCTAATTGTAATTTTGACTTTCTCTCTCTTTTTTTAATCTAAAAATTCAGGAAGTTATTTAAAATTTTTATCTTTTTAACAATTTTGTTTGTTTTCTTTCTGATATGACAGCATCCTGGGAAGAGAGTGCCATTTATAAAATATATGGTAATAGTTTCAATTCAGTTTACTAACGATAAGGTTACATTTTTCATATCCATGTTTACTTTTTCTTCCCTGATCACACGTGTACTCAAACCCTCACGGATGCTTTCCATGGATGTCTTGTCTGCTAAATATAGGGATGCAATGAGGAATAAAACCCAATTTCTACCCTTAAAAATCTCACAAGGCAACAGGTGCGCAGACAGACAAACGCCATTTTAAATAAGAAGTCATAGCAGCATCAGATGCAGGCAAAACGTGTGGCAATGGCATTAAGTATAGGATAATCAGCTCAAGAACTCGAAAGGTGGATCTATCAGGTTTGATGAAAGAAGTGCTGTTTACGCAGTGCCTTAAAGCACCAGGGGCATTTTCTAAATAGAGGAGAAAGGACTTCTAGGAGCAGTGACGGCTATGGGTAAGCCACAGCTGTACAAAAACTATGCAACTTTAGGAGTCTGTAAGTAATTCCAAATTTTTAAGCACAGGGGGAGTAAAGCCAGGAGATGTGATGGGCAGACAGGATTCAGATTGTATTTTGATTTAACTGTATGTAATGAGAGCCTGAAATTAGGCCCTGGAGTGAAAATTGAGACAAGAAAATATATTTTAAGTATGTCTACACTAAGACTTAATAACCGGTCTGCTATGTCAGAGGAGAGAAGATGGTGTTGGGTGTGGATTTGAGACCGTGGGAAAAGTAAAGTGTCCAAAGGAACTTGTTTATTCAGATTTTTTGGCTTTGGTTGCTAATCACTTTATCAATAAACTAAGTTTTTATGATAAAGTATAAGCTGAGGTGGGGGAAGATGAGTCTGTGCTTGTACACAGTGGCTTCAAAGTTCCTGTGGGATACCTACGTGGTGCTGCCAGTTAGGGGGTTAGAAATGGAATCTGAAATTTGGGGTTCAAAATAGAGTTATGGGCTAGACACCTGTGCTTGGAAAAGAGTGAAGTTCTGAGAACTCACTTATGTAGAGTGAGATGACCAGAGAGCTAGACAGAGCCTTACAAGGCCCAGTTATTTAAGAGCAGGCAAAGAAGGAAAGTGGCAAGTGAAACCATACTAGGGTTTTCCAGAGAAAGAGAACCAATGAGAAGTTTGCAGGTATGTCTGTGTACTATTCATATACACACATGTATACATAGCTCTACGTAACTATCTATTAATCTATCTCTCTATTTATCTATCTTTCTAGGTTTATTTTAAGGAATTGGCTCATGTTATCAGGGAAGCTGGCAAGTCCAAACATCCACAGGGTAGGCTGGCAGCCTAGAAACCCAGGGGAGGGTTTCACTTGGCGTCCAAAGGCAGTCTGCTGGCAGAATTCCATTCTCCTAGGCAGAGGTCAGCCTTTGTTCTATGAAGGCCTTCAGCTAATTGGATGAAGCCCACCCACATTATGGACGGTAATCTGCTTTACTCAAAGTCTACTGATTTAAATTTTAATCTCATCTAAAAATACCTTCACAGAAACATCCAGAAAAATGTCTGACCAAATATCTATATACTGTGGCCTCATCAAAGTATCACATTAAAATGAACCATCACAGAAACTGAGGAGTATTCAGTAATGAAGAGAGAGAGAGAGAGAGAGGGAGGGAGGGAGGGAGGGAGAGAGGGAGAGAGAGAGAGGGGGAGAGAGAGAGGGGGAGAGAGAGAGAGAGAGAGGGAGAGAGAGAGAGAAGGAGAGGGAGAGAGAAGGAGAGAGGGAGGGAGAGAGAGAGGAAGGGAGAGAGAAAGGGAGGGAGAGAGGGAGAGGGAGAGGGAGGGAGAAAGAGGGAGACAGGGAGAGAGAGGGAGAGATTGATTTCACTGCTCAGAGAGGAAAGAACTTCAAGAAGAAACAAGTGGTCTAGAGGTTTTAAGCAGGATGTGAACTAAAAATAGGCTACTGGGTAAAGCAACAGGAAGGATGCCATTCTGAGAGAAGAAATGGCCTTTGGTAGAAGCCACAGAGCAAAGCGTTAAGATGTTAATGGGAGGTGAGAAATTGGAGACAACGTATGGCTTGTGAATAGAAGATACAGAATGATGGCTAAAGGGAGAATAAGGGTGAAGGGGATCTGCTTTTTCTATAGGACGTGGAAAGAAAGAAAATAAACCTGCTTTGATTAATACCTTGGCTGACCACAGTAAAAGTGACCGTAGCTCAACACTTAACAGTCGAGCTGTAACTGCAATTTAACAGGGATTCACAGAAACAAGACAGTCTCATCCTGAAGACTGATTCTCTAAGAGTAAAATTTCAGTGAAATTAGCGGGAGGAGGGAGGATTTTCAATGCCTTTTAAAACAAAGTCACAAAGGGAGCTGCCTCTTTTGCAGGGCAGCTGGGGTGAAAAGGGCCATGAGAGTGCCTTGGCCACTTTTCACCATCTCTCCCCAAACTATTTTTCATTATTGGTTAATACTAGAATGGCTAACAAAGGGTATTTTAACATTCATAAGCAAATTCTTCTTCTATTAAAAATAATATTCTCGGGCTTCCCTGGTGGCGCAGCGGTTGAGAGTCCGCTTGCCGATGCAGGGGACACGGGTTCGTGCCCCGGTCCGGGAAGGTCCCACATGCCGCGGAGCGGCTGGGCCCGTGAGCCATGGCCGCTGAGCCTGTGCGTCCGGAGCCTGTGCTCCGCAACGGGAGAGGCCACAACAGTGAGAAGCCCGTGTAGTGCAAAAAAAAAATAAAAAAAAAAAAAAAAAAAAAAAAGTGTTAAAAAAAAAAAAAAATATTCTCATTTATTTCACAGCTCTTAGGAGCTAACCTTCTGGGAAGGTCAACACAAAGTAGTGGAAAGACAATAAAAATAAAATGTTTTGATGACTGGGCACACACATTGTCGTCAGCAGTGAGATGTGGACTTAGCTTTCGGCATCCAGGCCAGTATTCTTTCCTTTTGAGAAACCTATTCCAGTCTAAAATTAGGAATGAATGCACATCATAGATACATGATGCATAGATAAGTCTATTTCCTATTATGACCAATTATTCTCACTTACGTCATAAAATAAGTCATATGCCCTATGTATGAAAAAAAGGTCACATGACTTATTATTTGTTGTATAGTACTGGCAGCTTCATGTGGTTCAAACTAAAAGTATTCCCACCTATGTATTGTTTTGTTTTCTTCAAAAAATTAATGCCCCTAAAAGAGGAAAAAAGTAAAGTCTGAGGTCCAGATTTTCATGCCATAAATGCATGGAAAGTATAAAAAAAATCTTCCCTTGTAGGACCTCATAATGGATGTGAGTCAATTTTGGTCATTGCCACAAAACAAACTTCCAACCGCCAGCAACACGCATCTGATTTGAAGCCGGGAAGTAATCTCACTTGTTCCACTTGAGTCGGGCAACCTTGCGCTTTGCTGCGTTTAAAGACCCTCCATTCAGTATAATGGGTTGGGGTCACTTTATCTAATGTATCTCATTATATCAAGGGAACATAGTGATTTCGGTAGCTTGTTTTAGATTCAAGAATGATCAATTTCAATGTACCAAGGAAACTAGTCTCAAGTTGTTTTAGTATCTGATAAAATACCAGTTCATGAGCCTTCATGTTTTGAAATACCTGGATTTGGACGAAAGTTCAAAATAAGATTCAATCCTGAAGAATTTATTACCAAAATCTGTCCTTCACCTGATTAAGAGATTTGGGGGGAAGGGAGATTTTAGCATTTTAGACACCCTAGCATTCTCTTCCCTAACATGGAACAACCAACAGCAATCTATTTTCGGTATGGATGCTTTGTGTCAATGGCCAACAGCCAACTCAGCTTTTTCTAAGGGATAGAATAGGGACGAGATAAAGGGCATTGACATTTGTACAGAAAGGACTCTGCACGTGTGATTTCACGTCATCCTTACAACACTCTCACGAGTTAGGTACAACTAAGATTGAGCCACATAAACTTATTTTGTAGGTCCAAAGTTGTATAATACTGGCAGCTTCCTGTGGTTCAAGCTAAAAGTATTCTCACCTTAACAACAAAGAAACTGAGGCTCACAGGGCTTAAATAATTTACTCAAGAGAAACAGCTGGTGTAATGCAGTGTTATAAGTCAAACTGGTTTCTTTCCTCTGTCATTCACTTCCTTAGGAAGATAAGATTCGAAAGATCAGACTTCTAGAAAATGTGGAGTTGCAAAGGTCTTAAAATCCACTGCTAGATTTTATTTTCGTTTTATGCTTAGAAGCAGCCCAATCAGGTATATCAAATGGACACAGAAGCCAAATGATAAAGCTCTCAGAGCCCAAAGCTGGAACAATTTGAGCCAGTAAATACGCAAAGTAGCACTGGATTGTAAACCACAGTGTCACATTCATACCCAGTAGTCCATACTGATGTAAATAAATGATCGAATGAATAAACAGATGACGCAAAACAGACAGATTTCCCCTGCAAAATCCCAAACACTTTGTGCGGGTCCCCTGGCCTCAGGGAGGCGGAGCTACGTGCCCAGTGCGGCAGCGAGAGCTGTGCGTAGTGACTTTCCTTCAAAGCGGGTAGCATGCAAAGGGGGAAAAGAAAGCCACGTTACAGCCAAGAAGCCTGGCAAGCGTTAATGATCAAGGTTAACGTCAGTGGTGATAAGTCGTGCTGATAATATATCCCCTTGACGTGACGTGACGAGAATGGCACTTCACCTCTGGAACCTTCCTCACAGAAACTTATAACCCCAGTCTAATCATGAGAAGAAACCAGACAAATCCCAACCGAAGGACATTCTACAGAATAGCTGACTAGTATTTTTCAAAACTGTGAAGGTCATCAAAAACAAGGCGAGTCTGAGAAACTGTCGGAGCCAAGAGGAGCCTCAGAAGACACGACAGCTAAAAGTGCTGCAGTGTGTGGGATGGGGTCCTGGGACAGAAACAGGGATACCTGGTAAAAACTACAATCAGAATGAAGCATGGGGGACAGCTGATAATAATGTATCAACAGTAGATGCTAATTGTGGCCAATGTACTCTACTGCCAGGAGAAACTGAGTGTGGGGTGTAAGAAGGATGATGTATTTTTACTAGCAATAGAGAAAAGTTGTAAGGACTCAAGCCAAATGTGAAAAGGTAATTCTGAATAGAATACGATTTTAAGCATCTCACATACATTATTAGTTTATATATTTGTTATAAAACTTAGGCTTCATAACTCACAGTGATGTGAGCTTTTAAAAAACCCCTGCTGAAAGCTACAGATACATGGAGGCATTTCCAAAGAACATAAAGACTGACTAAACCATTAGCAACATACAAGTGCTTTATTATATCATAAAACAAGGTACTCAGAATAAATAACAATATGTTCACGCTATGAATTCCCTCAGTGCGTTTTTCCTAGTGCAAGGCTGGTTCTGCTGACCAATCCACAGGCTGGTAAGAGAACTGAGAGAAAAAGAAGTTCACTTAACAGTGACGTTCAAGTGTTGCTTTAGTGCAATTAGAGTAATTTAAAGCATGACCTGTTATTTAAAGAACTGGAATCTTTCCTAATAAAATTCAAGGTAATACATGCACCTCAATGTTCACTGCAGCACTATTTACAATCGCCAGGACACAGAACCAAGCTAAATGTCCATCGACAGATGAATGGATAAAGAAGATGTGGTACATACATACCATGGAATATTACTTAGCCATAAAAAAGAATGAAATAATGCCATTTGCAGTGACGTGGATGGACCCAGAGACTGTCATACTGAGTGAAGTAAGTCAGAAAGAGAAAGACAAATATCATATGATATCACTAATATGTGGAATCTAAAAAGAATGGTACAAATGAACTTATTTACAAAACAGAAATAGAGTCACAGATGTAGAAAACAAACTTACGGTTACCAAGGGGGAAAAGGGGGGAGGGTAAATTGGGAGATTGGGATTGACATATACACGCTACTGTATACAAAATAGATAATAAGAACCTACTGTAGAGCACAGGGAACTCTACTCAATTCTCTGTAATGACCTACATAGGAAAAGAATCTAAAAAAGAGTGGATATATGTATATGGATAACTGATTCACTTTGCTGTACAGCAGAAACTAACACAACATTGTAAATCGACTATAATAAAAATTAATTTTAAAAAAGCAATCTTTCAAATATTGAAATAATGCAACAGTGTTCTTGCCACAACCATTTACGAAGACCATAGCTTCTTGGGGTTGATGTATTCACAGTCAAGGTTTATCTGCTCTCTGTGACCATGCCCATGCCCTCCCAGAGTCCAGCACACATATCAAAATGTCTCTCGTCCTGCGCTTATCTTATCAGGATTCCTGTTTCATACACTGTATCTGGAATGTTTTTCAGACTGGTTAATCAATTCAGACGTAGTAAAGAACTTGAATACTTTCAACAACTGTGCAAAGCACACTTGAGAACATGAGATATCTTCAAAAACCTCCAAAATAATTAGAATGCCCCATAAGACTTCCTGAAAACTCAGGTGAAACTTGATTATATATAAAACCCCTTAATATACAAATGCTTAAAGTTTATCAGATGATGTTGCCGAAGTATGCCATGTATTACACGGCTAATATTCTTCTGGTTAAAAAAAAAAAAAAAGCCAGGAGGAATTTATCTCAAATGTAACACATTCCCTTTTATATAACATCTTTAGAATGTAGTCATTTCATATCATCTATCACCTCTGTCACAATTTTCTTAAGATTTCTAACCTCTCAAACTTACTTCTCTTATTACAGACCACATGATTTATGAGTCCCGCTAGCTCTAGAGACAGCTGTGAGATTAGCACTGTAACCCACTGCAGATCACCTCAGAAACAGTTTCTTCTGAAATGTACTGTCACATTGAAATGGAACTACAACACATTTTGGGGGCAATTCTGACATGTACTTTTAAACCTACTTGCTCAATTGCAGAGAAAAAAAAGTATAGAAACGGGGAAAAACTGGGCTACATTTATTCACTTTAACGTCCTGTAAAATCATATATAGACTTTTAATCAAAAGTTTACTGTAATGAGATATACTTTCATTTATCTAGTGTCTTACATATTTTCTATGTGTATATACATAAATGATTACACAAGTCATTAAGAAATCCTCAGACAAGAGGATGGATTTTAATATCCCATTGGGAACATACTAAAATCCATCCTTTTGTGAATGATTTTGTGCCACAACAATGTTTTAAATTTCAAGGAAAGGAAATTTTCTTTTTTTTTCTTTTTTTAAACATCTTTATTGGAGTATAATTGCTTTACAATGGTGTGTTAGTTTCTGCTGTAAAACAAAGTGAATCAGCTATACGTATACATATATCCCCATATCCCCTTCCTTTTGTGTCTCCCTCCCACCCTCCCGATCCCACCCCTCTAGGTGGTCACAAAGCACCGAGCTGATCTCCCTGTGCTGTGTGGCTGCTTCCCACTAGCTATATATTTTATGTGTGGTAGTGTATGTAAGTCCATGCCACTCTCTCGGAAATTTTTAAGTATAACAGTACACTCTGATTTGACATTGTGTTAAGGACCTGAGGAAGAAAATGTGAGAATGTGTGGCCTGAAAAAATGTAAAGGCCAATATTCTGGGATAGAACTGTAAGAGATTTATGGCAACTTCTTACCGCATTTCTCTCTTTACCTCCATGTTCAGTAGAGCAAACATCAACTAAAGGTGTCCAAATGGCATATTGTTGCAAACCCAACCACAACGGCCAGCTCCATCAGGAACGGCCCTAATATTTCTAGAAGAGACAGATGTTGGAGTGCAGGCGAGCAGTTCTTTACTGAAGATGCAGAGTGGCTCAGCTCAATAGCTTTCCCCAACAAACACTGGCTACCCTCTAAGCTGTTATCTCATCTTTGCTACTCAAAGTGTGGTCCGCAGACCACCAGCATTAGCATCACCTGGGAGCATGTTAAAAACAGAAAACCTCAGGCATCATCCCAGATAGATTCCCAAGTGCTTGATATTCACGTGGAAATCCGAGAAGGACTGACTTGTATCAACCATGGTTATCATCCTTGCCTGCTATGAGAATTAACTGGGGACATTTAAAAAATATCGTTGTCCAGGCTTTACCCTACACCAATTAAATCAGAATCTCTGGGTTTACAGCCAGCCATAGATATTTCGTAAAGCGTGGTTGAGTTAAAGTTGTCTGAGAACAGGACCAGGTTGATTTCATCTGTTCATTCCCACAGCATCTGAAATTCTTTCTTCCTAAGGAAGTGCTCAAAAAGCACTTAAAAAAATTTACACTATGCTCCAAATTTATTTTACTCAAATCAAACTCCAGAATGTATTCTCTCCTTTTTCTTCCCCCACCTAACTTCCCTGTTCCCACCACAAATTCCTTCTGGTTTATATGCATATACATATGCATCCTTTCCCTCTTTTAATTTTTAGAGGAAAGGATTTCGGGCCAAAGCCCTGAATTAGCCAGAAGGGTCTCCATCTCTAACCACAGTCATTTTGTTTTTCTCCATGGCCGATACAAAATCTTGTTGCTCTATAGTGGTTGATTTGATTTGATGATGGAGGTGGAGATGGTTGATTTGCTTTAAAATCTACCATCGGGGCTTCTATGCCTGGATTAGATGCCTGGGTGCCCCTATGCAGAGTAGTGATAGAGCAGACTCTTAGGTCCCATGGATGGACATTCGCTGTAAACATACCACGTTCAACCATACTGCTTACCCTTTCCCACACTCCCACTCCTGGGAGAGTTTCACATAAATTACAATGTATCACATCTTGAGTGACAGTGGGGGAGGATAAACTATGTTACCTCATCAGCTACTGACTGTCTTGACCCCAGACATTCTCCACTGCTACCTACTCTCTTCAAGAGTGAATCTATTCAGAAAAACCCAAGCTGGCGGCCTTGGGGATTAGAAGCTGCTTCCTCCTTCTTGTCATTCAGGTCTGAACCAGTAGAGTGGCCTTTGGATATCACTGTAATCCATCTTACTTAAGGTGGAACATTTGAATTCTTCACCACCATGGCTCCTTCCACTTTCAGAAATAATCCTCTTTCAATCTCCTACTTATTCAAATAAAAATACCATCTCATATGAATAACATCTTTCCCAAAGAAGTGCAAATCATTTTTTTAGATATTTCTTTAATCCTCACAGCATTCCTTTGAGGTAGGTAACGTCCATACAACAACTCTTCTCAACCAAGTCACGGTGATTATGCAAGGGTATTAGGTGCCCATAGGTATTATTGGACTGACTTTCATTTCCTACAGAAATGTATTTACTGGGGATTGAAGCAGTACATTTATTTGAAAAATACATATAGGGGCTTAAGGATAAAAATGTGCCTCGGAATAATGACTGTGTTGTCCACAGTACTCTGACACTGATCAAGATACACAGCTTCCGGCGAGATGCAATATAGCTCATCTGGATACTGTGAGTACACATTTCTAGGTTGGCAGTTATTATTTATCAGGTTGAAAATATTAAGGGTACAATTTATGGATTACATAAAATAATATTTTTGGTATAGTAATTATATTTTTAAAAAAATCATCCTTTTCTCAAACATGTTATGGTTATTACAAGGGAAAATAAATTTTTAAAAGTTTAGAGTATTTAGAGATAAGATGTGGTGGCCTGACAATCTGATCTTTACGCATAATACACATATTTACTAAGACTAAAGAAAAAGTTGTGAGTTAAAATTGCATTACAAAACATTTGAACTGGATAAATAAAAATGATTAAGTACAATATTTTAAGCATATTCGAAATACGTTGTTAGGTTCAACCCAAAAGTTAGACTAAAGACGGCCTCCTTCCACTGGCAGAGTAGAAAGATGATAACAGGCAACACACATAGTGCTGACGATGGGTTAATGCAGTTCCTAGCACATTAGCTCATTTCTTTCCCCAAATAACAATTATCATCCTCATTTCCAGATGAGAAAACCCGAGACTCAGTTCCCATCACGTCACTCATCTGAGGTGGTAAATTAGGATCTGAATCCATGCTCTCTGGCCGTCAGATTATCATTCTTTGACCCCACTCTTCTGCTGATACATAAATGCCTAAGATGCCAGCACATGTGTAAGAAGCATTTTTGGTTTGTTTTGTTTTAATGAAGAAATGTGAAGAGATTGGTATAAAGTGGGAACAACTGCTAAAGTGGATTACGGGATATCTTTCCTTCCTTCTTGGGGAAGAAAGCTAGATAAATCCAACGTGCGTCACGTGCATAATTCAGTGTTGGCGACACTTTCTTCAGAGGTCCTTAGAGGCTGACAATCCACCACCCCACACAGTTCCTACTGGTGTGCATACCTCAACCTCCCCTTGACCTCAGCAGTGATATAACTATGTTCTCTAAAGGAGGACTGGAGGTTTGGATGGGCGCGAATGGACAGGATTAAAAAAAACCTAGCTTACAAAAATCCAAATTGTCTCCTGTGCCGTAGTCTGGAAGATGAAAATTTCCAGGAATTTTGATTTTGAATAGAAGGATTCATACTCTAAATGTCTCTTTCAAAATAACAGATCAGTTCACTTAAGGTTTAGGAAAAGCATAATTTACCAAATTTAATTTAAAAAAATATGTGCCGATTCACCTATGATTAAAATATAATTTACTTCCATGAAATTAAAATAATAGAAGTAGCTAACACTTTCTGAGCATTAACTATATGCCAGTTACTGTGCTGTCTTCATATGTATGATGTGATTTAATTTTACAACATTACTATAAGGTAAGCAAAATTATTCTTCCCATATTTCAGGTAAGATAACTGAGGCTGAGATAAAGGAAGTAAATATATCAAGTACACAGAAACAGTGTGTGATGGAGCCAGGATTCAAAATAAGTTTTCCTGATTCCTAACTTACCAGAACTATATTATTTAATAAATGTTTATAAATTTCTGAAGTTAATGAATATTCAGTGTAAAGATACTTAAAAGTAGCACTTCAAAAAACAGGTACTTATTTTCTAATCATAGCTAATATTTCCTTCATTCTGGAAAAAACTTCCCCTCCCTACGACTCCTTGATATGAAAAGGCTTCAGAACTCAATGCAGGCACCACTCTTCATTGACTGTCATAGTGCAAGCTCACCCATGAATATAAATATTTAAAACAAAGTATTAATAAACTATTACAACAATTTAAAAAATAAATCCCACCCAAGATGGTTTTCTCTCAGAAATAAATACAGAAATATATTAAAATAATGACATATAGACAATATATTGGTTTTATCCTACATAAATAAACTAAAGGTGGGGAAAATATATCGTATGTCGATAAATGCAGAAAGACATTCAATAAAATTCAATGTGTATTCTTGACTAAATCTATGTTTAGAAACTATAAATAGAAGATATACTTAAGCTGATGAAGAATATTTACAAAAACTCTGTAGCGATATTATATTTAATTATAAAATGTTTAAAAGCATTCTCATTAGAGTCAGGACTGAGACAGTTTCTTGCATGGAATATTCTACTCAAAGCAGTAAGTCAAGTGAAAGAAATCAGTATAAGGACTAGAAGGAAAGAAATCAAACTGTCAGCTGGCCGAAGAAATAACTGTAACCCCAAAATATCTAAAATATCCGCTGGACAAAAGTATGAAAACTTCAAGAATAATAGGAGAAAATATACAATGATGGCTTTATGACTTGGGGTAGGGAAAGAATTCTTCTGTACAACACAAAATTCACAAATGATTAAAGGAAAGGAGTGGTCCATTTGACTACATGAAAATGAACAATTCTGTTCACCAAAGGATAACAGAGACGAAGCGAAAAACCTAATCATAGTTTTGGGAGAAGATATTTTCATTTGAAAACATATAACCATAAAACATGTGAAATTTATGAGCAAAAATACAAACAACTCAAAATGAAAAAAATGGGAATAAAACATGAAGAAGCACTTCTCTAAAGAGGAAATCCTAATGGCCTTAAATATTAGAGGAACATTACTAGTAATCATGGTATGCATATTAAAATCACAATGGCATGCATGTCATTTTGCATTCACCACGTTAGGAACAATTTAAGAGTCTGCCATAACAACTGCTGCTGGCGATGTTACCCAAGCGCACCCTGGAAACTGCTGTGAAAGTGTTAATTTTCTAAAAACAAATTTTGAAACCAATTTGGCATTATCTTAGAAACTGTATGTGCTTATACCCTATGACTCAGCAATTCCATATTAGAAAAGTACCTGTATTGCCGTGTTTCATATATATTATCACAATCCACAGTCAAAATGTAATGTTACACACATATATAACAGAACTTGTAGAAAATAACTTATTTGTACTAAGTGTTATAAACTCTGATATCCTCTATTTTCTTCAAAATTACACACACAAAATATAAGGGGTTTTAACTCAGTGAACTGATTTCACAACCCACTAAAGGGTTACAGCTCACAGTTTGAAAAACACTGTCCAAGAGAAACTCCAGTGCATGTGGTCCAGGAGACAGATAAAAATGCTCATGGCTGTGTAGTTTTTAGTAGCAAAAGGTGGAAATAACTCAAATATCTATTAGAGGAGAACAAATAGGTATATTGTGCTACATTTAGAAAGTTAACAACAGCTACATACAGGGATACACCTTTAAGATTCTTAAGTGAACAATGCAAATTGTAGTAGGATACATGCATTCCAATTCAACATATGTAAAGTTAGAAACATGTAAAACTAAGAACATACCATTATATCCACACATGGTAAAAATATTAAAAACACAGAAAATAAGAACATTTTTTTACCTACAGGATTGGTGGAGAGATGTTTGTGATCAGGGGAGGGCAAGGTAAAGGCTTCAAGGTATTGGTTAGATTTTACCTCTTGGGTCAAGGGTACCCTAGTTTCCTCATTATGGTTTATAAGCCCTCCCACATACGTTATACGTACTCTATGTGAGAAACATTTTGTTTTTTAAATTGGAGTATAGTTGCTTTACGCCGCTGTGTCAGTTTCTGCAGTACAGCCAAGTGAGTCAGCCACACGTATACATATTTCCCCTCTTTTTCGGACTTCCTTCCCATTTAGGTCACCGCAGAGCACCGAGCAGAGTTCCCTGTGCTATACAGTAGGTTCTCATTAGTTATCTATTTTATACGCAGTAGTGTATGTAAGTCAATCCCAATCTCCCAGTTCATCCCAGCGCCCTCCTTCCCCCGTGGTATCCGTACATTTGTTCCCTACATCTGTGTCTATTTCTGCTTTGCAGATAACATCTATACCACTTTTCTAGATTCCACATATACGCGTTAATGTACGATATTTATTTTTCTCGTTCTGACTTACTTCACTCTGTAAGACAGTCTCTAGGTCCATCCACATCTCTGCAAATGACCCCATTTCGTTCCATTTTACGGCTGAGTAATATTCCATTGCATATATGTACCACATCTTCTTTGTCCCTTCTTCTGTTGATGGACATGTAGGTTGCTTCCTACGTGTGAAACATTTCATAATTTCTGAAGTGTATGTGGATGTGCATATATGCACGCATAAACATATGGGGGATTTGTTTAAAGAAAAGTATGGTATCGACTAAAGTGAGTATCAGGCATGTATGTTCTGGGGTTCAGATTAACAGTCACCGAAATAATTCTGGGTTAAGTTATAAACACCTAAGAATAAAACTGCTTTTGAAGTTTTACCTATTTTCAGTCAGTGAACTGTCATTTGGCTTAAAGAGATGTGTCCAATGTTTCTAAAAATATGTTAGCAATGCTCTATCAAGAAGTAGATGTCCAGTCTTAGCAATATCTTTCTAGACCTGTCTCCTCAGGCATGGAAAACAAAAGCATAATTAAACAAATGAGATTTCATCAAATTGAAAAGCTTCTGCGCAGCAAAGGAAATCGTCAGTAAAAGAAAAAGGCGAAACCTACTGAATGGGAGAAGATACTTGCAAACGATGCATCTGATAAGGGGTTAAAGGAAATCGTCAGTAAAAGAAAAAGGCGCCTATTGAATGGGAGAAGATACCTGCAAACGATGCATCTGATAAGGGGTTAATATCCAAACTACACAGACAACTCACAACAGCAAAATAACCTGATTAAAAAGTGGAGCAGAGGAGCTGAAAAGACATTTTTCCAAAGAAGATACACAGGTGGCCAACAGACACATGAGAAGATGCTCAACATCATTAATCATTAAAGAAATGCAAGTCAAAACCACATTAGATACCACCTCACACTTGTTAGAAGAGCTATTATGAACAAGCAATAGCAAGTGTTGGCTAGGATGCACAGGAAAGGGAGCCCTAGTGCACTGCTGGTGGGAATGCAAAGTGGTGCAGCCACTATGGAAGACACTACGGAGAGTCCTTCAAACATTAAGAATAGAACTACCATACGATCCAGATATCCCACTTCTGGGCATTCTCCCAAAGACCACCAAAAAACGCATCTGAAAAATTATCTATTCCCCCATGTTCACTGCAGCATTATTTACAATAGCCAAGATATGTAAACAACCTAAGTGCCCATCAACAGATGAATGGATAAAGAAGATGTGGGGTGTGTGTGTATATATATATATATATATATATATATACGCACACACACACACACACACACACACACTGGAATATTATTCAGTCATAAAAGTGATGAAATTTTGCCATCTGGGGTAACATGGATAGAGCTCGAGGGTATTACACTAAGTGAAATAAGTCAGACAGAGAAAGACAAATACCATACGATTTCACTCATAAGTGGAACATAAAAAACTAATAAACAAGAACAAAACAAATGAACAAACCAAACCAAACAAAGCAAACACGTAGACACAGTGAACAGAGTGGTGGTTACCAGAGCAGAAGGGGTGGCGGTGAGGGAAGGGAAAATAGGTAAAGGGGATCAAATGCATAGTGAGGAATGGAAATAAATTTTTGGTGGTCAGCACATTATAGATTATACAGAAGCAGGAACATAATGTTGTATGCATGAAACTTACATAACGTTAATAAATCAATATTATCTCAATAACAGAGAAAGAAACAGATGCGAAGAAATGCAGGACGCTACTTTAGGAGACTATTATTTACTAATTGTAAATAAGTAGGAAAACTATTATATACACTATTGATATTTTCTTCTTGCCAATCTGTGATTACATTTCAGAAGTCTTGCTGTAAAAAAAAATCGCACAAATGAACTTATTTACAAAACAGGAATAGAGTCACAGACGTAGAAAACAAACTTATGGCTACCGGGGGAAAGAGCGGGGGAGGGATAAATTGGGAGATTGGGATTGACATATACACGCTACTACATATAAGATAGATAATAAGAACCTACAGTACAGCACAGGGAACTCTACTCAATAGTCTGTAATGACCTATATGGGAATAGAGTCTAAAAAAGAGTGGATATACGTATAACTGATTCACTTTGCTGTACAGCAGAAACTAACATGACATTGTAAATCAACCATACTCCAATAAAAATTAATTTTAAAAAATCTGTAAGAAAAAAGTCTTGCTGAACAATCATATGGTATGATCATAGCATAGGGTATATGATGTGTTTTCGTAACTTTTTAAAAACTCATACAATTTTATAAATAAAACATTTAATTTGTGCAACTGTGACAGGCTCTTCAAACGCAATGCTTACTGCTGGGTAAACTGTACCAAGGGCAGCACTTCAACAACGGGATTTTATATAAGCCTCTTCTCTACCTCCGCCTACCACAGCAATGGTCTCTCTGCTTGGAAGCAACTGCTCTGGGAGAATTTAACAAGCCAAGTAGGAGGAACAGTATTGTCTGCAGGTCTAAAGGTACCTGAATTTCAGCCTAACTTCCAGGAAGGTCAGGGGAATTTCAAGTTCTCTTTGGAGGACCAAGTGTTTTCTTATAGACCCAGAGTAGATCTGAGCATAGCAGCTTGAAAGCAATAGTTCTGAACCTTCTCGACTGTTCAGGAGCTAACAAGACTGCTCTGCTTTCCAAACTAACCTAGCCTTCTCTTGAGGGCAGTCCAGATCCCTCGAAGAGTGAGATCTGGCAATGCAAGTGATCCTAGCAAATGCACGTTTGCCTAGTATATGCCACTTCATGTTGATGATTTACTACTCATTCTTCCAGTTTTCTGTACCTCTAGACTTTTTTTTTTTTTTTAATCAATGCCTTTCTGCTTTGGGACAGATTTTAAGTACTCATTTTAAAATAACTGAAACAAGATATAATCTTTACACCTGATAATTGTATAATATGAGATCTACAGATGACAGAGTGGTGAGATTTTTGTTAATTGAGAAAAGTTTCCTTGATGTTCTCAGCTAACCTAATGACCTTTCCTGTGGAAGTAGGGGAGGTGAAAAGTCATCTTATCATTAGAGAGAAGCATAAGAAATCCTAAGTACTTAGTGCTGTTGTTATTAAAGGAAAATTAAGATTTTGGGGGGATGGGATATTAGAGAATGCAAAATGAAGGGAATTGCAGAGTACCTAACAACAACGACAACAGTAATAATAATATTCACTAATTATCTACAGAAAGAAAAAATAACATGTCTATTAAAATTTCAAGTTCTGATCTCTCTATCAGTGTCTACTGAGGATGAATGATGAGGGCTGGTGGGAACCAGCTGCTGAAGCAAAGAGTTGAATGTATATGTGCCAGTAACCAGGAGGACGGGATCCAGTGTGGCTCCATTTGAGATTTCAGGGCTAAGAGACAACACAACTAGAAATCACTCATTCAGTACCCATCACTGGCCCTTGCCATGAACAAGATACTGTGACAAAGCAGTGGAAACACTCTCAAGGCATAATTGTAACTCAAAGACTAACTACAGGGGTGTGTCCAGCACATGACGGGAAAGATATTCAGACCTCAGAGAGGTAGCCAGAGGCAGTTACCAGGAGGGATGATGGATGCCCAAGCTGAGTTTTAAAGGAAAAGGAAGCACCGTTAAGATCTTCCTCTTCGAAGATTCAGGCCCACGTTGGAAGAGGCTCGCCAGTGCAGACAGATAATACGCACACCTGGCTTGGACGGGGCTCAATTAAGAATCACCCACTGACTCCGGCTTCTAGAATACTACTCTCTTCCTCCTTTGACTTTATGTCCAACGTTCTTGTTACTTCGGCAGCTTGTACTCTAAGTTCACAGGAATGGGGATTTTGTGAGTTATTCTGAATATATAGATAATTTCCACATAGTTTTTTCTTACATGTTTTCAACATTAATTGATTTTTTAAAAAAATAATCTTGAACTAAGATTGTTAGCAAGTTGAATATTCTGTCTGGATTTCAATATAGCTAAGATGTACTCACCAATATGGTGGGTAACAAAGGCTGGGGCAAGTATGCGTCGACATAAGCAAAGCGGCTAGGCCACTGGTCTTGCCAGCTGTGTGTAGAGACCCCACAGCACACACCACCTCGGCCGGTGAGACCTTTGTGCAGCAATCCTCCAGTCCCCTTTCCATTCCGTGAGTGAGGACTCGAATGTCAGTTACTGCACGTAACACTGCCATGTTACAGCGACTGTGGATCTCCTTTGGAAAAGTGCCCTGGTTCCAGCCAGCACTTGTGTCTCATAAGAAGCGTATATTAATAGATTATAGATGTCTACTGAGTTTCTTTCAGTAGCAAAGGCGGCCTTAGTAGACCTGCCAGCGCAGAAGTATCACCCCTTCCTTATCTTCGATCCTGGCGGGAGCTTCTGGTTCACAGAAAAATTCTTTCATTTCAACTAAACAAGATTGCTCCTCCGCTAATTACTGTAAAAGTAAGCTACCCAGTCTGGATTTAGAATCTGAAGCTTAGAGAGGTGGATTTTGCTCATCTCTTTAGGACTCCAGGGAGCTTGGCCATCGAGCTTTTGCTCCCGCCCAGGCCGTGTGATAAGTAGACACAACCCCCACTGCTCCACGGAGAGCTGACTCCAATCACTAGGCAGGAAAATAAAAATGCTAATCACAGAGAGCAAAATTATGTTTCAAATTCTGTCCTTTATTCTTGGAACAAAAATACAGTGATCACTCTGGTGGTAAAACACTTTGGCATTTCCTCTGTCCTTGAAACTGAATGCATACAGATTTGTATCACTGCATAGTGCACACTGAATTCCAGAACTAAAAGTTAATGCTCTGGGGCATCTTTTTCAGAAGAAAGCAGATGTAATTTAAAAACTTTTTTCAGGAGAATATTTTTATATTTTTTAATAGTTTAAGCCAGGTTTATCATGTATCATTGTACATGATTCTTAGATGTAATATTGAGGGCTATAAGTGTTCATGTAATTACCTATGGTATGAAAAAAAAACAACTATTGCTATATTATGATTATTTCAACATACCAACTCAATAAGCGAAATCCATTTTTTAACAATTTATAAAATTTATCTTCAAGCTAATGAAAAATATCGTTCACATTAAGTGAAATATAGAGTTGAAAATGCCAGGTAACTGAACTCGTGCTATCTTGCCAGCTTTTCTCTCAGTCACGGGGATGGGTAGCATCTTAAATAACAGACGCCCAGGCTGCTGGTGTGTTTAAATAATACCAGCCTGACGTATCTGTCACAGTAAAGAAGGGAAGGTAAAGGACTTCAAACCAGCCCTACTCGCTTTGTACCACGTGGAGAGGAAGCGTGGGAAGGCTCACCTGCAAACGTTTAGTCTGTCCAAAGCACTGTTGTGTTACCCTCCCCGGCAGCACGCACAGTAAACTACCTAACACACGCCCAGACAGCAGGTGTCGATTAGACATTTGCGCTCAAAATGAGAATCACCAAACAAAGCTAAAGTTGGCCCCTTTTCACTCTAGATATAGATTTAATGAATTCTGTAAGGGCTGAGAGAGTCACAAAATTCAAATTGAAGGCCGGGGGCGGGGGCGGGGTGGGGTGGAAAAACACAAGTAGGAAAAAAGTGAAATAATGAAATTAACTAAAAACTATTGAAAATTCAGGGACCAGATACTCACTGTTAGACAAGTTATCATTAGCTTTATACTGATGTTACATATATTAAACATATATAAACATATATTAAATTAAAAAAATAAAACTCTCCATTCTTACTAACCAATATTAATTAGTTAGTAATGAATAATTACTAATTTATGCATTATGGGACATGAATCTGCTCTTACAGAACCATGAAGCATAACAGATCTCCCTCATGAGTGGTGGGATGGAACTGGGATTGACATATATACACTAATATGTATGAAGTAGATAACTAATAAGAACCTGCTGTTTAAAAAAATAAATTAAATAAAATTCAAAAAAAAAAAGGCAATCTCATTTTTGGACTCCTGTTCTTTCCATTTAATTTGTTTTGGAAATCTGCTCAAGAGTAAGAAGCATTTTTGCATCGAGAGTCCCAAGACGCAAGTCCAACTTCAATGTAATGTGTGTACGAGGTGCCTGTGAGTAATAATATACATACACTCATCTCATGGGCATGGACAGAAAATCCGTTGTAGGCTTTTCTGCAGCATTTCAGCACTTGTAGAAGGTGTAGGTAAACAAGGCATTATCGTTACAATTATGTGCTGTAATTGCCGAGGCAGCCTACCGTAGTGAAAAATGAAAGGCTTTGTTTGGCCTTGGATAAAACTGGGTTCAAATCCATGCTTTTCAAGCTTAATGTCTGAGTTTTTTTGGGGGGGTAAATTTGTGATTCTGCTTAACCTGTTTTTTTCCAGCTCTGAAATGGGAATAGTAATAGGATTAAGTAGGAGAGATATATGCGAAGGGCCTACTTCACAGGAGCTCAAAATGGGCATAATTTTTATTATAGTTATTAGCTATTCTAGATATGAAACAGCGGTGAATAATTAAAATCTTTTTCTTTTATCAAGATGGCATTTTGGTAGAATAACAGGTGGTTAGCAGACTCTGTACAGTAGGAAATGGTGTTGCCACAAGTTACAGTGGCAACGCAGCTGTTTGGAGGCATAATTTTTCCTACTTCTGTCTGTTTGACATTTTACTATTCTTCAGGGAGGAAACACTTCACAAAGGGTTCCATTGTTCCTGGGAATACAGTTTCTGGTGGTATTTTTTAGTAACTCAAAGATGAGGCGTGTGTACAAAACCCACTATCAATAACAAAGCTATTACTACACATAAAATCCTTAAAAATAAGATCTACAGTCTTCAGTTCCTGGAGGGTTTCTAAACATGTGGCTCAATTTATACTTCATGATTCAACTCCTCTTAATAAGCATGAAAAAGGAAAAGCATAGAACAGAATTAGTTATTTTCCACTCGTGATTAAACACTCTTGGCCCCTTACGGAGCACGCCAAAATCTCTGGGCAAGGAATATCCTAGCTTAGCTTGTGGACACAGAAGGTTTCAGGGAGCTCCTAGGATGGTGGATTGCAAGCTCACGGGAATATGAGCCTTAGGCGGTGCTGGTGGTATGCGTTCACTGGCAACTTTTCCCACTGTTAGGAGACTTTGCATACCATGGAAACAAGTTCCCCTGCTTTATTGTATGTAAAGTTCTGACTTACAATGTAGGAGTAACAATAACGCCATCATAGATTATTAAAGGGTATAATACATGTATTGTACTTAGCATATGTCTAACACATAGCGGGTGTTTCATAAATTTTGATTCCTTTCCTCATTTCTCAATCTCTCCAGTACCCCAGAATCTAAGGTTCAGAGAATTTCAAGAGATCTCATGCTGGGTAATGTGCTTCTCATCGAGGACAAGTAGTAATTTTTGAAACAAAATCCAGTTCTCTTTTGAGATACTACTTCCATCTTTTGTCTTACTGTAACATATTGATACTGGTTATTTTAATGTCCTTGCCTGCTAACTCCAGTATCTGGGTAATCTGTGGGTCTGCTTTTTTTTTTTTTTTTTTTTAATATTGATTATTGGTCCAGATGATGCTATTTTACTCCAGGGGAGGTTATGTTTTTCCCTGTAGATGTACAGAACAGACACATCGATCCCAAGGACTGTCTGGTTCGGGGTGAGTTGCAGACTGAATTCAAATCAGTCCACGACTGAGAGGTGGCCTCCTAGACTTTTAGATTGAGGTTCTGGCAGATCCATGTCCACTGAGCCCTGGAAATTAAGTTATGCCCTACAGAGGTTTGATTTTATTAATTTAGCTTCCTACCCTACACAGCTTCGAATTTTGGCAAAGTCTTGGCAGGAAACCTGGTGTATGTTTGCGGCAGGTCACCTCAAGTGGGATCTCGTTTTCTAATCACTGCAAAACTGCAGGACAGTCCCTCAGCCTCCCATCCCACCTAGAACACTGTAAATATTTCCCGGAAAAAGCTGCCTTTGTGTTTGCAGGTTCCTTAGATTCCTATTCATCATGCCAACCCACTCAACCACGAAAGCTCTATTGTTTCGTCTTGCCCCCAGCGTCTGCGTGGCTGGGCCGAGCCCTGTCCTTGAATGCACACATGCCCTAGGAAAGAAGATCTGCTATCGACTTCAGCTCCCCTCATGAAGGCTCTTCCTTTTGGGGATTTCATTTTCCCTAGTCCCTCTTGCTTCCACAGCTTTCCACTGTATTTAAAAATATGATTTCACTGCAGTGCATCCACTTTCTAGCTGTTGCCATGGCTTAATATATCATATCCAGAAAAGAAAATCTCAAAGATAAATAATTTTAAATTTCAGTTAAGCTTCAATTTTTTTCAACCATACAGTTGGAGCGCATAATTACAGTAATGGCTGGCTCATCTAGCAGCTCTTTGTACGGACTATCTCTGAAACCTGCTGTGTTCTTCCTCTAGAAAGGGCAGCAGCAGATCTAGAACCGAGTTGCTTGAAGGAATGATAGACTGAATTTAAGGTTAGCTTCAGAGGATTATTCTTTTCGGGATGCGTATCTTTAGAGTAACCAGGAAGGACTTGGGAAGCTTAGACCCGTGGGGTATTGAGTCAGGGTCATACCACAGCACAGCAGATTACTCAAGAGTTGAATTCAAGTTGAGATGGTAATGATCTGTGATTAGTCAACCAGCAACCTTACATGTTAAATATTTTCCAAGTCTCAGTTTTACTACGCATGGACATCATAACTCAGCACTGAACTTTCAATTACATTAAGTCTAGAAGTAGATTGATTTCCAAATAGAGGAGCACAGAAAGAGCTGGGTGTGAGAGCTGTTTCTCCCAGAACTTCACTGCGGCTCATTGATTAATTTGTGCCCTCCTGCATTTTTATAAAATAGGAACAATAATGGTACCTGCCTCTTGGGGTAATTTTGATAAGTAAGTTTATGTGTAAATGCTTAGAAGAGTCCCTACCAAACAGCAAACCGTTATGTGTGCTTGCTGTCATTATTATCATCGGCAAAAATTACAGTGAAATGATCACCAGAATTCGAGTCGCCAGTCTCACTTAACAGACTTGGGTTATGGCCTGCACTTCTCCATTTGCTAACTTTAGCAAATCCTTAAACTATATTATTTTATATTCCCACCAGAGAAATGCATATGATCATTTAATCTTATTTGTACAATAAAATAATGGTCCTTTCTACAGCGGAAAATTGATACATTAGTCAAAATGCTACGGAACAAATTTGTTTTTCAAGGTGGTGATTTTTCTCTACCTAGCCCAATGAAATGCTCATTTACAGTGATGAGGGCACTAAAAGCTACTGGAAGTGTGAGTTATACACACGGGACATATGGCAAAAGACCACACAGGCTTCTTTAGTATTGAAAAAAGACCACCAACGATAGAGTCTGTCCTACTTTTAGGAAAACAAGAGCTATTGAAATGAGAATTGTTATTGCAGTCCCACTGGCAATACAGACTTGGATTACCCGATTGTGTTGTAGATATTTTAAGAAATAATTCATAAAAGGAAATCGGATGCCTAATATTGTCTCTTCGGTTCCTAAGACATATTCAAGGTACATGCTTTATTGAGTTGTTGAATGAGGAATTGTATCCTTCGTTGTCCTTGAGTTCTCTAAATTCCAATAGAAAAAGAAATACAGAGCAGTGGAAAGCCTATGTCTGGTACAGCGAATGGTTTATTCTAGTAATGGAACTGGATATCCAAAGGCGGGGAGGCATCATCTGTTACCTTAGCAAGCAACAATGACACCTTCCAAGGACAAGTTATTTGCGGATGGACTACAACAGATAGAAGAGGTCTTTATCTTTGCTTTAACATACTGAGAGCAGCTCAAAGAATCAGGCATATGAACTGTTGCATATATTATCTGGATCACAGGTGATTTTATTGGGTTCATAGGTATGTACCTGCATAGCTGAGTAAAAAAAAAAATCTGAGTGGACAGCTACGCTCACTGGGGTGAAGCATTCGTGCTCAGTTATTCTGAATTCAGTTCCCTTTAAGCATAATACTGAGAACTAAAACCGTCTTCAGTTACAAACCTCAACATCTACGTTAATATGAATTTACTTTCCAGGAATATCTTGCCTTGGATGGTAACAGCTTGTTTCAGGAACTTACTAGAATTAGATTTAATCCTGATGTCCACAGAGCTAAGATCACGATACTAAAGCAGAATGGAGGGAGTTATTGCACAAAGTCTTAAAACCTAAAAAAAAATCATTATAATGTAAACAAAAATAAAAGTTCAGCTTGACTTTATAACTACTTAAAAATAAGCTAGAGAAATGGATTTCAATTCTGGCCCATATGAATTAAAAGTACCTATGATTAAATGACTTCAAGTCAGGAACCTGTGTCAAAACATGAGTTACACCTAGAATCACAATTCACGTTCCCATTGTTCTCACTAAAAGTCACTTTGCTTAAGAAGATTAAAGATGTGTCCATTAAGGGTAGTGGTATCTATCTAATAATTTTTAAAGTTTCCAAAAAGTTCAGGTTATTTAAAACAGATTCTTCTTTTTTATGTAAAATAACTTTAAAGTTATAAGTCAAAGAAAAACATCTCAACAAAGGTCTGGAACGTAAATGTGGTGATATTTTAAAGGTAGCTAAGAATTTAAGATGGAGGAAACAGAACTTATATTAAGAGTCCTGAAGGGAGTCTACACATTGAATAATCCACTTACCCAAATGTCCTCCCCTCTACCAAGAAGTCATGTTCTCTGCTGTGTGTCCCAATGCAGCAAGCTGGTGACCCATCAGTTAGCAACAGAGAATCAGAGAGAAGACTTCCTTCCGCGATTGCCAGGAAAATGACAAGTGCTATTATGTAAATAGTCACACTTTTCCACAGAGGGTGGTGAGAAACAAGTACACCATGGAGTTTTAAAGAAAAAAAACAAACAAAAACCAAACCAAAACAAACAAACAAAAACTCAGTGAGGGAAGAAGATATTCATAGTTCCCATTTGAAATGATTCTTTGAAATAATTGAAAACCACAGGAATATATAAGGATCCTTGATAATATCCCTTGTCACTCATAGATAATTACAGCTTTGCTTGTGACTGTCCCTTTCATAATACTAATAATGATAAAAAAAGTTCACGGCCAAATGTGTTCATACATTTAACTCCAGCAACAAACACAGATAAAACGAAATCCACGGTTAACAACAAAGCTTTGTATTATGCCAACACTTCAACTTTCTAACTGTCCAAAAAGAGAAAACTGATTGAATTGGATTCTTCTTGCTCTCCTGTTCATTTTGTATTTCCAGGACTAAAGAAGTGGCAGAAAAAAAGAGAGAGGAAGCGAGAGAGAGAAGGAGGGAGGGAAAAAGAAGGACAGAGAAAAAGACTGAAAGGGAAAGATCGATCCTGGCTGTTTAGATCCCCCATACCATAAACCAGAATAATTTTACACGTAAAATGATAATACGCCAAAACCCAGTACTCATGCAAAAGAAACTATATGCTTAGCAGAGAAAATCCCTTAGCCCATGTGTTTTTAAGCCTCAGTAAGCCATACCAATAGATAATTAGATATGATTTTGAAAATTAATGGGTCAGAATCGCATCCTTTGTAATTAGGTCACCTAAGATGAAAATCTGACTTTGTTCTTGTTCACTGTACCAGTAACCTTTCGCTCCCCCTAGACCCCAGAAGGCAACAGAATGAGTCAACCTTACTAAAATTTCACCTCCAGTAATCCATTATACCTTAACTTACACATTAAGATTTTAAAGCCTCCATCTGGTGGACAGAACTTGACCCCTTTTGATTTATAGGCAACCTGTTTTCACAGGTAAGCACATTTCATTTTCCCTGGACCACCTGGCTGAGGCGGGAACAGCTGAGGCAAGTCTGCTCTCTAGTGAGCGATTCCTGCACCACCAACATGCCATTCAGAGGTACGGATGCGGGGTGATCTACCGGTCTGTGGAATTAGAGCTTACGTTACTCTTGGAACCTAGAGGTTTATGAAATGACTCCATTTCATATCCCTAATCCGTGGGGAGATCTGAAACACAGACTACGTCAGCAGCGGGGGATTCAATCCCCTTGCCTGTGTGGGAGGGATGAGTGGTGCTCTTGGTGGCTGAGCGAGGGATACAAGGAACAGTTCCAACTGTACCCAGAGGTTAAGAGAGATGCTGTTACAGGCCGGGATTTCTCAGAGTGGGTCCTGCTAATCGCTCGCCATCAGCATCATCTGAAGCTGGGATGGAGAGGGTGTCTGCTGAGTAACGCAGTTTCTCTATATTCCTCCTGTCATTCTGAAAGTGATTTTACATACAGAGAGAGAAAATACAAATAATGGAAATATATACATAATATAAATATATATATAATATATAGAATATAAATATATAAACATATATATATATATATTCCCCCTTCCTCATGGGATCAAAAAGTACCAGTTATATAAGGGCATGTGGGCATATAAGAGGAACCATAGGGGATAGTCAGGAAATTGGCTTTTTTTTTTTTCTATTCATTTGTGTGAATAATAAAGTGAGGACACGATCTCGTGGAATAGGTGAACAGTGACAATGTTAAACTTTACCTGAACCTCGTATCTGGAAAACAGCGAAGGTTAAGGTATCTCCCCATCCTTTTCTACTCCAAAATACCCCACCCTTTCATGTTTCCCCAGATGGCCAGGCGACAGGATGCTCTGGTCTGGCACATCCCCACCTCCGCCCTTCCTCAGTGACTTACAGAAGACTCATCTCCATCCTTGTAGGTGAGTCCCTGAAGACTCGTGGATAAGCCCCTTGCCTGCCTGTCTCTGTAAGCCCTGGCTCCCTTCCCTTCCTTGGAGACTTTCCTCATTAGTGAACGCTCTCCCTACTACAATAACTTGCAGAAAAGCACCTCCTTAATTGTCCGGCGCCTTCTGCATCCTTCACAATACACAGTATCCTCATCACGCCTAACCACTCTTAACAAACACCGCTTTGGAAGAGAACATGTGGATGATGAATTTACAACAGCCAGAGATTCACCACAAACCGGAGCCAACCAGCAAGAGCACTGGGGAGGCCAATGACTACTTGGCTGTGCTTTTAACTATGGAATTACGATCAGACTTGCATTTCTTGGAAAGGCATTTTGGCAAGAGCACTAAAGATGGTCTGAAGAGATGAGACCATATCTGACAGCCCACGGAGCAAGCTATTTGAACTTCTCAACTAAGACAATGAAGTTCCATTGAAGAGAAGGAGAGCGCCTTTAGAGAGACGCAGGAGTTAGAAACTCTGGGATTTTAGGAAATCACTGACTTTGGGAATGAAAATAAGGAAAAGCCAAAGATGACTAAGGTGCTTACCTTCTGAGCCACTGATTGAGCTGGAGAATGCAGGAGAGTATCAGGGTTAGTGGGATTGACTTACTTTTAAATTACCCACAGCCAGGTATGTAAAAATGATGCGATCTAATGTGACTCAGAGATATAGAGTATGATAAATGGAAATTTACGGAGTAAAATGAGTAAGCAAATTAAAATGTGAGGAGCATAATTACAGGAAAAATAACACAAAGCCTAGAGTGAGGTTGATAAACAAAACGCACACTTTAGATCCTATACATTTGTCACACAAATGAGTTTTCTGGCAGCCAGTGAAAGGAAGGGAACAAAATCAGCTTGTGAGACCCATCTGTCTTCTCAAGAGAAGGATAATTACTTGGGAAACTAAGTATTGAATGACGGAGAGGTTTCTTCCCAACATGTTGAGTTTGAAGCTCTGAAGTAATTTAGACAGAATATTAGTTTAAAAGAAAAACAGAATTTTTGTTTCAATTTAATAGTTTAACAGGCTGACAACTTATAATTGCCAGGAGGATTGGATAAATGGAAGCCAGAATTCCTGTGTCATGACAAAAAGGAGGCTGGAAAAGGAATCTAGTTGAGTGCTGAGCTTATTGTTAAATTTGGTTTTACCAGTTTACGGTGGAAGCGGATAATTTTTGACGCTTAAAAAATATCTAGGTTTCTATCTGATTATGGTTTTCTTACCCCCAGGAAATTGCTGAATAAACTATTTAATATATAAATAAATAAAATCAGAGAATCAGAACTTCGGGTTTTCTCTTTATTTTGATCCCTATTACTTTCAAGGGTTACAAAACAATGTAAAATGTGGATTTAATCATTTCTTTTTGGCAAGAAGCCTGTGTAGGAGGTCATTTTAGTAGGTGCATTAATCATTTGAAAGTTTGAAGTTTTATGAACCTCAAAGTAGCATATTATACTAAGAGGATTAAATATGTCATTATGAGAAAAGGGAAACTTTTATTGACAAACTGTCTAATGGAAGAACAGACAGAGTGAAGGTAAATTATTTAAATTTTTTTGATAGATTGTTATGTGTATCATATTGTCATCTACGAAATCCAATGGTTTTTAAAAATTAGAATGATCTTTTTCTTAATTACTTAAAAATTATTTGAGATAGAAGGAGGGACAGAGCAAGAAAGACAAGTGAACCGTTCTCTGTTGTATCCATGCTGTGTGCCGGGCAGGAGGATGTAGGCAATGACATGGCTGTTGGGGCTTTAAAGGAAGACGTCTAAGGCATAAGGGTTCCACCACGTACCGGTGAGGAAACACAAACTCAGCTTCAAAGTTTGGCTTTAGGTTCGACTGTAAACGGCTTTAAGAATTAGGACTGCAAGTCATGTGTCCTCATCCCAGATCAGTGCTCCGGGTTCTACTATGCTAGAAAAACATCAAAATGATTCATTTTCTTTATTTTCATCCCCTAATAACGAGATTGAGGATTTCACAGGAAAGAAAAAAATTTGCCAATGCATGATAATGTTAAAATATCATCTTATCTTAAAATGTAAACATGACAAACAAAAATAAAAGCAAAGGAAGAGGTGACACTGATTATTTATTTGACGAAGTTTTACGGAGCGCCAGTCACCCTTTTTCAGACGAGAAGAGGATGGATGTATAAAGACATGAATGACACTATCCCTGCACTCATTTCTTAGTTTGAAATTCAAATCATCCTAGGTATAAAAAAGCCAAGGCAGTATGTTATCTCCCACCACGATTTTCTAAACCTAACTTACGCATGTGAAATGGAGATATGAACTTTTACAAACTCAGGTATTTCACCTGTTGTAAAATGTTTTTAACCTGCGAGGTGAGGGTTGTGCAGAGATTAAGAGCACGGATTCTGGGGTCGGTACTGTCTGAATTTACATCTCCTTTCCACCCGTTCCCGGCTGTCATCTTCAAGCTTCAAGATGTTTGCCTGGAACAGGAAGGTAGGACGAGCACCTGCCTCGCAGCGCCCTTAAAAGCCTCAAATGAGATGGGATGGGGCGACGGCCAGCAATGTGCCCAGCACACAGCAGGCATTTGTTCTAATGAGCTACTGGTGGCTCCACCACTATTAGCAGCAGTTTGTGAAGTCCAAATGGAAAAGTTGCAACCAGCTCCTATTTGCAATTAGAATAAACTCGGGAGTCTGGACTGCAAAATAGGTTTCTTTATCCCCTTCTGCCTTTGCCCACACCTTCACATACTTCTGTGGAACGTAAGAATGAAGAAATTATATATATATATATATGTATATGTGTGTAATGTAACATTTAATATATGCTATATAGATTATACACATATATATTTTAAAATTTCTATTAACGTCATATTGCCACTAATCTGCCTTATCTTTCTGATTATTTTATAAACTCTTAGAGGACAGGTGTTGAAATCATCTCGTTTTGGGCAGAGTGTCATGTCTCTACTTGGAACGTCACGTACCTGAGCAGTTACTTGCTTCTGACTATACATACATTCAAGTCGATCTTTATTATTATTTTTTAAGACAACAGCACGTGAAGACAGAGCAGATCGATGGCAGCGCTTAAACAGCAAAATCTTGAGAAGCAAAGGACAGACTGCGGGCGAATTCTTGGGGCATCACCTTCCTCCCCCTTTTCTGCTGTTTCTCCTTCCTCCTCTCTCTCCTCCATTTCAAGGACCAGCACACCCAGACACCATTCTAATTACGTGTGTGAGGTGTTTTTAGCTTTTGCGAAAACGCTGCCTCATTTGCAACCCACAATGGAGAAGAGAAACCACAGCTCAGAAATTAAGCGATCGGTCACTCAGCTCTCAAGCCGTGGAGGAGCAATTAAATTCCCTAAGAAGTGAAAAACAATGTCATTCTTTACGCGTTATTTTCTCTTAACACTAACGATTCACGCTGAAGATTCCATCTGTATTTTGAAGACAACTGGGTGTCTTAGATTAATGATGTGATCCGCCTGTGTTTTCTCCATTACTCAAAAGAAGGGTGAGTTAGGTACCAGCCGGGCTGCCCCACCGATGGCTTGTGTCACTGATTTCTGAGAGGGAGGTGTTCAAAGGCCAGCTGTGAATGAGCTAGAATTCAATCACACCAACAGACAACAGTGACAGCCTTGGAATGATGTTGAAATTGTAAAGCTGTAACTTCTTGAAACTCTTATTTTTTTCATACATCATAGATGTCCTAGAGCAGGATGGAATAATTTCCCAATTCAGGGTCAAAACAAGAAAAAGAAACAAGCAAAAAAACAAAAGTAAAAACAAAAGCAGGAAAAGTCTCTTCATGCCTTCACCTTTAGCCTTCTAGAACATATTTACTTAATGAACTCTTCACTCCTGCTAGGTTAAGTGCCAGGAAAAGATTCTAAAATGCCAGTAGAATGAATGCCATTCAAAATTAGATGCAATTCATTGTCGGTTTATGCAGAGAAACTGATCACCTAGTAGCTTCCTATGTGAAATGATCCCTGCATCAGCTTCTACTCAATGCTGGGGAATAACTCAAAAATAAATATTTGCTTGGGCTAACAAGTAATCTAGATTATTTAATGTTCTCTGCATGTTCATTTGAAAATGTCTTTTTTCACCTTCTAAAAAGAATGTAACCATTTTATACACAAGTTGGAAAACAAAGAAAAGAAAAAAAATGTCCATAATCATTTCACCCTAAACTGATACAGATATGAACATATGATACAGTTACGTGTATATATCATCAGTTTTGCTTTGTTCGGCGGTCAAAATCATAGTGCACATTTAACGGCTGACATAAATGTACATAGCTTTAATTCCTGCTTTTTCCCCTTTTAATAAGGACATCTTTCCTTGTTACTACATGGTCTTCAATAGCACCAGTGGCTGATGATTGATAGAGAACATCCAATAAATGTATCAACGTTTACCTAAGAATTCTCCCGCCATTGGATATGTGTTTCCAAATATTCCCTAAAGATACCAAGCAGCTATCCTTCACGATGCGTTTACGATGCCATTGTGATTATGGAAAACACATTAGAAAACAACATATTTTTTATTTCTCCTTTATGAAAACAACTTTTTCTGCAAGTCTACTTTATTTCTAAATTTAAAAAAATTGCGAGTTTGGGATTGCCATGTGCACGCTGCTATATTTAAAATGGATAACCAGCAAGGACCTACTGTACGGCACAGGGAGCTCTGCTCAATATCTGTAATAGCCTAAATGGGAAGAGAATTTGAAAAAGAATAGATACATGTACATGTATAACTGAATCACTTCGCTGTACACCTGAAACTAACACAACATTGTTAATCAACTGTACTCCAATCTAAAATAAAAATGAAAAATAGAATTCCATATATTACTATGACACGTATGATATCTTTTTAGATTTACACTCAGAGTCACATGGATTCGACGGAGACTGGTGGAATAAATACCAACGCATACTTTCCAAAGAGAGTCTTTTCACGAATCATGTTTACTAATGTCCGCCAGCAGATTACGACGTCTGGCACCAACTCGCCAGATAACCTCAAGTTACCTCCATTCCTTCCTTCAAAAATTCCATTCCGGCTTTATGGGAAAGGAATCTAAACAAGAGTGGATATATGTATATGTGTAACAGACTCACTTTGCTGTACATCTGAAACTAACATAAGATTATACATCAGCTGTACTCCAATAAAAGTTAAAAGAAAAATTCCACTGCACACCCCTGGAATCCCTCCTCCTTGGAACATTGCGTAGGTGGCTGGCTACCTGTCAGAGTAAAAGCGAAGCAGCCAAGCCATCCCAGAGGTTGTGCGGCAGCCTCATCGGCCTCCTACAGCTCTGTGCACGAGGAAAAGCCTCAGCGCTAATTCTCTCCCCTAAAGTGTGACCAGCGTAAGAACTTCCCGTGGGTCCTCCCCTGTGACAACAGCGCATTCGAACCTCAGTGGAGAAAGAGAATGAACAGGAGATCAGAGCTGATGGACCGAACCCCAATTGTTAGTAGTAAAGTGTACTTTTCAGATATAGGTACTTAGAGAAGTTTTTTTTTCTCTATAAAATATGATTCCTAACAGGATAAAACAAAATCTTAAAACAGTTTCCCCTGTGAGGCACGACTTGGGGGAGAGAGATTACGTCTATGTAGCATACATACGTGGGATAAATATACAGCTTAGCCCAGATCTGCCTAAAACAGTTTCCCCTGTGAGGCACGACTTGGGGGAGAGAGATTATGTCTATGTAGCATACATACATGGGATAAATATACGGCTTAGCCCAGATCTGATGAGCTTCAGCCTTCGTGGGGGGTAGTTCCTGAATCTGGGACAAGAAGAGTGTGTCTAATAAAAATTCTACAAGGTATTCCACCTTGTGGAGTACTGCGCGGAAGGCCAGCTTTAGGCTACATCTTTTCTTGGGTAAGGGTTGTCAGGGAACCGGCTCTATTCTGGGAAAATCTTCTCTCCCCAGTCAGGCACCAGTGCCCTCCTTTCCTCTTTTTGTAATCCCCAGGTCAAAACTAAAATGTGAATGGCTGATGACAGTTTAAAGTGTTACACCTCCCACGGGGAAGAGAATTTGAATAGGCGTCGGAGCTTTTAGCTAATGGGTGAAGCTCAGAGGAAGAAATCCCAAGTATCAGGAGATGCACTTTTTATGCTATGGCAGGTACAGTAGGACCCGGGAGAGCACCAAGGCCTTCCCAGCGTCCTGAGCACACACCTGACACACAACCTTCCACTCTGTTCGTATTTAAGGCCCAAATCTTGTAAGTACATACTGTCTGGAGAAAATACATATATATATTTTTGAGGCAGGTAGGGTAGGGAAGGGAGTCTCGTCAATGATTTAAAATTCCTTTGGCTTGCGGCAAAATCCACTCTACTCTCTTTTGTCTTTTATTGGGTCTGATTCCTTAGGACTCAGACGTCTGTATGTATGCTGCTTACTAGGCACATTTTAGGCAAGTCGGTTAATAAAATATAAATAGTGTTCCTAACTTCCATATTTGTTGCATGCATTAGATGCAACGTACATAAATCTCTTTGCCCTCAATAAATAAATAGTACCTCTTGTTTGTCCTTGGTTACATGCTTCTGAGGTATTAATGGTTTGGGGTCAGAGAACTTTAAAAGTCACGGCTATTAATACTCTAAGCTGGTGTGTCTGTACGTGTGTGTCTTAGCATCAAGATGTACTTAATGTATTATTATTTTTTTAGATCCCACATGTAAGTGATATCATAGGATATCTGTCTTTCTCTGACTTAAAGTCTTCACTAAGTATGATAATCTCTAGGTCCATCCATGTTGCTGCAAATGGCGCTACTTCCTTCTTTTCGATGGCTGAGTACGTAAACACACTACTACATAAAATAATCAACGAGGATTATTGCACAGGGAATTCTACTCAATATTCTGTAATAACCTATATGGGAAAATAATCTGAAAAAGAGTGGATATATGTATAATTGAATCACTTGGCTGTACACCTAAAACTAACACAACATTGTAAATCAACTACACTATAATATATAATAAGATAAAAATTAAATTTAAAAAGATGCATTTAATGATGATATTCTGAGAAATCAAACACAGGAACTGCCTGAAATGATTACTGCACCATTTTCTTTATTAACCCTTATCCCTGTGTCCGTCCCTTTGAATAATCCGAGTTGTCTGTGTCCACATTAATGATTATAACACTCCAGTGGTGTCTGAAAGAGATAACAGTCTATAGTGGCAAGAATTTATATGAAGGATAGGATCAGGATGTGTCTGGGCAGATTTTATCTTAAATATTTAAAGACTAAGCAGTAACCGTTAATTTTAGTGTGAATCAAGAGACTGCATTTTAGCGCGCAAGTTCAAAAAATTATCTCTAAGTTCCGTAGAACTCTGAAGGGAAAACAAGACAGTAAACATCGTGATTGTTTTCCATCCTCGCTAAACTAGTGCAGAAAGTATCGTATATATGGCACTTTTTAATGGTTTTCTGCATTCGTGGTCTTTTTTCAGCTCTTCCATTTCCCCAAATAGAGGTCAATCTTTAAATTAGAGTGAATGTTGGTAATACCTAGTACGACTAGAGCAGTAATTCCTAATGCCAAGGGTTCTCCCGATCACCTGATCAGACAGCCATTTAGAAATACAGATTCGTGACTCCACCACTCCAGATTATAAACGGTAATCTCTAAGGTGGGAAAAGTGTACCTCTTTAAAAAAAAAATCTTCACGGGTAATTCTTACTAGTAGCCAGCTCTGAACAGGTTGTAGGACGTGTGATTACAACGCACATGGCAGCTCCCTGTTGGTTCATGTGTAGACTAATAATCAAGAGGGACAGAAGAGGACGGGATTGACATCTGCCGCACGTGTGTATTAGTCACGTGTGACACTAAACATTTCTTTCCCATTTAACCAGCATTACTGGAAATGAGTACCGTGGTATCTACTGTGCAGTTGGAAAACATGGCTTCAGGAGGTTAGTGATTCTGTCCAGTTGGGACATTTAAACATTTCATCAATGGTGGAGCCTGTATATGAACTCAGGTGTATCTCAAGAGGCTGTTCTTGCTATAGGACCACAATGCCAAATATAAATGATGTCAATTCAGTGGGTTAGACCTTGTTGAATCTTTTTTTCAACCTCTCCTTGGTTAACTGCGTTTCTCCTAGTGCAAAATGTAGAGCCACAAATCAAGGATTCCTTTTTTAACATATGAAAAATTCTCACGATGTGGAAGGTACTGGGAAAGCGGCAGAGAGGGATGTACAGAGCAATGAGAATAGAGTCCTGGCTTCAGGTAGCCTACAATCTATCTGGTTGTGATTGTGACAAATTCACAAAGAAAAAACCAAAAAAACCCCACAGAAGTCAATGAAAAGCACTAAGCACGTGGCGAAGAAAATCTTACACCGCATCAGATTGATCATTTCTCGTAAGATTTGCTATTATTAACGATACATATTATTCTGTATCCCATTAAGAAAAAAAAACATACAATTTAAGTTTACCAGCATATTAGTCCTGCAAATGCAGGAATGGCTCCTACCAGCGTCTTGTTGCTTTGAAATGTCTTTCATCCATTCTCAGGGATTCGGAACTGCTCCTGCGTGGCTTGGCATGTGATAGCAATCCTTGTGCAAACATCTCAATAATATAACAGCTCGGCTTCATCATCTTGTGGGCATTTTGCTTTCTTAGGTCCCATAAAGCACTTGATGGTTACTCTGAAATACCTGCTTCACTAATATCAAATTCATAGCCCTCTGCTCTGTTTCCACACTTTCCGCATACATACCCAGTAACTTGTGTTTTAGGAGTGAAGCACGGCGTAGTCTTTTTAAAGGCATTTTAAAAGGCAATTAACCTTAACATGTTTAGGGTTAACTAGGTACATAACTCAACTGAAGAAATGAAAGGACCAACAGTTATGACCAAGCCAGCACACGCCCAGGCAGAGACCGTGACCCTGTGACATCGCCTCATCAATTTCAAGGTGCATCTGGATTTCAGAGACATAAAAAGGGGAAAAGTCATACAACTAAAATCAATTTAAGGTGGTGATTAAAGCCTAATAAGGACTCCTGAATGGGATGTGGAGGGAAAGCACTGCAGAGGGGTTACTTCTGAGTTCATCAGGGACAGTGACGGTAAATGGACGCAGCGAGAAGCGAGAGAATTGCAGGGGAGAACTGCCAAAGCCAAGGGTGCAGTGGGGGAGAACACGAGGAGTCCGGCAGGCGACCCCCAGACACAGGGAGCACGACACTTAGCACACGCCTGGACACCAGCGTCGTATGCTCTCACCACCTTGCACAGAGGATCTGCTGCTTTCTACTGGCTGTATGATAAAGCACCAAATCTGCAGAACAAAATCCAGGACCTTCATGAACTGGCCTCAGACTCCAAGTTCTGTTTTCTCTCTCACTTAGCCCAGGGGTGCTTCACGCTTCGCTATCTAGGGGAGCAAAGTTTACCACCCCCAAAATATCTCTTTGGCATGCAGATTATTTCCATCTGAGAACAACCAAGGCCCAAAAGACGCAGGAAGAAATTTCACTTCCCCTCTAGCTGCCTGAAGAACGCAGTTAGAGGACCTGCTCGGGAAGGGAGCTGTAACCATAGATCACTAGATTATGAACCAGGTGTGCAGACGGAGGCGAACCCCGAAGAGTCTGTTTGTTAAAATTCCTCTCTGGGTCCCACTGTCGCTGCCTGGCCCAGCAAACGCTTACTTAACACACGTGTGCTTTTCCGTTTCCATCTCAGTTGCCTTCCTTCCCTTTGAGGCCCATCCCGCTCCCCCCACCCCCGGCCCTGCTCACCGCCCACCAACATCCTCTTTTGCTTTAGCTGAAGACGGTGATCAAGGTGAGGGTTTTGGCCATGTGGGCGAGTTACTCAGTTTTCTAGGGTCTCCCACATGTTATTCACCCTCTGCTGGATTTTCTCCTGTTAATCTGTCTCATGTCAATTTATCCTTAGAGCAAAACCAGAAGAACCCACAAGGGCAGAGACAGAAGTCTTCCTCGCTCACGTGGCCCCTGCATTGCCTGGAGCACCCTGTTATCTGAACACGGGTCCTCTGACTTGACTACACTGACCATCATTCACAGTGATGGCAGGAGCGGGCACTGCATGACCGGCAAGCCCTTCCGCGAGGCAACTACACACAGACTGCCCGATGGTTTATGCTCGTCAGAGCCATGGGCGGAAGCAGGGGCCACCTAGCTGCTGTGACTGCCTGTTAGACTGGTCAGCCTGAAGAAGAGCCATCCTATTCCTGATTGCTTCATGCGCAGAGAGGGTGCAGAGCCATTAGAGGCTGCCGGCGTGACACAGGCGTTGGATTACTTTTCTCAGTGTGACAGTCCGTGCTTCTCCTCTACTGGGGGGACAACGAGGTGGTTATCTGGAGTGTGCACCGTGTATGTTTATGTGGTGTCATTCAGGAGGTTAGACACGGTCTCAGCCAACGTCATGGATGGTCTCACTTTAGTGAAGCATTTCCTTGAAAAATTGCAGGTACCGTAATTGCATTTTAAAGATACACAATAAATTGCGATGAGGCTCTGTTTAGAAGGTATGCTGAGGTGTGAACTGACCATTTTGTTCCTTTCTCTCTTATCAGTTGTTCCTTCAAACCCCACAGTCTTGGGAAGGCAAAAAGATGCACCGGAATATCAAAGGCTGTAGGTGTATTACTATACATTGTGAATGATCTAATGCCATAACAAAATAACACGCTGATAAAAGCCAACCAGGAAGATTCTATTCAGAGCTGACTGGATAATCAAAGCCATTGAAGGTGCTTTTTCTAATACTAATTTAAAATTTGCATTATGGCTTTTGCCTTTCCAAACAATAACCTCCTATTTGATGAGGTATACTGCATACCCTTTAGAGACCTTTACAATTGGGTTCAAAAGTACACTTTCACTGTGTTCACCAGAAGGAAAATAATTCACATATAAAGAGTAATTTTGCCTTAACTATTTCATCTTTTCCTTATTCTATTGGCCTAGCATTTGAAATTCTACTGTCTACAGGCTTTCTGTAAAGTTCCCCAATGACTGTACTGACCACAGAAAAGAAATTATATAATACCATAATTTCATTAAAAAGTTAAACTTAGGTCACTGAGAACTGGCAACCTTCAAATATATATTGGTTGTAAAACTGGTTGGCCACGCTGTGTAGACTGCAAGCCATCCTCGATTACACTTTCCATCGATGTACGGGGTACGTCCTTCCCCATGAAGTCTGCCTACTTGATTTTTAGTAGATGGCTTTCCCAGTTGCTCTTCGATGTTTTACTTTGTCTTTATAACCAGAGAAACGCACGATTTACAACCTGTGGTAACAGGATATAATCCTACTGAAGAAAACTGGACCAAGCTCTTTAGTCATCTTTGAATGAGTTCGTTAATCACTGGGCTGTGTTACGTTTAGTTTTGCTTTGTTTTGTCTTCCCATCCTTGCTGTGTGTAGTAGACAAAGGAGGAAAGCTCAAGGTCACTTTCAGTTCTTCCAGTGATTCAGATCCTTAGGGAGACATGATGCTTTTTTCTTAAGGACTTAGACGACACTTAGCACATTAACTACCCACAAGGGACTGATTTAAATATTAGCCAAAAAAACAAAAGATATCCCATATTCTCCTCTCACACACAGCATGTGCGTGATCAAGAACAGAATCACGGAGTTCTGATCATCAATCACACAAAACAAGTGTCAGAAAGGCTAAGAGACATTTTCTGAGAGAAGCCTCTTGGGGCTACTTTGCAGGTAGAGGAAGAATGGAGATTATAGGGACAGCAGGCCTCCTAAGGACTAGGGTGTAGGTGCAAACTGCGCCTTCCTATCTGCCGCTTCTGCAAGCCTCACTCCCAGCTGGGAAATGACTAGTACTTTCTAGTGGAGCCAGGCCTTTTTATTGATCTCCATACACTCTTATCTGAGGACTTAAATCTGTATGTCAGTCAGCTACAGCTTCATAGAACTATGCCATCTTTTAAGTAATCAAAGCAGAGAATCTCTGAAATCAGGTGATAAAATATACAAGTAATGAGATTGATTTCATTCTGTTTCTTTTGAAGCAGCTGAATCATAAAAGACTAAAGAAAGAAAACCCAAGCCTTTTCTGAAATGGCTCAGGCTGTGAGGCACGCATTTTCATTTCTATTTAGACAGCAGCTTGAAAATATTTGAGGATAGTTAATACAGAGTAGACTTGCCTACAGAAGAAAGTATCTGGGTGTTATTCAATATGCTATCCAACAGACCAGCAAAAAAAGTAATTACAATTATTCTTTTTCATTTTCCTTTTTCTTAAGAAAAGCTTCAAGTTAACTTTTATACTTAAATACAGATATTTAAACCCTTTGGATGAGTTTTCTATGACAATGAAATCCAAAGCTTATTTGTAAACCTTTAAATGTCTTATCAAATGACAACAGACGATAAAATATTTTTACCTCTATTTAACTCTTCAAAGTAAGAAATTACAAATAGTTTGTGTAGTCAGTAAGTCCTTTTTGAACATCTGCTTTATACAAGGCCCCAGATTATTCCTGGAGGATAAAACAAACATGAAGAGGATCATTTCCTTCAAGTCTAGCAATTTATGATCTAATAAGGCTCTTAATGTTTTCATGTTATCCTTTTTTTGTTGTTGTTATTCTAAAAAGCACAGTAAACTAGCAGAATTTACATTCAGTAGGTTAAGTCTGACTAGAAGTGCTGTCTGCCGTATTATGGGAATGAAGAAGGGACATTTATGAACACCTACTACAGGTCACTCCTATGCCAGTGCTTTACAAGCATTATCTCATTTTCAAAAAAAAGTTTGTTTTAAAAACAACTTCAAATTTACCAAAAAACTGAAATAACAGTACAATTACACTGAGAGACTTTGTTCAAATTTCACTCGCTTTTCTGATGACACCCTTTGAGGCAAAAGGTCCTAATCCAGGATCACATACTGTACTCGCCAGTCCTGACTGCTTAATCCCCTTCCATCTGGAACCATTCCTCAGCCTCTTCTTAACTTTCACGACTTTGACCTGTCTGCAGGTGACGGGTGAAACACTCTGTGGAATGTCCACCAGTGTAGGCGTGCCTAATGTCTTCCCACGATCGGATTCAAATGACGCACTCTGGGCTGGTACAACACAGAAGTCGGGTTGTATACGCCTTACTGTTCCCTGTTGGTGGTACATCACGTTTATTCGTCCCTTTACTGACAGACTCACTTTAAATAAACTTTATTTTCTGATTACAACAGGAATATATATTCCGTTCTAGGTTCAAACGCTGCAGATACTACTAACGAGCAGAAGGAAAGTTAAGTATGGCTTCCCTGCTCCATAGCTACTCTAACAGATTGGCATAAAACCATCCTACGATTGTCGGCATATCTTAATATGCAGTGATCCTGCTTGTATGCTTCAGATTATTTCTCTTAATTCCCATAAACGAGCGTACAAGGACTTTATTTTAACCACCATTTGCTAGAAAGGACATTTGCCCAAGGTCACACACAGGGAATTAGGATGTGAAAAGAGGACTTTTGACACCAAACCCCATGTTTCATTATTCAGTGAGTTATATAAAGTAGAGTGGGCATGAAAAGGCTTCATATGTCAAACCAAACATCTTTAATATCTGTGAATGAAACAATTCTTTTGAATTAACAGGTACTGTTAACTATGGAAATAACATTGGCCAGTTGGGTGAGGAGAAGATTTGTCATCTTTACAGTACTGATCAGAGTACTTTTTAAACAAATGACTGTTTGCTGAACCCTCTGGATGGCTTTCTGTTTATGTCTTCCCTTTCACTTTGTCTACATTATTTGCAGCCAAATATTTAAAATATTATAGCCAGTGTGTTCTGTTGAAAATAGTCCTGAGGTCAATGTTAAAGAACCCGGATCCTATTTCTAGCTTGTCACTGACCAGTTACGAGACCTGAGGTCGTGTTCTTCATTTCTCTGTGCCTCCATTTCTCTTCTGTAAACTCAAGAGAACGCCTCTCCTTGCTTTTCCGCATACTATGACAGCGCACTGGGGAAATCAGTACATGCACAGGTGGAGGCACTTGCTTTCTCGTCCTTCTGCTTTCCTTCTTTCTCGTCTTTCTCCTCCACTTCTACCCCAGTGAATTATGACCAACTGCGCCTTTGCTACTCAGGGTACAGGGGCCGTAACTCGCCAGGATGGGATGAAAACCCACTTTCTTCTCTGAAGGTTCAACTTTTTTTTTTTTTTT